>NC_045477.1:67717934-68055933 GCF_009650955.1 Corvus moneduloides | reverse complement strand
TTGCATACCTGCCAGCACCTCTTCCGTGGACCTTGGTTCCCTTTAGGAACAGATGACTGTATCTCTTGTCTCTTTCTCATTCTCTTTTTCCTTCCTTCTCTCTGCCCTCATTATTAGGTCGAGTTTCAAACTGAAATTGTTTCTTCCCCTTTTTTTACTTGGAAAGCTTGGAGGGGTTTTATATCTTCTCCAAAGGGAGACCGGGTTGGATTGCCACTCAAAAACATGTATTTTTTTCTTGACTGAAAGCAGCATCAGGAAGTTGATTCTAGTTGCTGTCAGATAGGAGTTAGAAACATTTCTCCTGAAGGACAGTGTCTTTGGAAGGAAATTACTGAGGGGCTTTGAACAGTTTTTCCATTGCTGTTATTTTTCTGTGTACTTTTGCTAACTGGGCGGACAAATAATTTCTTAATTTAGTGCCTGCACTGCTTGTTTGAAAAGAAAGAAACAGTTTATCATGAACATTAGTAATTCTCTAGATGCATGAGCTTGTTCAGTCACCGTAGCAGCTGGAAGGGAACCAACTGTGAGGTAAATAAGTATTAATATCCCCATTTATAGGTGAGGAGAATGAGGTTATGCGTAAAGGTCACCCTGTAGGTCTGAAGCAGAGCTGGAAATAGAACTAGAGCCTCCAGGCACTGAAGCCTGTGCTAGACCCACAGAACACGTTACTTTATCTGAGAGGTTCAAAATATGGACATTGTGGACATTACTAAATAAGAATGGGTATAATAAAGGCCGTTAGACATTGCTATTGTATAAATTATTATAGATGCATTTTACATGTCTTAATATGGTATCTAAAAATGTTTTGCTTTGTTTTCCTGGACATCAAAACCTAAAAGAGCTGACGTTTCTAAGCCATGTTTGGGGAGGGACAGCCTTTGGTTTTTTGGTTTTTTTTTTTTTTTGGCCTTTTTACCAGACATGTACTAGCTCATCTTCTGGCCAAGCACAGTAATTGTGAACCTCAAATCGATACTTTCCTTAAGCAGAGAGAGAGGTCTTTATGGGCAAGGCAAGGTTCTGTGATTAGCAGGCTCCTTTTCTATTGTGATAAAGGAGGGGAAGGTTTCTTCACCAGTGAGGCTTGATGGACAGATCCCATATGTATTTTCAATTTTCTAGTCACACCACCAGGCCCTGAAGTGCTAAGTATTTTTTTTCTCAATTTATAGCACATATAATAAGCCAGAAAAATAACATGTCATGATTTTGTGCTAAATGGTTTGTCTAATTACTGAAAAAAGGAGCTATGGAGCACAAGCAAATAATTCTAATACATGACTAGGCAGGCAGATACTGTTCTCTGTGATGGATACTGCTTGAACGCTTAGAAAATTGGTCAAACCACAGAAAGCTTTTTTTAGCTTTTGTACAGTGCATTCCACAGTTTGTGAAGGTAAATATGTTGAGTATTACTTGGCTGGCTCTGGAGCTCAAGAATTAAATTAAGAAATTTAATAATATAACATCAACTCATTCTTGTTACAGGTTTTATTTAAACAGTAATATGTTAGTTTATTTCAAAAGCCCCATTAGGAAAATCTAATTTGACTGTGATCTGCAATTTGTCATCTTTACTTCATTCACGGTCACAGACACCACACATACAGCTGCTGAGTTGAAAAGGAATGTTGGCACTTCATGCCGACTTCACTCAATCTATTTCTTACTTGGTCTGCAATATTGTGCCCTACAGTCAGGCTCTATTTTGATTTTAGGCATCTAATATGTACCTTAATGTTAGATGTTTAGCAAAGCACTGAAAAAGTGCTCTCATTCCATTGAAAAAGAAGCTCTCATTGTACATGCCCTTGTTGCAGAGAGGAAAGTGCCTCTGAAGCCTTCCAACGGGAGATCCTGTGTGCTCAATTGAAGCATCTAAACTTAGCAGACAGGAATTTCCTCTGAGGACATGGAAAGGCACCTACTGTTCTGCTGAATAACCAGGCAGCATAGGGACACGCATAAAGACTGCTTCAGTAGTCAGTAAATCATAGGTCAAAGCTTCGTGCCTGAGGGAGGCAGGCTGGCCCTCGAGTCTGGACGACTGTCCCACAGAGTGTGTTCTTTTCTAAGTGAGCTTGTAAGCTCTTTCTGGTGAAGAGTTGCCCGAAAAATAACTTCTTGCATAGAGTGGCTGTGAAGTACACCACAGTACTTCCAAAGCAATGGCAGCATCCTTTTCTTCAGTAGTGATTGGTGTTGTACAGTCTTGTCTTTGTTCAGCACAATACCAGGCCAAGTTTGTAGATGCTTGGTAGCAGGTGCAAGACAACAGTTGACCTTCTTCTGGTTGTTTTTCAGACATGTTTTAAATTATTCTGCATAAGGTTTATTAATGTATATATACATATATATGTATTTGCCTACTGTCAACTATTCTCCGAGAGCAGTAAGGGGGTTCATACTCTGGGGATTTCAGTATCTGGTGGTGGACATTTGCTTTGGGTTGATCCTGTACAGCCCCTCACACAGTGTGTGGGGCTGTGAGGGATTGCCTCAGTGCCTTGCCTTTCCTTGCCTCCTGCCTTTCCCTGTGTGCTGTCTGTGGGGCTCAGGATTCATCTTGCTTGTGTGGGCGTCTGTATCCATGGCAGTTACCTCACTCCCTGCACACTGGCCGGGTAGCAGTTGGCACATTCAATTTAATTTAGGGACAGAGAGAGAGACTCCAGCCTGTGAGCTCCTGTTCCTCTCTGTTGCCCTCAGGCAGTGCAGACAGCTGCCTGGGACGCACGTCAGCACTGCAGATCCCTGGTGTGAGGTGAGGCTACGGCAATCCACAGCGCCTGATTGGGGAGCCACTGTGCCAGAAGCTGGGAGTGACAGGATCCTAGTGAATGCTCCCACATCTTCCCTTGCATCTCAGTCTGCCAGGTGTTAATCACAAGGAAATCAGCTGATCAGTTTTTGGGGAGAAACTGTTGTTTTAATACAGCCATTTTTAAGCTTGTTGTTTTGGGAATGATGCTTACACAGCTGGGTCACAGGACAGTTTGGAATGCCTATCTGAAAGCTTTGCTTTTCATGTGCTCTTAAACTGGATAGCATCCACCTATGTTGCTGCTTTGTTTCAGGTCCACTGTGGTCTTACAAGAACAAAATTCTTAGGAATAAAAATTGTGATAATGAAACACTAAGAGCCACGTGTTTGGCATTAGTTCTTATTTACACAAACAGAATGTAATTTGCCTGTATATTTGTAAAGTGACCAAGTATGACTATTTTTTCTTAGGGAAATTACTTTCTTGCTGCAAGCATTATGTTGGCTGAGCTTCCAGACTTCTTTCTCAGTAGTTCTTTTGGAATGACTTCATAGTCCTCCTTCAGTTCAACAAACCCTATCAATAATGTAAAGTTATAGATAAATAAAGTCATTATTTCAAGCAGGGTACTTTGGTGAAATTTCTTCCTGTGACAGTGCTGCTTTATGGCAGTTGCTCTGCCTTACAAAATATGGACTAAGAATAATTTATTAATCTCAGATAATATGCTCTGTCTGATAATAAATATTGCAGCATTATGTAGATTTCAGTGGGCTTTGCATTGTAAGCAGCATTTCATCCTTTCTGTGGTGTGTTTTACAAACTCATTTTGACATGTAACATCTAACAAAGAGCAGATTTGCTTCTGTATGCCTGACACCATTGATGCTTATTACACAGCAAAAATGGCATCATATATTCCGGGCCAAATCTCAAATACACTCCAGAAATCTTCATGAAGCCAAGGGAGGAGAAGGCATTAGTCAACCCCAGAAGACCAGTAAAACTTTCTTAGGGTCCCTCACAGCGGCAACATGCTGTTCCCTCAGCCTGGCAGCCTTTCCATCCCTAGGCAGAGCAGATGCAGCAGGCCTCAGGAGCCATCCCCATAGTACATAGTAATGCAAACCCTGAACAGAACATTCATCTCCTTATTTCCTGCACACTTGTGTGGTAAAATACGTTATTTTACAGCATGCAGCTCTTCCTCCCTGAATATGCATAACTTAAGATCTCCTACTTGCAGAGACTGAGGGCAGAAGCAGGAGAGGCAGAGGGTAATTTTTAGCATGAACTTTTGGCCAGTATGTTGGTAAAAATCCAAAGATGCAGAAATTCCTCTTTCTCTCTTGACTTTTTTTTCTCCTTAGGTGTTGTAGGTGGAGGAAACGCCTTTGATGGAACCATTTTTTCTTTCAAATGTCAAGGAAAAGAGGAACTGTGCATATAAACTGACGATGCTTCAGATAGTGTATTGTTTTTCTGGAGTAAGGGAGTGACAGAAATTTCAGAAAGGAAATCCTGTCTACTCGTAGTTATAGCTGCAGTTAATTCAGAGAGAGATGAGATTTGTCATTTGTATGTGACTTTTGTGACCTTTAACATGAACTCCTCTTTGTGCTGAGCTGGGTGCCTGGGAGTGCTTGTATGAAAATGAGGTTAGGCACCCAACCCCTGTTCTCTTTGGCTACTTTATGTGATTGATATATTGATGCTCATGTGATCATCTTACTTTATTTTTAAATTCTCTGGCATCTATTCCTGCAGTACAATAGGAGTTAGTTTTGGATACAGCCCTAGCAAAAAAGAAATTCCACAACAGACAGACAGCAAAGCCACCATACCAATGTGCTCTCTTAAATTAGTACATGCTTTTCAAGTCTGATTTTTTTTTCTGTAGATTTCTTTTTTTCTCCCTCCTCTTCACTGTAAATCAACTTCTGTGGTTTATTTTTATTTCTTATGAAGTTTGTATCTTTGTTTCCATCAACCATTAATTTTCTGCACTGGTATAGTTTGTTTTCCTGCTTCAGTTGCAATCATTACTACTATTGTGCTATTCATTATTAACTTCCGCCTCATTTTTTTCTTCCACTTGCAGACAAAATACTTTGTCCCAAGTCTCCAAGAAACATAAGTGAGGGTGTTTCGGCAGTGCTTGTATGAACTTTGCTTCCCTCTTCTCTGGTACATCTACCCGCTGTGAAGGAGTACTCATTTTAAAAGTGGCACACAATTGGATGGTGATTTTACAGATGGAGAATTGGCTAGTACTCATCCAGAATTCCTCAATAAAGGTTTTTTTTTTCACTGGAGAACGCTAATTGGTTTAAAGTGAAATTGTGGGACTATATCAATTTCAATTTTACTTGTCTCTGAAGAATACCCAAGTCTGGGATGCATTTTTCCACTGCAGCAAGACTTTAGAGAAGGTTTCATAGTTGCTGCAGTTGGAGGGAAATTGGACCACACACTCAGAAAGAACTGTCTATGGGCCTCTGACCTCCCCACAGGCTGTAACATGGTGAGGCTTCTCCTTGGCCTCCTCCAGAGTTCTACAAACTGAACTGACTTGCTAAACAATGGGAGGCATTTATGCAGATACGTAAGCAAAAGACACTGGTGACATGGAGCCCTGCAAGGCATCTGTATTATGGTTGGTGCCCCCACTGTGGCGTTATTTCAGGGATGTTTCTGTTCTAGTTTTGTTTTATTTTTGTCAGCAGTCTCAAATAAGTATCCTGTGTCAGAAAAGAACAGGTTTCTGCAGTGAAAGTGTTGCTGGGATGGAAGTTGGCTACTGACCCAAGGGCACTGCGGAGTGTGCTGTGTCTCAGCTACCTTAGGCAACCTTTGGGCACTGCTGGACTGTCCGGTTTGGACATAACCTTGCAGCAAAGTTCATCTCTCACAATGCAGTCTAGAAGTTAGGCTCAGGTTTTTTGTATTTCTTTAGTGGAGAGATGCTTCTAGGTCCAATCATCTTACCAGTTATGATCATCTGCCTTTCAAAAGGTATCTGTCTTCCCCAGCAGCTGTAAAGAAACCCGGACAAGTGGTTTAGGGAGAGTGATAAAACTTAACACTGCTGAAGTTATAAATGAGAAAACCCCCTCTGTGTTATTTTCTAAGGCTATGGTGGCAATCTGTGACTTGAGAAGAAGCTGAACTAGTACATCTAAACTTTGGCCCGCTGCAGCTACTACAGGTGTGATTTCTCCTGCCTGCGTGCACTCCCTACTTGCAGTTCAGACAGCTTGCTGAAGAAGTGTTGACTTCTTCTACATTGTGCTTATATGGCATTTTATGAAGTTCGTGCTAGCAGAATCTGAATTCTCAGAAACATCTGTTTGTATATAAAAATGAATGGGCGTAAAGCTGTATTAAGGACTTCTACTTCAAGAGCTTGAAAGACCTGTATACTTTTGGGAATTGCTCTTTAGGCAGTAAGTTTGAACCTTGGATTTCAATAATCCAGTAAACTCGTATTATTCTAAAAAGGTTTTGTTTTTTTTAATATGTGATATTTGACAAAAGAAAAGTTCAGTAACCTGACAGGCAGTAAAATCAAAGGATGGCATCCTGTGCATGCACTAGGATTTTTGGTTTGAAAATTTTCTGCTATATGTCCTAGGGCCTTTTGTCAGGATAACAGATTTCCCATCAGCCAATGATCATTAGAAACAAGGGCTAGTTAAATGGCAACTAAGTCAAAAACAGCTTCTACAGAGAAATTAACATCACTGCCTGCTTTGAAAGGACTGTATTGCTTAAATGGAAGTGTATCAGGAGACAGGAGTATTGTCAAATTGTTCCCTGAAGAAAACTAATTTGAAAATAAGAGTGTTTTTAGCTTGATCTACACAAAACCATGTCTTCCTGTCTCCTCTCTAAGAATAAGTTTCCATGATTGTTGAATAGGTGATTCTAGAGCTTTTACCACACCATTGCTAGGCGTAATATTTTCGTTTTGAGAGAAATACTTAAATTAAGTGCATAATAAGCTCAGAGAACTAAGGAATCCTGGTTCTGTTAAAGTCCAAAGGAGTTTTGCCATTAACTTTTTTTGGTCTAATGATTAGTCTTGAAACTAACAGAAGTCTGGATGCTAAAAAAAAGTAACTCTACCCTTAGGCAGTTTGGGGGACCAGTATCTCACAGTCAAAGAGTTACTTGTAACATGTATTCATTCATTGATACCTTCTGTATGTCTTTTTCACTTCTTTTATCTATCCCACAGAAACTTTCAAAGATTTTGTTTCCCAGCTTCAGTTTAGTGTCTGTATTGAATTCACATATAAATGTCTTCTTAAACAGAAGTTAAATTTGTTAATTAATTTAAATTTTAGTCTAAGAAGTGCCAATCGTTTCAAGGTAGTTGTCAAACTTTGCCACTACTGGAATTTTACATTTCTAAACATGTTTACACAAACGTGCTTTGGAATAAAATGCCATGAAACAATAGCGTATGATTATCATTCATGTAGCATTTTTTATCTTTGGAGTGCTTTGGAAACATTAACTAATTAAATTGTGCAGGTCCCCTGTGTGTTCAAATATTATAATTATCCACAGGTTAGTGACTTGCTCAAGGCCATGCGGCAAAGCAGAGAATAAGTTGGGATCAGGTACGTCTGCCTCTTACTCCCATGCTTAATCCACTAAAATGTGTTGCTCCAGAGTGAAGCTTGAGTCATTAGTTGTTAGATATGTGAAATGCATTTTATGGATAGTGAATCAGGCATTCTGTAATTGCTTGAAGAGCATGGCACCGAAGAATGAATTATAAATAACCTTATGAATTACTGCTATCCAGTTAGCAGTTTATACACCTGTTTGGCATCTCTTTCCCCAGTGATTCGTCATTCACGTTTTTATGTTTTTTCTTTCTAAATCAGCACAGAAAGCAAGGGCAGAGCTCTGTGCCTTAAGAAACTTAGAGATACAGCAAATATTCATAGCTATGGGTTGGATAGCAGAACACTGCCAGAAAAAGCCACAATAAAACTACCTCGGTGAACTGCTACTTTGACTTACTGATAAGAAAAAGAAAGAGCATTGTCCTCTGCTGTCACTTGAGCCAAAATTACTTCTTGTTTCATTATCTCGATTAGATAAGTTTTTATCTTACCTTTTCCATAAGGCAGTTCCTGTGATTTTGTGACAGACACACATGCAGCACAATTAAATCTTAGTAGCAGTGCTTACACTGATTTATGGAAATACTGTCCTGAGTGTTCAGGTCAATGCATGCAAGAACACAAAAGTTGTGTAGGTCACGGGTATGTAAACTGCATATAAAGGAGAAAACTATTAAGAGGGGAACGCTGTTTGGCAAGGCATAATTGAATGAGCGTGTAAATACAGGGATTTTTAAAAAAACCTACTTTTTTTTCCTTTCCATTTTCCTTTCTCCTGCATAATGGGAAAAGATTGTGGTAGGTTTTCTCATCTGTTAGTTCAGCCTCTTTGACTAGTGATTTCACCACAACCTCATTTCTCACAGCAAGTACTTTTTAGGCTGGAGATGAAAGAGGAGTGAATGGAAGTTCTTGGATGATGGATATGGAGAGAGTTTTTTTGTGCTGAGCCTGTGTGCCAAGGAGGTGTCACTGTCTTTGTGTATGTGACCTAGAACATGAGTGTTACTATTTTGAATACGTCACAGAAAGGATACTTGCAGCTTACAGCCACCACACAAAGGAAGTTACTCTAGTCAAAATAAAGGAATTGAAGGCTGAAACAAGGAGTAAAGCAGCATGATGGCTGATATAGCATCTAATCCTGAAGTAACGACAGTCACAGGTTTCAGAGTCAAATTCTGTACCTCCATCGTGAGAGCAGTGACAAAAGATGTGTCGAGCATGAGGTTCTGGTCATACTTTTCTTTATTTACCCCTGTGAGATATCCTGAGTTGCCACAGGATAAAGTAGTGCAAGGAAATACGAAAGCTGAGGCAGGCAGAAAATAAGGAAGAGACCAGGGTGGATCAGAGGAGGCTGCAACAGCCAGAGCTCTCTGGTCTAGCCTGTGTTGCTAGCTTAGGGGGGGGCATGGAGCAGGCTGACAGGCACTGGGGCCAGAGACTGCCCTAGAAAGTGCTCACCCTAAGGCCTGTATACAGTATCTGCTGCTGGCTGAAAAGCCCAGCATTGCAAACAGAGCCTGAAAAATAAATTAACCTGGGAATGACCAGAAGCTGACATCAGGCAGTAAAGGAAATACTTTATGTACTCATTAAAAGTCAGCAGTCCCAGTCTTGTCAAAATATGTCCCTCAATTATTTGCATGAGAAGTACAATATTTAGCATAATGCTGGGATAATGCACGATAAATCAGGGATGCACAATGCTGTCAGATGTCTGGTGACATAAAAGTCACCATGGTGTTTCTCTTAAGAACTGAGGACCACTGCTGTTTCTGGAATCAGTTGCTTGTCAGGGCCAAAGAGTAAAACCATTTATAAATAAATTCACAGGAGGAACTGAAATAGTGACCAAAATCTCAGTCATAAAAATTTCAGAAGCACAGAACCAGGGTAATGCTGTATAATAAATTGTTTGCTGAAAATTACTTGCCAAGCTGAACAGGTTGATTCCCTTTGCACTAAATTTTTCCACTTCAGAACTGCTTGCTGTCTGTATCACTACGTCATTTCTGAGATCCTTTGCCATTCCTAAAGCACAGTCAGAATAATAGAATGTGGTTTTCCTCCTGCTTGAGAGGAACTACAGTATATGCAGTTGTGTAACAGGTAATCCTTGTCAATATACTGCACAACATAGAGGTTGCACTATCCCCAAATGCTTGCAACACACATGAAGTACTGCACGTACCCAGGACCAAGATGAGCCACAATAGCACGGGCAGTTGAGACAAGATGCAGATTTTCTGCTTTGGGGGAGGTCTGGTGGAGGTGGTGTGAGGTTCTGAAATAGGTGATTGGCTCCAGCAGTGTGTCAGAGCACCTGCACAAGGTATTAACACTCCCACAATATAGTCAACAAAGAGTTAAAGGCTTTGAAGTTCAACAGGCAGAGCAATCAGCTTCCTAGAGCTGTCTCTGCTTATATCCTGGGTGGGTACTTGGTTGTGACTTGTCTCTGCTCTCTTTGGAGCTTGGGCTTCTGAACTGTAGTAGTTCATTAAAATAGTTCGGAAAAAAAAGAACAGCTCACGTTCCCAACTTTCCGTTGCGGAAATGAAGAGATCAGGTTCTGAGCTTACCTATTTCTACCTGTTGTAACACCCAGAGCATGCTATCCTCTTCCCACTGGCCATCTCTCTGTTTAAAAATGTGATAGGCAGCAGCAGCAGTGGTGCAGCCACCCACCTATGGCATAAAAGCCTAGTGGTTAGAGCACTACCTCAGGAAGCCAGATACTTACATTTGTATGCAAAAGATACCCAGGAGTGGTCATTTTCTTTTTTCTGCACTTATATTTTGGATTAGGAAGTGACTGTTACAGATCCCTTTTATGCCAATTGCATGGTCTGAGGTGTGTTTTAGACATTTTCATAGCACAGGTAAGCTTCAAGCTCCAGAGGCAAGGGTTAGGTATTTCTCTCCATGATTTCTGGGTTGGAGAAGAGGCTGGGTGGGAGGCCACAGCCCCTTGGCTTTCATGCCAAACAGAGAGTAGCATAGTAGGTTCTAGGTGTCAGTGAGATTGGTTGGATGATGCCTTGGGTGTCTTTTGCTTCAGTGCCTGGATACTGTAGATTCTAAACAGAGTTTTAGTTGTCTGTTAAATTTCACACTGTAAAAAATTCAGCATGCAAATACTTAACCTCAACAACTGTATTTTGGTCTGCCATATTACTTAGTTGTTCAAAAGGGAACTTTATGAAAAGGAGTGTACAAAATTTAGAGTTATGACTTCTGGGTAGTGTATTGCTGTTTATATCACTTGTGGGAATAAATGATTTTCCAATAAGACACGGAGATGATTGCAAATTAATTGACACGGAAGAGAACCGTCGGTGTTAATGGTTTACCAGTAACCATTTTTCCAGTGCATATTGCTTTCAGTTGAGGGCTAATGGGGCAGGGGAGATTTTGTCCCAGTGCTCTTTGATTAGGTACTGACACAGTTGTAAAATAAAATCTGAACCTATTTGATACTGCGGGACAAGTACCTGATATGTATTTCTGAGAAGAAAAACACTCTACATGGAGAGTGAAAAAAGAGTGTGCAAAAAACCAAAACAGTGTCAGGCAGTGATAGAGCTGATAGCCTAGACTTCAAAAATTCTTCACGTCATTTTGTCATCTGCATAGCATATTTCTGTCATGATTGGAAATTTAGTGTCTAACAAATGGCAAAAACAGTATAGAAAAGCCAATAATTACTGCACACTTGAAGCAAGGAAATGTGACAGGTTCAAAGTATGCAGTGCAAAATTTTGAGAGAAAATAGATTATTTGTAGGTTTCCAAGGGCCAGTGGAAAATGCAATTATATAAATCAAGCAAAGTTGTTCTGAAAATTTCTTTTTCACTTCCAACAATTACTATGCCAACCTGGCTATTTTAGTTGAGCATTATAAAAGATCCAAAACATTTTCAGTGCAAATGCATTCAACTGCTAGTGTGCTAGAACTTTTTTATTATTCATATTGTTATTCTAATATTTTTTGCTAGTTTCTTGGGCATTGGCCTCAGACTGCTTACACAGTGCATTTGAGGTCTCAACCACAGAGAGGACAAAAGGGGGTTATTCATGTTCTTGGCTTCCTCAGGTTTTTCTTTCTTTTCCCCTAACTTGGTGGAACTTTTTCCAAAAACCATCTGTATGATGCTTCTTGTTTGAGCACATGCAGTAGATCAGAATTTGTCAGTGAAAAGGAACACTTCACGTAGTCCAAATCTCAACCAGCAAAGGAGTTTATATAGCTATGGCACTGCATATTTGTGTTGTTCATTATTCAAAATAATATTTTAGGAGATTGTCTATTTTCCCTGGAGTCCCAGTTCTAAGTAAAAATGTTAAGGCCTAAGTTTTTCAGTGTTGTGTTGGGAATAATGTTACTTTTGCAGCAGAATTCTGGGAGCAGACATTCACTCCAGACACTATTTCCTCTTCATGCAATGTCTGCCTGCTGTAGATTCTCATTAGAGTTTACCTCTTTGTCACTGATTATTTTTTAATAAGAAAATATGATCCATCATGATCCAGAATTAGCACTGAGTGACATGTGGGCCCTTAAGCTTTGACTTTGCTCCCATGAAAATTAATCACAGAGCTCTTATTGACTTGCTTATCATTAGCTGGGACGTCTACAGAGCAAATTCAGTTTGAGAAGAGTTTTGAGTGAATGGGAAAATCCTAAAGTGCCTTCCACACCAAGGCTATGTGCCTTACTTATTTGCAGTAAGTTCCTCAAGCTTGTCTAAGTCCCCTTCGATTATTTGGGGTAACTTAAAATTCCTAATTGTCTGTGTTCAATTTCCAGAGAGAGCATGTGGGGCTGTGCCAGGTCAGCTGTTAACCCTTTTCGTTTTTTCAACTCCAGGTATGAAGCATTTTATTGTGTATTATATAATGTTCTGTTTTATTGATTAAGTCTAGTAGCAGTGCTTTTCAGGTTTCTTTCCCTCTTTATGTCATGACTGGGGGATATGTGGGGCTAGGCAAGATCTGAAGTTGAGTATTGCAATTGCTTTTTTTATTTTGGGACTCAAAGGGTGGTGGGAAAGCTGCATTTTTTTCTTTTTTAACACATCCTGGTGTTTAAAATATCAGAATAGAAAATATCTTGTCTGATGTTTGATAATGTAGTTTAAAATGTTCAAAATAGCCTACTGAAACTGAGTAATGAAGTTACTGTGGATCAATGTAGCTCGTGTTACAATGGGTCATTGGCAGTTACCGTGAAGCAAAGCCACAAATGTAGGAAGAGCTCTTTGCCAACATCTCCTTGCTTTTATTTGAAGGAGGGCAAAATTTGAAAACCTTACTGTGTAATGTGCCTGGTAGATGCCCTGCTTTCGGGTGCAGGGTTTAAATGCCAATCCAGTGCGGGGGTGACTGGGAGGCTGCAGCAAGTGTTGTCATGCCATGAGGGCCCTCAGGTTCAGCCCACTTGCCCAGGTAGAAGTGATGTCAAATGACGGATGTACCAAAGCTGGTAGGGTTCCTGGTTTTGTGGCATTCATTGCTGTTGTTGCCTTAGTGGGTTTTAAAATAGTGTGCAGTGAAATGTGCACTCTCAGTGTGCTTGCATGTCCTCCTCTCTTCTATTGTTTATTTTGTGAGCCTCTCAAAAGATTACTTTGGAGTTGTGTTTATCATGGGGCAAGTGTAAACCCATCAACTCACTGCTTCATCTACTCTTAGTGACCTGTGTGCCCTCCCTCTGTGGAGTACAGAAGAAATACAACTTCACACATTCAATATAAACAAATAAGTTGCAAAATAAATCAAATTCTTCACATTTATAAGTGCAGCTAAGCTTCATAATAAAATTAGGAAGAAGGCATGTTTTAAGAGCAATTACACTTTCAAATTGCTAATGAGTAGTCAAATACAGAAGTCATTCCTCAAGTCTACTCCTATCTCCAATTTGCAGTTAATTACATTGCAACTGGTATATTTACATTAAAAATTTGCAGGATCTTATTACTCAAACATTTTCAAAGTAGCAGCAGGAGCAATTTCTCTGTTAGAGCTAATACAAAGCTTTTAAGGTTTCCTTGGCTATGAAATTGAAACGATACATTTATTTTTTTCAAATCCTTAGTATTTTCTTTGTTCGGATTGAATGATCAGTGCAACCTCAGAAATTGTTCTGAAGAGCCTACTAGTCTCTCAAAATGTTGTGTTTCTAAAATATATGCATATTTCAGATACAATTTTTAATGCAGGCTTCTTTAGCCTTCATTAAATTAACTATAGTATTCTGTGTATTGGATTCTATTCTGCAGGAAGCATTTTCAAGAAGGAAGCTTATGTTGTTCATTTTTTGCTCTTTTTTAATGTTGTCAGGATTTTGCTTTAAAAGTCACTCATGCATTTACGTGGAGAGTTTACACTTACCATAGTAATGAATATGAGATCCTGTTAATGAGGCCCCCTGAAAAACATGCATGGTTAGATGTAGATGAAGATGGCATAAGTCATCTCATGCAGCAATTCTAAACTGCTGAAAGTTAGTGTGCTCTGACTGGAGTGAGATGAGACTGAAAGGTAATATTTGGCAAGGCAAATAGGTTCTAATCAAAACAGAAATTCGGAAGAGAGCTGTTGGGTTTTTGCGGCTTTTTAAAATAAAGGACCAGATTGATCAAGAAGTCACATCTGTCAAACCTCATGTGGGCCATGTGGACCTGCCTGTAGATTGAAAGGTGGGAATGAGATCAATGAGATTAAATTAAAGTCAGTGCATTATTTGAAAGTATGAATTCTTATGGTGCACTTACAACTGCTGGCACTTCTAGGAGTCTTCCTCACTGCTGGTCCTGCTTCTTGGGGTATGGCACTGTTGGAATTTGGGAACAGTAAGTGCTTGTCAGAAGTGAATTCTGCTTCAATTAAATGCAGCTATATGAGTGGGTATATTTCATTTGAATTAAATTTCATGCTTACCCAGGTCTGGGTTTTTTTCAACTTTGTATTACTAAACTTACCTTTTTCCACTAAATTGAAAGAAAGTTATCCTTCCATAAAATTACACTCAGAATTATGGTATTCCACTTAAGAATGTACCGAAGCATTCTTTGTTACTTCAATTTCTTTGTGATGCTGGAGGAGCAGAGTTGATCACAAAGTCTTGAAGAAACATTTTTGTAGGGTTTTTTCCCTATTTTTTTCTTACTGGGTTCATGAAATCTACTAAAAGTTGTAAGTTTTAGCCAAAACCAATTCCACATGAATCCGCATGTGCCGACCTCTGTGGATGGCCAGAGGATGGGACTGTTGCTTCAGTTCATGCGCATCTAACTGTTCATTTGCTCTAAAATGCGGAGTGTTTTGTCCATACTGCCTCCTCTGATCTACTGGGGACAAAGTGATAATGTGTGTGAGTTTCATGTGTTAGGGGCACAATGTGCGTCTTCATCTTTGATGTCTTGCAAAGGGTACTGCTTTTGCTCTTGTGTAATCTCCCCCGATCTTCTTTTTAACACCTTGTCCACAGGCTCAGCGAGATGGGAGATGTTTGGCAGCTGGAGGACCCAGATGCCAGATTCTGGAATATAGCTTTCCTGCATTGGCACGTGGGTTCATGGCTGGCTTCTTGGCTTGCACCTCTGCTAACTTCTTGGCTACTGTCTAGTTGGCAGCTGTGGCACTGCCTCTTGGGCTGTATTCAGGTCAAGCTGCTTTGGAGTTGGATGGCTGTCCTGATCTGAATTACTCTGCCGGACACCATTTTCACCTTAGTTTGCTTTGATTCTCCACTATTCTAAGATGAGCGTTGGCAGTGTTCTGTTGTATTCCTGTCATTTGTAAGACTAATTTGAAGCAGTCATTTGTCACCAGTTCAAAAAGAAAATAAGCACTGCAGTGCAGAGTACACTGCTTTACTTGCTAGCATTCCCATTAGTTAGTAAGAATGTTAAGGCCCAGGTCTGTGCTTGCAATTCATCTCCAGGACCAACTTGTTAACTACAGAGCACAGGCTTTAAAAGATACGTTTCTTATGTCTAAACTTTGATTGCTTTCAGCCAAAAGTGAATCTAGCATCTGTCAAACAGAAAAAACCCACACACATTTGCAGAGGTAATCTGTATCATTTTTAAAGAACAGGATAAGGAATAATTATGATGATAGTAAATAGGAAGTTACTGGTAATAATTAAGAGCACTGCCAGCAGAAAATATTTGATCTTCTCTTTGCCTGATTTGGAATGTCCTCATTTCACATTTTAGTTTTACCTCAGTTTTTTTATTGGGCTTTTTTGGTTAGTTTGTTGTGGGTTTTTGTTGTTTGTTTTTTTTTTATAAATAAGATAATGAAAAATTAATGCATATAGGATAGCGAAAGCATTTGAAGCAGTTCCCTAAACTACATGTTTTCCTTCATGCAGCTCAGTGTAGAAACATTACTTTCAGTGGGAAAACCTGCAAAATCAGGAGGTCATTTACACTCCGCATACTTAAAATAAAGTTCAGATGAGTCATACCTACTATGAAATTTTCATTCCCTCTCTCAGCTAGAGTGGGACTATGTTGTGCTACACTGGAGGCACTGGTATCTCTGTTACACTCATAAACCTTTTTTAATGCTTGAGCAAGTAGCACTTCTGCTTCACTCTGAACAGAATCTTCTACCTGTATGTTAAGGTTAAGCTTTGCAGGCTGATCTGACCTCTGAGGAAGGCACTTGAATTCCTCATTATAGTCACTAGAGGGAATTGCATGTCCCAGAAACAACCAAAAAGGAGCCCTTACCCATCTAGTTTAGGTGTATACGTTGCTTATGGCCTAGGGAACGTAAGTGCTTCTATGGGAATACAGCCCAGTTACATCAGATCAATCATTATGGACTGTACAGGGAACCAGTAGGAAATAAGGGCATCATTTTCCCTCAGAGGTAGTCTCTGTAGCCCTTTCTGGATTATGATGGAGCAGAGATGAGTCTTTTGGCAAGCAAGCTGGCAGCAGCAACAACAATTTTGCCATTTCTGCAGATGAATTTCCTTAACTAGCTCGTCAACAGAGTGCAAGACCTGAGGTGTAGGTTCTCAGCACAAGCTGATTTCATTGGAATCCTTGGTGCAGGCCTAATCAAATGAGATACGAGGGGAGCAGTGGAGTGTCTCATCTCCCTTGCTGAATATGGGCAGCTGTATAGACAGGAACACGGAAGTCATGGGATGGGGAAGGAGAGTGGGTAAGAACCTGTATCCTTGCCTGAGCATGGGCAGGACTGGGACTGTAGCCTCCACCCTGGAGCAACACCAGGCCAGAAACAGCTGTGGCTATGGGAAGTTCAGACATGGAAAATGGGCAACTTCCAGAATGAGTATGTATGAACATGTGCCTCGTGGTTGGTACCCAAAGAAGCTCCAGCTTAACAGTGAAGGACCTGACCTCATGGGTTTGTGGGAGGTTGGGTAGGACCAGTCATGGGACAATGGGTGGGAATGGGGTCATGGACCTAGGCAGGCTTTTGGGTGTCTGTCTCCCAAATCAGGGTTTCAGCATGCCCATTTTCACACTCAGCACTTTCCAAACTGTATTTTCTTCTTTCAGATAAGCTTTCAGTGCTTTTTAGGTAGTAGAAATAAAGATGTTTTTCCATTACCTAGACTATTCCTTTTCCCTGTTTACCTGTTTCTGCCCTTTTGCCAGTCAAAGGATGGGTCTGATTGTTCTTAATTTTTTCATCTCAGCCGCAACGTTTGCCCCATCAAAGAGATTCTTGTCACTTTCTGTGTCCTAGGAGCCTTGGAAATCATATTCATTTATAAGGTTGAGCTAATTCTCTTTTTTCTATTTTTTTTTTTTATTTAAGTGCCGATGATTGTTGTCCCTTATGCATTCTATTCAAGCAGAGAAACAATGTGTGCTGTTAAAAAGGGAAAATAAACAACCACAAAGATGTTTTTCCCCTCTTTTGCACCTCCAGTACATTCTGTAACCCAGTTACTGTAATTGTTTTTAAACTTTTTTTAAACGTGCATACTGTCAAGAGATTGCAGTAAAACAAGTGTTTCTCATAAGGCCAGTGAGACTGAAAGGGTTGAAAAAAGATGACAGAGCAAAGAGAAAATCCCATGTTTTGTTTATCAACTTTTTTTTTTTTCCCCAATGGCAGATTCTTGGAGAAAGGATGTGTTTCCTTCAATGGAAGACTAGCTTAGGGTTTGCTGATTCCCAAGGCAAAAAGAAGGCATAGTTTCCAATTTGCAAGCTATTCAGTGTGTGTGATGAACTGAAGTCATTTGTGGATTTGTATGTTGCGTTTTGACGTGATTAAATGTTTTAAGTCTATTGATTTCATGCTGGGGATTAATGATGCTGAATGAAAGAGCATCAAAGAATAAAACGTGTTTACATGCTCGATTAAAATACCTTAAAAAAAAAAGCCAGAGTACCTATTATTGGATAGGAATGTGATAAGAGAAGCACAGCACCAATCACGCATCCAGCATTGATAGGAAAACGCATTAACTTCTTTAGGCATAGAAAGAAGAAAAGCAAAAATTTGATAAGGATTGACTGTACCTTTCTAAATGCTTAACACTCGTGTTTGACTCGGTTTTTTTTGGAAGAGGGGATTAAAGAGGTTTCATTATCAGTTACCACAGATCTGTTTTACTGAATCAATCAAAGCATGATGCTTAGCTTCTTGGGATTAATGAGACGATCTTTTAACTGGAGAATTTGTTGGTAACAGCAATGTTAATAAAGGACAAGACCTAAAGATACTCAGTGCAGCTGCGGACATGAGATACAATAAAGATGGTGTTTGCTGCTTTGAATTTGCATAATACTTCTAGATCTGTTTGCCTTGGCATATTAGCTCAAAAACATATCATTACCTTAAAATGTTCATAGTGCTAATTGGTTTGTATCTGCTCTCTGCAAATGTTCCTAATGGCTGTCTAGATTCATGGGTTGTATCTGGAATTGCAGTTAGGTGTCACATTCTGTTTACCAAGATAATAGTAGATGGAGGTGAAAAAGAACTATTTGCTTGTTAAATCCACCCTGTTGCAAGCACAATATAGGCTTTTCCAATAGTATTAAACTGTTAGCACCCCTTTTGTCAGCCAGAATGCCAGGCAAAAAATTTATTTGTGGTATATCTGTGGAGAAGGATGCCTTAATGATCAGGTTAGCATGTGAAATACTCGATGCAGGTGAAATTCTCCCTACTGAGCTAGGGAGAAGTTTAAATGTGCAATTTAATGCAGCTGAGTAAATGTCTGACAAGACCAGCTCAAGCACTCATTTGCTCTTTCTCTCCTGATGCTCTGATCTGGATTAGCATATGTAAGATAAATTCAGCATCAGTCCGATACACCTTACAATTCATTTGTCTCAGAATGGGGTTGAATGATTATCCTAGGTTTGAGGCGGGGGGGGGGGGGGGGGGGGGGGACGACTGACAACGTGCAGTTATTTTTTTTCCTCCCATTTCTATTGCTTATTACAAGACCTGAAGCCCTTGGTTACAGAACAAAGTGTCTGAGCAGTAACCAAGCTTGTGTAAACCCAAGAGAAGAGTAATGACTGTTCCTCGCAAGCTTCCTGCCTCGGTGCAGGTGCAGGAATCAGGAGGGCCTGAATAATTCATAAGGTGCAAATTAGCCCCAGCTTGCTCCCACTGCTCGAATTTTGCTTCTGCTTACCTACCCAGTTGCTAGAAAGAACAGAATAAAGAATGTTTGGGAAACTAGGAAGAGAAAGGCAAAGAGTGTTACAGTTTAAAGGCCAGAGTCACTGAGACTGCTGAATGCTGGGTGTGTTTGAAGGCTTGGTACTTGTTGAGGAATTGGACTGTACATTGATTATTCATGGAGTGTTTTCTCAGGAAGAAGGAAGCTCTGGGGACCCATTCCATTGCTCTTGGAGAGGAAAATACTTCCTTTTAAGAATTAGGTTTTTCCTGCTTTTATTGTTACAGTTTCTAAAAATTACTGGGTAAAAAAAAAGTTACAAGTTCTTTTAAAGCCTGTTAAGGTTGGAGAGAGTATATATTTGTGAGAGAGTATATATTTGTGGTGTCGCTCAATTCAGGGGTTCAGAGAAATTCGATGAGAGGTTTTGGATGCTAGGATGTTTACTGCTTTGAGTAAATACGGATTCCAAGGGCATGTATGAAACTAGTTACATATGGAAATGCAGTTTGCAATAAGCTTATATTTTTATCAGAGACAGCATTTCTCTCTTTTAAATAGTTAGTGATGGTTACCTTTTCTGTTGGATTACTTACCTGCTTTTTCTGCCCAGAAGACCAAAATGAGAGGCAAGTGGTGTTCAATCTTTCTGTGACACAACATTGCAACTTGTCCAAACATCAAGTAAAAAGTCATGCTGAGCACTGTTGCCTGACACAGCTCTTGGAACAGCTTGTGTGTCGCCATGCAGTACAGAGAGGAGCTGGCCTGAAAAAGGCAGGTTGTTTCTGCTATGTACCTGAATATCCCTTTGGCATCTCTCACGTGGGAGATGGAAACAGCTGACATCTCCAGCAGGAGCAGGAACAAGATTGTTAGTTTTCCCTATTGGCAGGTATTCAGATGGAAAGAGACTCTCCTAATGTTTTTGCTGTGCTGAATATGAAAAGAGAGCAACAGCAGGAAAAAAGCTTCCTTTTATCGGTTTTGGAGGTTTTCTGTTTTTTTCATTTGTTTAGGGGTTTTTGTCCAGCATTCACCCCTTTTTTATCTGTCCCCTCTGCCCCGCCCTCTCTTGGCTCTCACGTGCAGCAGCTAGATCACGTTGCCATCATCTGTTTTTGTATTTCCCTCACTTGGGTTGCTGGAATAGGAGCTGGCTCTCATTTCTAGCTGATTCTGTCATTTCCGCTAGGCCCCAGCTTGGGCGAGTGCCAAGACCAACAGGTGATCCTTGTAGCTGCAAAGCAGCAGGAAGAAGGCTGTGCATGGAGGAGACAGTGCACCAGAGGGGCTGCCTGGCCCTGCTCCATCTTGCTGTATAATTAATGCCCCCCTCCCCAACCCCTCATACTGAGCAGAAAATCTGTGCAGAACAGCTCAGCTGTAGGGAAGATGGTAATAAAGAGTCCTGGAAGAATATAGGCTGTGTTAAGTGCAGAGATGTGCTCCCTCTTGGGGAAAAACTGTGGTTGGTCCTTTGCGAGGAACGGACAAAATTGTATTAGCTGCCCTAAAGTAGTATGTGCTCCATCAACCGTTGCAAGTAAGTAAGCATTCTAGTAAATTTCGGTGTTATGCTCACAGGACTTCTTATTTGTATAGGAGCTAGTTTGTAATGAGGCGATAATTTAGTTAAGCTTTTCTCTACAAGAAGTAGCTTGTGAAGTCACATGGAAATTATTTGGGCAGAGAGTTAAATCTGGTTGGGAAGGACCACTTCAAACTGTAGGACTGGGGGCAGCTGGAGCAGGAGCTGTACAAGCTCTGCATTCTCTGGACATCACTGATGGGGAGGCATGGCCGTGCAGGGCTTCGCAGGGATGATTTTTAGAACACGTGAAAAAATTCCAGGAACCCTCAGGATGGCCTCAAAGAGCTATTTTTTTCAGAGGAAACTCCTAAAGGACTTTTTTTTTCTATGAAAACAAAGTTATATTTAGTAGATGACAGTGGCTTAGCAAAACCAGTTTTAAAACGTATCTCCAAGACTTAGGTTAACCCCTTGGCGCATACCATGATGTGTGATAATGTGTCCCTGAAAACCGTAACTGCATGTTTGTGTTTGTGAGGCAGGCCGATGTTTTGAGATAGACACATGTTAGCTTTAATCCTCTGAAAAACAGATGATACCTAAAATTCTTTCTGCTCAGTATACATGGAAGCCAAATTGCTTCTTCCACCTGTGGGCTCACTGCTAGTAGTTTGAATGCTGAAGGTTTCATATAGACAAGGTTTAAGTTTTCTGCATGCACTTCCACAGGGAGTTGGGCTCTCTCAGTGCACCACAGCATGTTCCCCCAGCAAGGGGAGGCTGTGGGGAGCAAGGAACTGGGAAGCCTGGATCAGCTCTGCCAGTGAAACTGAAGTGCTGCAGCAGATCTGCACAGCAGAAGCATCACTTTGACTGGCTGTTCCTGCTGTACACAAACAGCAGTGAGATCAAACTGTTATGAAACATCCACATATTTAGTAATGCTTCTAGCAGCTATCTGTCTGCAGTCCTTTTGACTAAGCCAGCAGCGGTTTTTCTTTGTGTTGTTCTGCAGTTTGTCAGCCATCCAATGGGGAGGAAGTGTGGGATACATTGCATCTCAGGGATATGTTATGTATATGCAAACCTAAGGGTGCTGCAAGACCTGAACTGGCAGCAGATTGTTCATGAATGCACGCTTCCCTTGGACATGTCTCTCTGTGCTAAATGGTGCATCTCGCTATTTTTTTCCCCTTGTGTCCCTTCCTTTCTCCATTCTGGTTTACTGCTCTTGTCCCCTTACAAAACCTCTGGTATATGAGGCTATTAGCAGGGAGTGAGGTGTTTCTGTCAACATTTTGTGAATTTTTCTCTTCTCTCCTCTGTGTCTTGGGAGACGATCCTAATCCCTGCATTTGCAGTGGGTTCTGGGCAAACCTGAATAGTCTCTGGCAGCCTTCATTGTTACTCTTGCTTCCCCTTGGGTTACAGGACTAGGGGGAATGATTTCTTTCTCAGATGCTCACCCATGACTCTAGTGACCTCTAAAAAGCTCCATGGGCATGGCAGGATGTCATGGAACCAGAAGCTTTTATCTGTAGGGTGGTGAGGTGGCTGTTGCATCAGGAAGCAGCAGTACCAGTTGTGGAGGCTGGAGAGTGAGCAGGGATACTTCCCACCTGCATTTGGCTGCAGTATGGTTTGCCCTGGTTTGGGCAAAAGCCCTCCAAAGAGTGCTGCAGCCAAGAGAAAGGCATCCTTGGACGGCCTCCGGAAAGTCAAGTTTTCCAGTGCCTTTGGCAGGCAGCCTGAAGCAGATATATTCCTTATGCCAGCCCCATGGAGCGCTACCCCTCGCGGTTCTCCCTCCCACTGCAGCACATACCTTACCCTTATTAATATTCTGGAGGCACCAGCAGCATGCTTTGTTCTGGATGGAAGGTGGTTGTCCAGAGTGCAGGGAACTGTGTGGCCATTGTTTTTGTACTGGTAGATGGATTTGGTAATGAGCACTGTCGTTTTTCCTGGTCATTTTTTTCAATTCACCTTCCTCTATTCTGCCTCCTCCCTGACCTGTCCCCAGTGTGCTCAGCATGTGAAGGATGCTTTAATCCCTCTGGCACAAAAGAGGGAAGAGCTCTTGGTACACCAAGGTGCATGGTAGGGGCAGGCTCACACAGCATTGTAGCACTTCAGTGGGAATAGATCAGCTACACCAAGTGGTCTGCATGGTTCCCTAAACTGTGAGCCCTAGAAACCAAGAGTGAAACAAGTCAGTAGCAAGTTGTTCTCGTGTGCACTGTGAGTGTGCAGAGCCCCTCATTGTGGGTTGTTGGTGCACTCTGTGGTGTGCAGGAAAAAGAGCTGCTCCTGTGCATTTGGCCTACGGCATCTTGGCCCAAAGTCATGGATGTTATTGTGCCATCACTGTGAAATTAGTGAAAGCTTCAAAATCTGTGGCTCCTGCTGCTGAATCCTTAATAGGCATATTTACTTTGTAACTGACAAAACTTTTACATATATCTGCTTTCAGGCTGCAACACCTTCACACATAAAAAGATGCAGATAAGCATGCAAGGAAAACAGCACTTTTGGAAAAAATCAGTAGATTTGAAGAGCACGCTAACGAAATGTCCAGTCACAGGGATTCCTGTGAACTCAGTGTGGAATGAGAAGAGGCACCGTGCTCTGAACCTCATGTCCCCCAGATTAGTAACTGTTTAACGTTATTCCTGTAACCTGTATACTTCCTCCTGTTACACCACCTCCTCCTGTTTTTCCACCCTGTGTAGTTCTACTGTTTCACCGAGTATCAGCCCATTGTACCACACAGTTTGTCTTTTTAACTACTTTGTGAAGTACCTAATGCTCTTTTGGGTGCCACAGAAGTGATGATAATAATAGTAACAACAATAATAATTTTCCAGGTGTACTATATCAAGTTGTGTTGTTTGTGCAGACACAAAGTAAGGGTGACTGCTGAATGCTGATAACTCAGCTGTAAGGTAAGCCTCTAACACAGGAAGGGAAATGCTCTGGTTTATTTATGAGTACACTCAGAAGCAATGTCTGCCTTCCAGTATACCCATGCTTTTTAGGATAGCACATTTTACTTGGTGCAGTATTGCCAGAGGTCAATAATAATCAGGGCTAAATTGCTTACAATGCAAAGGTAATGAAACACTCTCATTACACTCCAGTCCTCATTTTCATTGTTAATTCAATGTTGTTCAACTTTTCACTGGTTTCTCCATTACGAATGTGGCAGTGAGACAGCCAGGCTGAGCCATCTGCTGCTGGTGCTTGAGAGGTGCAAAGAGACACCACAAAGAAAATTGATTGACTGCAGTTGACTGTATTAGAGAGAGACCTTATTTGAACCGGCAGTAACTGGAGGGAAGTGTGAACTGGCTTTAATTCTCGAGCAGACCTCTGAATATTAAGGATGTGCGCAGCAGTTGGGAGGATACATTCAGAGTCCAGTCATGTTCGAGATCACATCCCTTTGGCTTTCTCGTTGTTGCTGGGGTTGTTCACAGCTGAGGGGAATTCTCTAGCTTTTGGATTTAATGTTAGATATGTAATTGGGTGGAAAATTAATGTAAACTTAAAATAATTTGGTTTCACAGTCATTATACTCCTTAGTGTTAAATTATTAAGCTTTGTGTCTCTAGTATCTCCCAAAAGCCGTGCCATTACCGATCGTCTGGCTGTCTTTATTAGGTTATATTTTTCCCTAAAAGCAAGGCCTCATGTACAGTGTAATTATCCAACAGTGCTGATTAATGGCATAATTCCCTTTTTCTGTAAAACTGCTGTGTAAATTATTTTCATTTCATAAAAATTACTTGTCAGGCAATTTTGTGGAGGGTTTTTTGATTTTATTTTATTTATTTTTTTTTAGGTTTTTATCCACCCTCTCTATCACTGTGTCATGGTAATATCATTAAACACTGTTCTGTCTGAGCTTGGTACAAGCACTAAATCCTACAATGATTTCAATGGAGAAAATTAAAGTAGTTTCCATGGTATTGTTACTTCTACCACCAGACTTGAGCAAAAGTAACTAAGATACCCTGTTCTGATAACAGGAGTGTTTTTGGAGGTACCTGTCCTAACAGTGAGATCAAAGAGACTTGGTGTGTTGAGCCAGCTGTTGAAATTTCTGACACATCTCAACTTTCAGATTTCCTGTTGCCACTTACAGTATGGTTTCAGGAACCTCAGCAGCCTCCATGTCTTTTTTTTTTTGCTGCTGTCCCTTCCCCTTTTGCCTTGGCAATGGCTCCTTACCCTTCCTCTAGCCTCTCGCAGTGAGACTGAGAAACCCACTCACCACCTTCCCATGCCCTTAGATATTTCTTCATGCTCCCTACACCTGTTTTCTGGGCTAGATGATACTGAGAAGATTCCTGCCATGTCCTTCTTGACTATGAAATGTTCTTGAATAGGAATTGGTACTACACTCATCAGCTTGTCATTTGGGTTTGATGTGAACAAAACAATGGACAGTGCACAGTGAAGAGCCCTGCCTTGCTGGGCTGAAGGACAGCCTGGGTGTTGCAAGTTGAACCTTCTCCTTTCTGATGAGCGTGTTTCCTTTGGTCTGCTGTTTTTAAAGCTGTCGTTTGTTACATGTGCCATGTATTTGTAAGTACTCCAAGTAATGTGGAGGTCCTCCTAGTCCTGTTGGTGTAAGAACTAGCAACTCCTCTGATACAGGAGTCCTTCGCTAAAGCTGGCATTCAAAAGCTGGTTTCAAAAGGGCATGTTTCACTAGTTTGTGTGTAGAAACAACTGACCAAAGTCTAAAATCCTTCCCACTGAGATCCAAGTGAACCCAGTAACCTGGCTGGTGTTTACCAAAAGAGCAGACAAACAAGGTTGCGATAGAGCGATTCTTCCTCTGGAATACCTGCATCCCCTCCCTCTATCCACCTTTTACCTTACAGCATTAAAAAATAATCAGTAGTTTCTACCCCTCAGCTTCTGAGGCTATTACTTGACCTTAATGTTTAATACCCATATATGGCCCTGCCCTTTGTGAACTTGTTTAATCCTTCTTTGAGCTCATCTACGTTCTTGGCCCCTGCAATGTGCAGTGACAGTGAGCTCTAAGTGTGCGTTATGTGAAAAAAAAAAAAAGTTCTTCCCTCTGTTCAATTTAAGTCCCCAGTTCTTAGAAAAAATAGCGAATAATCACTTCCTATCATTACATTCTTGGCTGTGCAGAGCTCTACTATCTCCCCTCAGTTATCTCACAGATGTGGCATTCACAGGTTAACATGGTTGTAGGCCAGCTGTCAGAGAGGTGACTGAAATCATTTTCATGGGGAGCCTTTTCCACTCTGCACTCTCTTATTGAGACCAAATTAATTCTAGATCTGCCATCGTTTGAATCTGTTACTAAGAATAGGATAAATTTAAGAAACATGCTTAGCATGGACTGCTCTGTCACTGCATTCGGAACATCACTTCTTCTGGCACAAATAGTTACAAAGCATAAAACTGCTGAAATACCAGTCATTTAGCTGCTCTCACCATTTGTGTCTGAAGAGACTCTCACTCTTAGGTACCACAGAATTACACTTGGTGCTCATTCAGCTGCTTGACCTGTTGGCGTATCCCTACAGAGCTCTTCATTTCTGCAGTTCCAGGAAGAACTAGGATTACTGTACCTATTGGTATAATTATTTCCAAATATCTCTTTAGCTTGTATTTCTGGAACTAATTTGTTGTCTTTTTACATTGTTTTATGTCTTTTTTTATTGTTGTTTAATCTCATACACCTGTACTTTTATTAATCCTTTCACTGATGCTCTGTTTGCTGCTGTGAGCTACAGCATTGAGCAGATGGAGTCAGATGAATCTTTTACAATTTAAAAAAAAGTTTAATGTGTTTAAAAACAAAAATGTGTATTTTGCATTACGTATTTTCCTGAGTTATAGACTTCCACCACTTGTGTTAAAAATGATCCTGATATATTTTTCCCTGCTTCTTCTAATCTCAGTGACCTTAACGACCAGGACTTTATTTGGCACATGGCTTGGCAAATAAAGGCTGAAATAGTAAATGGACTGTCCTCTCTGATGTGTTTCATAACTGTTTTCTGTCAGGCATTTGCAATACTGATTTTAAACGTTTAATTATGCTCAAAAGTCATTAGAAACCTATTACGTATGTCTGACTTGGAAGCGAGAGAAGTAACCCCTTCAATAAACTTCTCCCCCTTCCCCCAGTTCCACTGTAACATTGTGGTTGATAATATTTTCTCATAATTAATTAGCTTTATAGAGATCATTGTCTTTAAATTTCCCTAGGCCTTCAGCTAAGGGTGGCTGTTGAGGACAGATGTTTGCAGGACATTAGGGAACATTTTCGTTCAGAGCAGCATAAACCTACTGTGTTTCAGTACACCTCCATACTGTAGAAGGGATTTGCATCAGGATGTGTACTAAACAGTAGCTCTGCTTTAGCAGTCCTTTCCTTATAATTGAGGCAGAAAAAAAAAAAAAAAAGGCAGAAGTCAGTTGCTTTGCAGTAAGGCTCTGCTTAATTGTAACAGAGGTAGGGCTGTAAACCATGCTAAGTCATAAAGGTCACAGCTTCTGTGAGAAGTTTCTCTATTAATAGTCTATAAGTATTTTGTTTCTGCCAAGCTAGTGCTTAGAACCAAATTAGTCCCTCATTACAAGTCTGATACATTAAAGTCAAGGGTGTATCAGCATGCCCTGTGTTGCCTCCAGACACCTTCCGCAGTGCCTCACTCAGACTGGATTTTCATAAATGCACACATATGTAAATATAAGTAGGCAAATGACTTAGCAATTTGTTGAGCAGTCAAACAACTTCTAAACCAAATAAGCCGGGGTTTTTTCCATTCCATTTTCTCTGTTCTTAACAATATTTTGCAAATCACCACCTTTTTTTATCAGCTGTGTGGAAATAGTAGCCATGATTTCCCAGTGTCACCTGTTGCCTTCAGCATAGCAGCTAAAGATACTGCCATGGATAAATAAATATTAGGTGCTTCTCTTGGTATGGCTCCTTTCATCAGTAGAGTTCATTCTTCATTTACTGGAGAGAGGTGGACTTCTCCATCCCATTTGTAAACATTTATGTCTAAGATAAATGAGGTGAATTATCCCAAGAATTGTCAGTTTCCCCCTGGGTCTGTCTTTCCTTTGACCATCAAAGGAGTCTAAGCAAACCACTTAACTAAGTTAGAACAGAAAAAAAGAATGAGTTTTAAAAGGAACATAACAAATGCAGATGTAAAGATATCATCCCAGAGAAAAAAAATCCCTCTTTGAAAATTATTATGTGAGTTCTAATCCTAGATTGCATTATGTGAGTTCTAATCCTAAACTGAGCACCCAGTGAAGACCAGAAAAACGGAGTTTGAAGGATGAGTTACCTTGAATCACATACATGTTTGCATTCAATAGGTATATGGGACTGTGACTAAGGATTTCTTATCTGCCAAGTATCCCCTGGTTATCGTAGATTTCTTATGCCCTGATTTTTAAGGATGCCCCAATCAGCCATATTTTTCATTCCATTCTATACTTCAATTCCATTTCTACTGTAAAAAAGAATTAAAAAAAAAAAAAAAAAAAAAAAAGTGGGCAGTTAATTAATCTGTGTGTCATTCCTTTCTCTGAAAAATGGTAGTAACATTGTCCATCAGCCTCACTTGGGTATTGAGAGAATAAATTCATAAATGTGACCTCTGTTCACATTTTATGTTGATTCTCATAGTAAAGCCTATGAATTATAGATAAACCTGATAATAATTGAGAATAAAGGGAAGATGGAGGTTTACTGCTTTGTTTGCTCTCTTTTTGCTCTCTCTGGTAGCACAAAAATGAATTGTTTATTACTGCAGTCCTAAGGGTGAGACCACTGGTGATTTCTGCTGCTCTCATAAATTGTGTTGGGCCCTTGAGATGCAGTTTTTAAAGTGGTCATGGTTCAGTTGCCATTTCTGAATTGTAATTGTGTTAGACCCAAAAGCAAAGATTTTGATCCCAGTGGTGCAAGTACACTCATTCAAGCAAGCCTTGCACCTTCAGAGAATGTCTTTGATTTTCGTGGGGTCTCACATTGACACAAGTTTGACCATTTAGATCCAATTGCAGGATTTAATGTTTAGATCCACCAGTTTCAGGGGCTTTTTACCCACACACAACACAGAACTATGTATGTCAGTGTTGGGTCATTTGGGCTTGCTCCTTAAAAAGCAATGGGATAGTGTGAGCTTGGTCTTCTAGAAGACACTTTATGTCTGGGATGCTTCAGTTGTGATGTGACAAGGAAGTCAAGTTTTGGAATATATGTGAGTGGAAGTCTTCATTTGTTGATTTAATATCTGAACTCTTTAGCAGTGACATAACTTGATGATGTTGATTCCTTTTCCAAAAGTAGCAGGGGTAACTTGGTTGCACAGAAGAATGGACAAATCCAGTGGGCAGAGTCCAGTCCCTGTCCCTTGTCATGGGTATTTGCCGCTTGTCTTGCGTGGGTACCCAAGTTCAGCTGAGTTGTGGTGAGCCATGCCAGGGAGGGCACTGGCACATGTTAGCTCCCTAACCTGCCTCTCCGTAGGGTTAGAGGTGTCTGTGGCTTGGGATGGAGAGGGTTAGGGTTTTGAAAATAGCCCAGACATAACGTGTTGATGCTCTAGAGCACCACCACGTTAAGTGCCGTCCATCTGTAACTATTCCAAAAGGCTGTTCCCTGAGTGCTCTCTGATGTCCCTGTCTGTCCTGACCATGGCCACACATGAATGTGGGCATCCTCAAAATGCTGATAGTATCTGTGAACTTAAAGTCTAGTACCTTGGTTTTTAAAACACATTTATGGGAAACTGCACAGAGGGGACTGATCCACCTGAACTGGGATTATTTGCGCAAATAAATTGTCTTGTGTGCTCAAGGGCTCACAGAATCAGCTCTAATTGCAGCAGTTCACAGATGTTAAGGGATTATGCATGCATGGACCTCTAGAAATCTCTGTTTAAGATATTTCTGTGTTTCAGTTTCATTCATGTGAATGTTGGAGTTGTGATCAAGTCAAGGGACACTTGAGACATACTAATGAGCTGGTGGAGGTACAGTATCCAACCTAATACCCATTGCAGGGGAGACACTAGCAGCAGGATGGGGCAAGGACGTGCTTGCCAAGACTAGTGGCTGAGTGCCAAAGCTAAAGGTAAATATTAGGAGAGAAAAGGAGAGGCATTCAGACAAGGTGTTTTTCCTTGAGCAGTAGCTTTCTTTACGTGTTGAGTTTTATGATACATAAAGTAGCCTCAGCTCATCTAATAGTCTCCACTAGTATAGTGTCTGTATCCCGTGTCCAAAGAGAGAGATTTGTAAAATTGTTCAGTGCTTTAAAGCCGTATTGTTTAGGTAGACTTTTTTCCCAGTTTAAATTCATTATGAAATGGCACCTCTTTGTTCCATTTCCTCAGTGTCTCTTTCTTTTTTCTCTGTCCCTTGCCCCTTCCTTTCTGAGGGGCTGTTGTCAGCTGAAAAAAAGCACTATTTTGCAATATTTCTCCAGGTGACTGATAGGGAAAGGGGGAGGGGAAAAATCTTCCTTTCTTTTTTCCCACTGCAGGCCTCAATTATTCTGTATGCTTTGAAGAACCTTGTAGCTTAACTGCAGGAATGGCCTGATTTCTTTTATTGAAAATGCCTTCCAGTCATCTGACCCAAGCTGTGCAGCTTGGAGCTCTGAAGTCTTTATTTTGGGGGAAGAGAAGGAAGTATAGGATTGTTTGGAGGGTTAAGGAACAAAGACCAGGACGCTAAGGAAGGAGAAAACCACAATCTGAAGGAGGCTGCTGCCATCTAGAGTCGAGACGCTGTTTGCCTTTTCAGGAGCGGCGTTCAAGTAATGTGTATGTGAAGACAATAGTAGAGGAAAACTGCTCAGAGCAATGGAACAGCTTTCTTTGCTTTTCATTTCACCAGTAATAATAGGAACTTCTAAAAGTATTTTTTATTTTTAGTAAGTGCACTTTTTTTTTACATGTAATCTAATACATTTTTTACATGCAATCTAATAAATTATTTTGGATTAAAATTTTCTCATCACATGTGAAAATTGAGACTTAACATAGTGCTAAAAGGAGGACAATACTCCTACGATACAAATACAATTATACTAAGTACACAATTAGAGGAGTCATCAAAAAATCTCAACTAAGCCGGGTACAGATAACTGAGACTGAAAACATTCCCTTCAGTGTTGTATTCAATATGATGTAGTTTTTAATCATATATATTATATTGCTAGGATATGCTGCTAAAAATAAAACCTAAGTTTCACCTTTTTCATATTTTAAAATTTCTAATTTTATAATATAATATTGAATTCAAGACTTCACCTGATGGCCGAGTTGAGTTGTAGAGGTGTTTTGAGTTTTCTTTAAATTTTAATTTGGAGCACAAACTATGTAACATGACAATAGACCTGAACGTATGTGTGTAGCAGGTAACCAGGGTGGTTAGGAGATAAGCTTCCAGTGTAGCATGGCCTCTTTCTGGCCAACTTAACATTTGACCTGAATTTTAAGCCCTTCTGTGGCTGTATTCCTGTAAGTAGTTGCACTTAAAGCAAATGAGATTTAGAAGAGTACATGTAAAGATGCTGTCAGAATTGTGGTCTGTATTAGGACTTGTTGACTAACAAGCGTCTTTTTGCTTGGTCTTGCTTGATTTAAAAAGTCTGCTCAGTATTTTCCAAGCTGATGGCATTCTTTGCAAGGGCTTGCAGAGTATCCTGGGAGTATGGATGGAAAGGCAACCCATGTGTAAAAGGGTCTGTACAGAGGGGCTGTTCCCACTGACGTGTTGCAGGGCTTTTCTCATCTCCCTCGTGCCCTCCCCCTCAGATTTTTCTCCAGCTTCAGCCTCCCCGTCCTTTGTGTAACACTATATTGGGAAGTTAGCACACGCAACAGGAGGCAGCTTAAAGGGGGAGACGGAGCAGTGCAGGTGTACAAAAAAGAGCCAGTGTGGAGTTGATTGGAGTGAGGCTGTGACTTTTGACTTAGAAATCAAAAAAAAGAACTGCTCGCTTACATGTCTTACACTTTTCCCCCTCGTAGTTGCATTTAGAATTAATGACCTTAGTCTGTACGACTTGAAGACTTGCACCTCGAACTGGCACAATGGCAGACACATTTTGTCCTGTGTCACATTTGATGCCTTCACTTGTCTTTGTCTCCTTTGCTGCTCCCTCTGCTCCTCATTGTCCAGTTTCACAGCCCCAAGAGAAGATCAAGTGATGGGTCCTTCTGGGGAGAGAACCTCTCTTGCACAAGGCCAGTCTCTCCCGTCAAAGCAGCACCCTGCCAAAGTCTGAGCTTGCAGGAACAAGCAAACGCTGTTGATGAGACCAGGTACCTGTGCTCTCCTGCTGTGGGGCAAGTGGAAGCATGTTTTCATGAGGACTGGGAAGCAAGCTGCCTCGTAGCACAGCCATTGCATAAAGCAGCACACCCCATCCAGTTCCTGAAGTGATGGATCCTGTTGCATGCTTGTAGAAGTATGGCAGTTCAAGCAGACTGTCCTGACTTGAATGTATGAGACTGTCCCATCCCTTGCAGAGTGGTGGAACAGCCTCATTCTCCCTGGTGGGTTGTAGATGGGGCTAGGGGAAAGAGGGCAAACATCAGGTAGAGCAGAGCAGGGCTGGGCTCAGCACAGCATGCACAGGCTTGAAATACTGTAATGTAATACTTGGTTCTGTCTGTGCTTTCAGAAAAGGTGCCTATTGGCTTTACAGGATCCTTATGTCTTTTCATCTCTGGTGCATCCTACTTCCAGAGCCTTGATGTAACTGTTAATTAGAAAAAGCATTTTGAGTAAGTTTGCATATTTCCATTCTCTATGTATTTAATTTAGCCTCCTTTTCACTTGTGTCACTGAATACTATTTTAATTTTCAGCTATTCAGACTTTGACCTCTCGGTTTTAGTCAATTAAACATGTAAACAAACTGTGCTCAGAGACCACATTTTAGCTAGATACATAAAAGCACTTGTGTCTATACGTACAGCACTCCCTAATTTAAAATCAGAAAATGCTCTTTGTCCTTTCCTTTGGCTCTGGCAGCATTTCTTTGACCTACGAACAGAAAGGAATATGATTCTGTTTTCATGGAAGTTCAGCTTAGGATCAAGCATTTCACATACTTTGATAAATCTGCTCAGCCACTTTTTAAAAAGGGGGCTGTCAAAAACTGCTTTATAGTTTTACTCTTCCTTTTTGTTCTCAGTTCTTTGAATTATCCTGAGTCTTGAAAATAACTTCACATTCGTTAGTAGTTTTGTCTTTTTCCATTTTCCCCCAGTATGCTCTTGTCTTGTTATGGCAGCGTAGACACAACTATTAAGAAGAAGTTAAATTCACAAAGTACGTGAAGTCTTTTTTTCTTTCATGTCCTTTGAACTACTTGATCTCTGTATTTAATTCTGAAGTCTAAAATTAAACCCTGGCATTGTATCTTTCTCTACCTTGCTCAATTCTCCACAGCTCTGAAAGGAGAATTAGACATATGACACATTACTCATATTATTTTTCTTTGTAGTTGCTGCAATTAAAAAGATTCACCACAAACTTTTTGAGGGTTTTGGGGGGGATTAAAATTTTCTGCTTCCTGGACTAATTACTTCATGATTACTGGACATGATTACTTCAACTTCCTTTTTCTGCTTCTGTTTTAATACATTAACACAAGATTTCTGTTTACTTTCTTATTTAGGCATAGACATCTCAGAATCATAAGCAGGACCTCGGTTTAGAAAAATAGGTAAATTAGTTGGTTTGTATTCTCCGACAGATTGAACATTTAGGCATTAATAAATTAATTGCATTCTTTGTAGTAAGACCTTACAAGGAAAACTATGGAGGGGAAGAAAATTTCACAGAGGTATTTACCTGGACTTTAGGTTTCTGCTTGGTTGCTTCATTCTTTATGCTGGACACCCATCCTCATTTACAATGTCTTTTCTTACATGGCATCCACACAATGTAATATCATTAGATGACACATACAGCATGTGGGTCTCATCCTGCAAATGCTTCTGTCCTGCATTCACTGAGAACATGGCATTATTTCAGGGAAGAGTGCTGCATTCAGTACATGTACAAATCTGAACAAAACCTGAGAGGAGCTGCAAACTGCTTAGATTGCTGGAGGGTACAGCTGTGAGGGCAGAGTAAAGGAGTTTAATACGTTCGGCTTGGGGAGTGCAGCCTCATGCCTTGGAAATTGAGAGAAGATGAAACAAGAAGGAATCAATTAAGACTCTACAGCAAAGTATTAGGTAAAAGCAGTCAGCAGATTAATTTAGTCAATTTAAAAAGCTTCCTGTCAGCACCTTACTTTTACATCACAACATATGGTGAAGAAAACCCCTTTAGTTTATTTAAATGAAACAAGATTACAAGGATCTTTTGTCAGTGATCTTTGTAAGTGGGGAAAAAAGAAAGTATGACAGTGAGCTCTAAATTTGTTGGATCTTAAATTTGAGGGAATCTCCTGTTGTAAAGAGCAGCATGTGTTCCTGCTGCTTCCTGAATGGTTTATGTTACATCCCCCTTTCCTCTGTCATGTCCTGTGGGACCTTTGTTATTACAGGTGATGTCCCTATACAGCTGCCTTCAGGAGAGAGGATGAGGTGTCAGGTAAAGCATATGTGATTCAAAGTTCTGCTACCTTGCAGTGTCTTCTCTGTGCAAGGAAAAAGAGCATGACCCGTGCTGTATAAATGGCTCGCTGTACTCCCATCATATTAATCGATATTTCTGTATCAGTTACCATGCTGATAGTCCCAGCAGTTTTATCTGTAGACATAAACCCAGACAGAGCTGCAAAGGGAGTGGAGAGGGGTGGCTGAAATGATGGCTCCTTGGCCATCAGTAGGAGGTTGTTAGCCAGTGTGACCAGAATTTTCCCCCAAGATAATGAGTGTTAGTAGAGTTATCTTCTTGTAAGTTAGCTCTTCTGTGTTTCATAATTTGAGTCATTAGAGATTTTACTACTTTTTTTTTTTTTTTCTTCTGATATTCAGTGAACAGCTCTTCGTCAAGATGCCTTGTTTGATTGTGGTTACTTCAAGTAAAAGAATGTTTATGTTACTGTGTCACCATTTAAATGGGCACTACTGTCCTTGAAATGTCAAATAAAATACGACATGTCAATTACTGTATGTCAAGCACATGATGTATTTTCAGCCACTGTTGATTTAGATGGGTTTTGATGTGTGCTTGACGTATTCTAATGGTGCTTCTTCAGTTCAGTGAATGTCTTGAAAACAGCATTGAATGGCATATAAATCACAGCACCACCTTTTTCAGGGACTTCTGCCAGAATATGAAGTAGCAGCTTTGAGTTCCTTTGAAAATTTGTTCTATAATGGCTCTTTTGTCCCGGAGTTGGGAGCCTATAGTTTCTGGCAAGTTTGCCAGCAGAGCAGAAGCAGTCTGATCACAAAACTGTTTAATCATTACTTTAGAAAGTAATGATTTTTAATCATTACTTTAGAAAAAGAAAACATTTTCCTAGGAGATCTTTTAGAATCCCATGCCAGTATGTGGCTTGCATTTTGTCTGGTGATGTGCATGTGGTAGAAAAGCATGCAATAGCACCATAGGCCTCATCACCATATACTGTCAGTAAGGATTTCTCCTAACCATATTCACCTAAAATGTGCACCTACATGAAGAATGAAACACTCACTTCTATCGTTGCAGAAAGTAAGGAGCATTTCTGACTTACAGCCCAGTCAGAAATGAGGACAGGTCACTTTCTGATCTTTTCTACAACATACTTCCAGCATTTGCTGGTTGTGCTTACTGCTCATTTACTCTTCTGCCTGGAACATGTGCATTCATACAGCCATGTGATTCAGCCAAAACAATGATACTCTTCGATACTGTGGTGGCAGGAGGAAGAGGGAGAGGAGGAAGGGGTAGTATGCCCACGTTTGCCCCCACAGAAATAATATGGAGCAGGACTAAAAATACGCAGGAAATCATTTGCAGTGCTCTGGGGCTCCAAGCCATGTTTTCCTCCCTTCCCTATCTTCACTCTATTAAAATGTAATACATTGCTTTAATGAGAATCTGTGCATTTAATTTGTCTATACTTTCAAAGGGTATTGTTGAGTAACGTGGGCTTTGAAATAATGTGAAACTTCATAACAGAGTTGTCCTTCAGCATGGCTTTTAAATGCATGGGTAGAGATGGGTAGAGTTAGGCTTAAACCCTTCAGAAATACAAGCTCACCCATGGCACATCTGTGTAAACCACATCTCTGCTCCTTGAACTCCAGAGGGTGGAATAAAAGCTGCCTGTCACAAAACCAGATGAACACTGGACAATTTTTTGTTATTGCTCAATTTTTTGTCACAGAAATGAGGCAGTAGGATTTACCATCCTGGTGTGAAACAGAGAGCAGTGCAGTATGCACTACTCGTTTGGCTGATACTCTGTAATTTTACATACCATCTCCCTGTCTGCTTTTTCCAGAAGACGTTTGTCAGACTCCTTGTATGAAAAGATGCAAGAAGTCCACCTGTCAGGCCACCGGCCACTGAAAAGGTTAAAGATGTTTTGAAAATTACTATAATTTACTGAACATAAAACACATTGAAATTCAGACAGCTTGTTTTTGTAGGAAAGACACTAAAAAGAGCAAGAAATAACTGGCCAGGGAACACAGCTGTTTAACACTTCCTGGAGCATTGGCAGAAGTGCTACAGCTTCATTCTGTGCCTTCTGTGGAGTGAGTACACGGCAGGAGAGGGACTTCACTGTGCCACACGGTGCTTCTAGGTCACACTTAATTAACATTATTACTATTAAAAAATCAGTTCTATCAGTATTAAAGAACTCTCTACCTACATATGTGTACCTAATATGGTTGCATTTTAGTGTCCAAGTGTGAGATGTAAATGAGAAACGGATTTTGTGGTTGCTGTTACAGCTAATATGAAACTCATTACAGACTTCTGCTTACCTACCCAGGCAAAGGGGGAGAAGGTGGCCTTGGAAATAGGAGCTTCCAAAGAGGATTCAGGGATGTAATTGAAGTGAATGGCTTCCCAAAAAGAGTATTTCTAAAAAAAAATACTTAGCACATCAAGTTGTGTGTCCAAATTGTGGTCTTGTGTCAGAATCTACTTCAGTCTGCAACAATAGTCCTCCTCACTCAATCCCTTCTGTATAGGATAGAAGTACGCAACAGGGGCAAAGAAGTGAGAACTGTGGTGGAAAGGAAGAGCCCTTCTCTTTCTTCCCGCTGAAATGTGTTTCTTCACCTCTGAGTGGGTGTCAAAGGTGCCTTGAGCAGGTGAGGTGTCTGGCTTGTCTTACTGAGGCAGTTGGTTGCGATGGCCATTGTTGTCTCATCTGACCCTGTGCTGAATGCCACTCTGATGTCTCCCTCCATCTGCCTAACACTTTCTCTTATTTACTGCAGTTACAGCAATACCATTCTGCTATGCTGGGAGTTTTGGATTTGGATTTGGTTGGTTTTTTTTCCTGTGCCTCTTCCAAATGAACAATTGTGACAGCAAAATGCTTTGATAATTATCCCTTTTTACCGCATGCAAAGGCTCCAAATGTTTTAGGAAATTATGGGTGTTTTTTGATCTTTAAAGTTCTGGTATGTTCCATCCCATTTAACAAAGCAAAGCAAAACAACATATGTGCAGGGTTGAGTTTTGCTAGATTTTAACAGACTCCAATTTCTCCAGTAAAAGCTTGAGTGTAAGCATGCTGGTTGTTCTTAATTACTATATTGGCAGTACTAGCTGATGCTTTATTTGGTGACTGATACTGTTTGTAAAATCTCATATAGTAAACAGGCAGAGATTTTAACAGATTAGAAAGGGAAAAATATTTAGAAGTGGGTGTGGGGATTTTCTAGCTGTTTTTTTCTCCAAAATGGAAATTTAAAAAGTAGAACTAAAGGAGTCCTGATGTGGGTTTAAGTTATTAAGCCAAATGTCCTGTTGGTGAAGATTTGGGAGGATAAAGACTTTCAAGGAGGTAACAGGAATTCCAGAGATGAATGAATTGGATCCTGTGTCAGCACAACTGGCTTTGGGCTAATATATGCAGGAAAACTGTGGCAAACCAAGGGACCACTGGGCTCTAGACCAGTGCTGCTGACTGCACAGTTAAGATATTGAAATTCAGAGCACTGTCTTCCAGCCACTCAGCTCTGTTGACCTGCGCTAATGAGCAACGTGCATAAATTAGCAAGGTGAATGGAGTAGCCCATTGTTACCATCCCTTGATTCTCAGCATTGTAGGAGATGAAGGTGGGAGGGATATGCCAGCTTCTGAGAGAGCAGCTAGGCAGATTCCCTTTGCTTGTTTGCAAGGTTTCCTTTGTAATGTGAGTGTCCTGACAAGTGTGAAAATAAATCATAATGATGGTAGTGTAAAACATAAATACATCAAGTATTGATAACAAGGGTATAGAAACATTATGTAGCACTAAATAGGACAGGGAGCATCATGTGGATGAAGGATGTCTGATCTCCATTTCTAAGGTGTCTGCAAGAAATTCTGCTGGTGACAGGATGATTTTTCTGCATAGATGGAAACTTGGTTCCTTCCCTCATCTGTGAGACAATTTCAAATCAAAGGAAAAAGTTTGCTAACCTGAAAAAGGGTGGCCATTTAACCTCATTAAAAATGTTTATTTAACTACTGTACTATATGACTACGAATTCTTTATTTTGTTGGGCAGCATTGTTTCCAAATGATTAACCTAACTAATTCTTGTAGGATGAAGCGAAATAAAATTGATTTCATAAAGCCAGAAAACGTGAAATTTTTTCCCTGTGGCTAGTGTGTGGGGAAGGGCCAGGTCAAAAATCTGACAGTTGCAAAGCCTGTTCAATTTTATATGTTTTTATCCTTTACTGAACAGAACATGAAATGTCCGTTGGAAATAGTAGAATAATTTCCCTCAAATAATTGAATACTGGACATCCCATATGTCCTTTTATCAGTGGGAAAATATTCCTTGCCAGCAGTCTGCATTGTGTTACATTTCAAAAACCTGAAGAGGCAGCTCTATTTAAATCTTACCCAGTGTAAATCCCTGCATAAATTCACATACAAAGTAATAGTGAATATAAACACCTAAGTCCTCAGTTCAGTTTTTGCTTTAGCAGAGCTGGAGCATGCATAGAGTGAAATCTTGACCTTTATTTTGATGGCAAAAAGTCATCAGGATTTTGTTCTTGCCTTTCTAAAGAAGATTATTGTCATCCTAAAGACGTCTGTAGTTTTTCCTGACCGGGGAATAGCCGCACTGAGGGCCACCTAGTTTTTCAAGTGGAGGACCATGAGAGCAAGCCCGTGAAACCAGCTTGACCCAGTGAAGCCCAGAGGAGTGGAGTTGCTTGGCTACCAGCCTAATCAAGGCTCTTTGAAAAATATTACAGTGTACTTATCGGGAAGAGTAGACTTTGTACTCTGAGTGCAACTGGAACAATTTCTGTGACAAGCAGATGTGTTGAAGATGTATTTCCTAGTACAAAATGTACCCTATGGCCGTATGTAGTCTGCTTACAGAAGAAATTTTGCTCTTAATCAAACCTTGCCTTGCCCATGAGCACTTGAGATCCTAAATGCAGTTCTGCCTTGGTGAGAAAAGTGTTAAGAGGACCAGTTCATGAAAACAATCCTCTACTTTCCTCCTTCTGTTGGGAAGTCTTATGTTTGACTCCTGTGAAGACAATGGGACCTTTGCCAGGCTTCAGGGGGCTTGTGCCCAAGCTGGTATCTTTGTGGCTGCTGAGCTGATGTAATGATAAACAAGGAATTGTTGAAATTTGGCTTTTTGTTATGTGTTAAAAGTACATTAGTGCTCTGCTGCATAATTAATTACAAGTGGAAAGACTCTACTCACCACAGACTGAGTATTTGCTGGGTGGAAATCAGGTGGATTTTAATAATGGAGAGAAGAAAAGGAATGTTGCCCACATGATGCAACAGTTCTGTGCAAAACCAGTAAAAAGATGCAGTAACTGTTCCAGCTCATAGATGGTTGTCATGCGTTCCTGTTTCTCAGAAGTTGTGTCTGAGTGGTTTCTGCAGCTTTCAAGGACACTTTCCATCCCAGGGTGCAGATGAAGCCACTAGTAATCTTTCAAATACTAGCAAATACAGTGAAACTACAACTGTGTAAATTTCTACGTCTGTAAACCGTGACACTCAGTGACAAAACCTGGCCCTGTGATTCTATAGAGAGACAGTTCCCTGTGGAATTGGCAGCAAGTCTGGGGGAAGAGGTGAGAAATTAAAGGGAAGGAAGGGAAAAGAAATGTCAGTCCTTGGGAAAGGACTATGAGAAGCTGGGCCTGGTGAAGCCCAGAACATTGCATCAGGTGAGACTATTACTATAAATAGGTGTGGAAAACCACAGATGCAAGGAGAGGTAGTGGGTTTTCTTCATATTGCAGTAGTGTATTAGTACTCTGTTCATGTACTGGGACCTCACTGTACTCACTTTGTTTTGCAAACAGAAAACAGCCATAAAGATGTGGCAAGGATCCCATAATCTGAATGAAGGAATACATCATTGATATGCATGGCTGTAAAGCCAGGTACAAGGTAGCATATTGAACAGAAAAGCTGACTTCTTGTATAAAATAAATACATCAGGATTCCTTGTTGTTAACGAAAATGCTTAGAAACCCAATCTGTATGGTCTCTGAAGTGTACAATTTTGATTTATAGGATGTTTTTCTCATGTTCTTTTATAAACAATTCCTTTCAATAGAAGAGGGTGGTCTGAAAGGATAAAACAAGCAAAACTATGAATGTCAGAATTTATTGATTAGAAAGTATGTTAGCAAAAGAAACCCAAATCCCTGAAGTATGATCTTGCACTCAGTAAGTTTTTTGTCCCCCAAATGAATTAAATTATTTAGTCTCTTTTTTCCTAGAGAGATCAAATAGGTATGATATTTATATTATCTCTGTAATAGGTGAATACTTCACAATATATATTCTCACACAGGAACTTGTAGAGGGCTTTGGGGCATAAAAAACTGGTCTTCTGAGATGGCTTTCTGTTGGGTGTGGCAGGCTGTCTTTACGTATATGTATAAACACCAAAATGTACACTTCAGTGTGGTCCATTTAGTAGTTAACAAAATCTGCTTGATGACACAGAGTATGACAGATGACCATCCATAATTGCTTTACACATAGGTATCTAGGGTAATCAAATATTTAACTTATCAATAATAACCCTTCTGAACAGGAAGAAATTAAAGGTCATTCACATGAGCTTCAGTCCCAGTGGAAGCAATGTCCTCATTTAATATCACTGACTTGGCAAGATGTTAGTGGCAATTCTGTCAGCTAAGGATACAGAACAGAGAATTTTTAATCACCACTGAGGTGATCAGTTGCACATTTGTTAGTCTGACCAACAAGGGGAGGTAGATGCACAGGCAAGAGTCATTATACAGTCACTGGGACTGACTACTATGTTGTACAGTGTGAAAAATCAGAATTAGAGATATTTGTTTCCCTTTAAAAATATTTTTCTGCTGAGATTACTAGTATTGACAAGGCTTGTTTGCATTATGTGTTGCCAGAAAAGTGTGAAGAAAAAGTATGAATCATGAACAGGAGAGGTAAAAAGCAGGGCCCTGTGATGTGAGAGCTGAGTCGTAGGTGCTCAGTTACCCAATTTTCTGCTCTGCTTAGAAGGAAACAAAGAAGAAAGAACAGAGTTGGCATTGATGCAGCCTCCGTCTGGAGGGAGAGTTAGCGCGGCTGGTGCTGGAGATCCTGTGAATGATCACTGCTGTTCTGCCAGCTCTGAAAGGAGGGGATGAAATAAGATGCTTTTTCTCTGCTAGGCCAGGTTCAGCTCCCAGGCCTGAACTAGCATGCATCAAATACGTGTGGCATACAGGATTTCAGGAATTATTCCTGCTTTCAGGAAGATATACAATGCTTTGTCTTCAGATCCAAAGAACGGACCCTTGCCCATGCGCTTTGTTCCACCTACAAGTTCATTGTGAAGATCTGTTTCCCCACTGCTTGGGGTTTCCTTTTTTCCATGAATTTTCACTCCAGATCAGAATAACATCAGGCTAAAGCAGAGTAAGCTAAATTTGGAGGTTTTTTTAAGAAAAGTAAAGGTTTATGTTAGCTCATGGTCACTTAGTAATCAGTCATTATAATGTGTAGATACATGTATTTATGAATACAAACATTTTGTAGGAACTATTTAGAAAAAACAAGCATTCATTAGAAACTCCCTTTAGAATATGAGTGTGGCTGAGCACTGGAGCTCGTTGCCCAAATAAATACTTTTTTTTTTTTTTTTTCTGTCTTCAAACATTTTCAGACTTAAACAGGACAAGACTATGAACAACCTGGTCTAGCTCTGAAGAACCTTGCTGAGCAGAAAATTTATAGTTCCCTCCACAGATGAGTTTTTCTGTTACTCTTTACTCCATGATAATACACTATGTTACAAAAGGAGGTGTTAACATGGGGTTCAACATCCAGAGCAGTCTTTGCGCTGTGTTCAGCCATCCTGACGAGCTGGAAGGCTCCATATTGCAGCTGTGCATCCTCTGCAACATGGGCATCTTAGAAAAAATACTTCCTAAACATATGTAAACTGCTGTCATGTGTCACCTCAGAATCTCTGACAAAATCTAAAGACAAGTGTCTCACTTAATATGAGTCCATCTGTCCAAACCAAGGGAGAGGCAGAGCAGTGAAACAGAATTACATTTAATATTACTGAAAATGTTACCTCTGTGTGCAAAACATGATAGCATTCCTGTCAAGTGTTTCTAAAACTTTTATGGCTAGAAACAAACTCTGTATGCCCTGGCATGCTAGGAGAAACATGAAATTATCGTTCTTTTTAAGGAGCATCTCAGTAGTTCAGTAGGGCTGGTCTGGGAGTTGCAGTTGCCTATCTTTGCCTACTGCTGGATGTAGTAGTGCAAGTTGTCATACAGCCGTGAACTTTCTCAAAGCCAGGAAGAAACATTCTAATAATGTTGGCAATGCCTGGGTGCAAGGTAGTTAGCAGGTAATTCCTTTGCTTTTTTGTACAGTAGCTCTCCAGGGTAATACTTGCTTGGTTAATAAGGATCAAATAGATGGAATGTTTTTGGTGGGGTTTTTCTCCTGTGACATTGCAGTTGATCATAGATTTGATTCATGGGTTTTCTCTGTCAGAAGTGCTTTAAAGTCCTCCGGTCACCGGATCTGGGAGGCATGCGTGTGTGTGTCATAAATGCTTACTGGGCAAGCTTCCTGTCCTTAGAAACCCAGAACAGAGGAGCTGCATGAAAGGGGAGAATAGGGTGTGTATTTGGGTCTCAGCCCACTGTGGAGCTAGGATACACCTCAGAACACCGCACTTAGAGAACTGGGAAGTGCTCCTGGATCCCACAGCACGAATATAGATCAGGAGGATCAAACAAATGTCTCATGTCTCAGCTTAACACAACTGATAAGAGAGGTGATGAATCATTTTGATAAGGTGTGCCATGGTTTACATTAGTGCTTTTCTTAGTAGGCCCTGAAGTTCTTTCCCTTTACCAGAAGTTTGTTCCGTGTATAGTTGTGCTTCCACTTCCACCCCAGGCAGAGCAATGTTGTGACACACTCGGGTTTTGCAAGGCAGCTCAGTAGTTCAAGTACCTTTATCTGGTCTCAACAGTAAATGCTGCAGATAAAGTCAAGGTCAAAGATGTGCAGGGTGTTTTGTTTGCTGACTGCCTACATCAGGGGTATAACAGCATGGGAATGGCCGTGTGGAGCTGGAGCAGAGGATCGTCTTTACTGGGGCGCTGCCTCTGGCACTGGACACCTAGGACAGAGCGTAACAGGAGAAACTTCCTGTGCTCCTACTCCTATCTGCCCATCTGCTCCTAGTGCAATTTCACTCCAGCTCCAGCTCAAGCACTTTCTGAACCAAATGTATTCAAATCATCTTTTATCTCTGTCTTGTTTATCCATGTAATTTTCCCATTTAATATTTGTGCTGTTTGTGTATGCTGCCAAATTCTTCCTTTCTTTCTTGACAAAAAGTATAATTTCCAGTATAACATCACCTTAAAGTACAGTGATTGAAGTAACTACTGCTAATAAAAGTGTAGCATATATTTTCCTTTTATGATCACCTGAAGTACTGCTTGATACGTTTTAATGTCTAACATTCCTAAGGCAGCTTTCATGAAACAAGCATGCCTTTCATGAAACATTAATTAGAATCTAAGAATCAAAGAGGAGAAAAAATACATATGTATATACGCATGTGCATCTGTTTATGAACAGGAGATAGTAACAACTTTAAATTTTTTTAAAAAGTAAGTATTTGAGTGAAGATTTTTATCAGGAGATGATACTGATGTTAAAGCATTTTATAGCATAAAACCTACTGTGTTTTTATGTAGTAGGATTTTGGCATCTGACTACTAGGAGGAGTTTTATAAACTGTAATGAGAAATAATCCATGTCATATTTCTTCATGGTGTAATGTGTAGTGTTTATAAGGATACTTTTATCACTATCCTGAGTGGGATGGTAACATTACATGACCTACCAGAAAATGAAATTACACTATGTGAAAAGCTGCTACAAAAGAAAGTAATTGAGAGCTGGAATCTGGGAAATGTGATTCAAAGCCCCTTTTCAAAAAGCCACAGGATACCCACATGTCTGTTAGTGTGTGAAAGTTAAGGTCTTAACTAATAGAAGATACTTTGTCTTGAGTGACATTAGCTCCATGAATGAGTGGTGGGCTGCTGTGGATGTGTTCACTCCATTCAGAAAAGTGCCAGAGGAGCCAAGCAAAAGTGTTGGGACTGTGGTCATCCCTGCTTCTGAGGGTCCTTGGTGGGGACCTACTCTAAGAACCAAAGGAGGACTGACAGCTGCCATGGGGGTGTGTGAGCATGCTGCTCAATGTGCTCAGGAGGTGCCATCCCACACTGAATCCAAGGCTAGGCTTTTAAAAAAATAAGTCTGTAGTTAGTCACTTAACAGCTCTAGTTTCTATAAACGTTAAGCAGCCAAAACCCATGATGCTTCTTTTTGCAGCCCTGGTTCGCTTTGAATGCTGAGCAAATGCTAGAGATCCAAGGATTTTCTTCAGCTGCTCATTACCATCTGAATGCAGGCATGTTGTACTCTAGTTTCAGCTTTTATTTAATTGGCCTGTACTTTTAGTTACTGTGACTTACAGGCTGACCCAGAAGCTTTGCATGTCTCATAAAGATTCACATTGTTAAGTTTATACACTATTTGTATATTTGAGTATTGTATAGTTACGTATTTTTCTCTTTACAAACATAAAACCTGTAAATATCTGAATGTCCAAAATTCTTCTGAGGGTGGAATGAGTGGTTCTATCATGTATTGCCAAAGAACATTGTCAGCTCATAAGTATTTGACATGGTCATATGTCCCAAGTTTCGTTTTCAACCTATTTATGTGGTTATTTTTCTGTGTGTTTTATACTTAAGTATTACAAGAAGCAACTTCTCTGTGGAGCAAAAGGTGGATTTTCCAGTTGTTCCTGGTACCGATGTGTCCATGTTCTCGATTTCTTCACACATACCCTAAATTTTACATGGAAGCTGTGGTTAATCACAGCTGGTTGCCACTAAAAGGGTTGATGACACTCCCCTAACCCATGGCCACAGGTTCTCATCCTCTGCCATGTCAGTGTAGGTACTTGGCAGACTCTCCTACTTAAGGAGTCAAGCTACCAAAAGCTTCTCAGATTTTTTTGGCAGAATTTTCTTTTCGTCATTGTGGGTCCTGCACTGGCTTGGTGCAGAATCAGGCCAGTGCCGGTGCCAACACAGCAGAAAGCAGCTGGAGTGGGACTGCCCTGGGGACCATCTCAGCCAAATCCTGTACTCTGCTGCCCAGGGGCTGAGAAGCACAAGAGGACCACAAGTCGTGTTACACGGTCTGGCCTGCTGAGCCCCTCATCCACGCTGACCAGATGCCGCACGGTCCTGAGCCACATCTGGTTTTTCTTCCCATGGTAGCCAGAGTGGAGGGGACATGGCTGATAAGTCCTGGTTCTCATCTAAAAGGGAAGAAAGCATCTGTTTTTAGCAGCCATGGACTGTTACTAGAGTGCAGCCACAAGTCTCTCAATTAACTACAGGGCCAGCTAGGGAGGAAGGTAATGCAGCCTGACTGCTGTAAAGGGGAGACTTAGGTAAGGTGACAGGGATGTTGGGCACAAACTGGTGTGACCTGTTAGCCCTGGAGCCGTGTGTTTTCCATGAGATCTTTGGAGGCAGGCAGAATGCATAGCCGAAGAGTCTGAGCTTATAGTGGAGGGGGCAAGGAAGAGTAAAAGTGTTAATCACAAGGATGAAGATGCAACACTGGGACACTGTTTGGGTTTGCAGAGCAAAGAGCAAAGCGTGACTCGCTGCACGTCCCCGGCTCCTTGATGGCCATGTCAGCATGCCCTTGGCCAGCTCACTGGGATGCCTGCAGCAGCCAGGAGCTCGTGCTTGGGTGCCCAAAGGTTACCCTGTGTGTTTGCCGCAGGGTGAGCACACTGGAGCACAGTGTGAGTGGGGAGCAGCCAGCGTGCAGGGACTTGTGATGTGTCACGGGGCTGAACACAGTTCAAGGCTTTAACAGTGTTCCCCAGGCAGCTCTGCTCTGCATATTGCTCAGTATAAAAACACCCACTACTTGAGGGTTTTAGCAGTGTTACTGCCTATGCCAAGGGCTGTTCACAGTCTGTGTAGAACAGAGGCAAAACACCTAGAAGGTCATGGGCAGTATTTGTAGACAGGAAAAATAATCCTGTAGCCAGGGTTGTTATAATCCCCATCTCGTGCTGTGCAGATCACGTTCAGCAGAGCTTGATGGCCATCTAGTGGTGAAGCCCCAGTCGGTGTTACATTTTGCAGCCTTCTTTGTATCAGAGAGACAAGCGCTTGGCCATGTGTGAGTTGCAAAGATGCATGTTTTCACTTCTAGCTGGAAGTAACACGGCTGGATTTTTATAAATCACCCTAAACGCTCGCATTGGTTTTACTCATTTCATCCTAGCAATGTACTGACTACAGGTGTTGCAGCTGCTCATGGAGGCAGCCAGCAGTCTCCCAGGATTCCAATTAGGTGTAACAATTTCTACACTAACATAGAAATTACACTGGTTTTAGAAATAACGAGCTGCAAATAAATAAACATCAAGCTGACAGGTTAGAACAGTTCTCTCCCTTGTTAATTTATCTTTCAGACTTCATGTTTCAGCAGTAAGTTAATACATCCTGCTGAGCTGTTATGCATGGTATCAGTCCTACTGCAAAAGCCAACCTTGAGCCTTAAAGGCTGCCTGAGATTGTGGCCATTAACAGGAGAATTGGCAGCTCCTCCTCAGGGCACCCTGGTAGCTCTTGGCTGATGACAGGTTTCCAAGTCTTGTGTCTGTGCAGTCTCTGGGGAACACTTAAATTTGAGAGAGGCTGCTACAATATGGTTTGTTTGGGTTTTGGTTGGGGGAGGAGGGACATTGTAGTCTCTTCTTGTGATGTTTTTTCTTAATTTATTTTATAGAATTTTAAAGTGTATTTTAAACAAAAAGGAAAAGTAAGTCAGTAGAAAAAATAATTCCCTGTGAATTCCCTAACACATCCATTTCAAAGTCTTTGTCCACCATGGTGCCATCAAACAGTAGTTTTGGGAACCTTGTACTGAGCAGAGACAGTGGCAGAGCCCCTGTGGCCTTTAAAAGGCATGAAATGTGGTTTTGAGGACTTTCCTTCTGTCTGTGTGGTCAGTGAGGGTATTTTTTAGAAATTGCTTGAGAAAGGTGTCCCTTTACTGCTTGCATGGCAAAGGGAAAGAACATCAGCAAATCATCTGGAAGTTATTGTGAGAGGGACTAACCTGGGGAAGCTCAAAAAGGCACTTTGTGCTTTTTTTTTTAGGGTCTTTGGTGATATCCCCATTTAAAAGCACACAACTTTTGCAAGGCTAAAATAAAGCTGGTGGTGTCAGATAGATTCTGTCTCCTTTTCCACCAGTGAACATGTGTGCACTGGGGGTCCCCCTGAGCCACAGGAGTTGAAGTGGCAGAGGAAAACCACCTTGGACATATGCTCCCACTTGCCATGTGAGTCTCCTCTGCTGGTTAGTTTGTTATTTACCCAGCACGGCTGTGAAGGAGAGGCACGAGGTGACATTTGCTGGTTCTAGCTGACAGTAGCTTTTCTCCTTGCTGTGCTGAGCAAGCGATGACTGTGAAGCTCTCAGGGGATGGTGACAATACTCATCACCTTCTGTGGCTTACTCAGTTATTTTCCCTCCTGTGGGATAAGTAGGGTCCTACACTTTTTAGAAAGAGGGAGCAATCCAGTTAAGAAGCAGCAGCATTGATTGTGTGCCACCTTCATGGCACTGCTCTGTGCCACCCTCTTCTGTATAAATATCCGGGAAAGCACAGAGCAGTTTGCAGCAGTGAGATCACTTTCTCGTATGTGACAAATAGCTTTTATGAGGTGCTGACTCTTCTCAAGGTTCATTTTGTCTCAGGGCTGGAAATTGCAGCAGCATTTTAACCTTTATCCTCCTCCCATTTAAATTAGCTGTACTATCTAGGATCTGAATGCTCTGTTACAAAATAGGGTTTTAAGACAGCTCATAAGTTATATGCACCAAAAACGGTGCACAAATATTTATTTTTAAAGATCAGGATTTTCTGGTCTTGAGCACTGGATTTTGTATGTTCAGTATTAACATTTGATTTACATGTTTGTTTTTATTTCAGCTGATGGGATGTTTAAAAAATCCCAACTGGAATAGTGAAACCATTCTCAGTGAATCGTCTAGCCCAAGACTTTTATTTGTTCTGAGATGCAGATGCTTAAATGCAATTCCTAAGACATTTCTGTGAGAGCTAGACATATCAGTATTCCAATCATATAGTTAAAGTGCTAATGTTTCTTACTCTCTTGGGGACAACTTTTTGCTACTTAACTTAATGTTGATACTACGGCTCTCTGTCCTCTTTTCTCCATTTCAGGAATTCTCTGCTCATCTGTTTACATGCATCGTATTATAGGCAAAAATAATTAATCTGGAGAATCTCTTGCCTGAAGATGAAATATGAATATATGTTAAAAGAGTACTGTTCAGAAAGAATGTACTTTTTTTTTTCATTAGTGCTTTAAATTAGGATTGTACTGTGAAAATATTTAAACAAAAAAAGGCGTAATTTGTACTACCACTAATTCAAGGCTTAGAGATTTGTGTGCAGAGCATTAGAACATCAGTGAAATCATGTGCTAATGGTGTGAGATGCTTTATGCAAACTTTTAACCCCATTTAAACAGTCCTCAGCAAGTTCTGGAAAGCTCTAGGAGTTCAGTGTATGTCATAACAGCTACGGCTGTACAGGAGCTCCTCTAACAGGAGGTGGCAGGTCGGTGTTAACAGAGGCTCTTCCCAGCAGATGCATCAACATCAGTGCTCCTTTCAAATGCCTGTCTTAGTACTGTGGTGTCCCCAAAGGTTCATGCTTTTCATTCAGATTGATCTTAAGAGCCTAAAAGAACAGGCTGATGAATCTGTAGCCCATTTACCTTAAATGTCAATAAACCTGGGAAGCCCCAGAAACCTGATGAAGGCCAGAGTGGTTCCAGTACTTAGCTAAACAGGCTGGTGTAGCTGTGGGTGAACGTGATTGCTGTGCAGTGTAATCGTAGTGAGGTTGATAAGACGATCAGTTAATAATGATTTATGGCTGGGTAGTATAATTACTGACAGTCAATGAGGGTTTGGATCTTTGCCTTCCAACCTGATAATAATTTATCTGAACAAGCCAAATGCATTGCTGTAGCAAGGCTTTCTTCAAGTATTAGGTTCAGCACACATCATACTTAGAAACCCATGCAACATGACTTCAATGTTGTATTTTTAATTGCTTAAAATTAGGATAACTGATAGGCCAAAGGACATTTCTGTAAGTGGAGTATCTTTGATAAGCATTTGTGTGTTTCTGTTTCTTGTTCTAATAAACTTCATTTATCAGTGGTCTGAAAGGAAATAAAATTCATTGGCTTGCAAGTGACAGATTGAGAATTGTTAAACGAGAAAATGGAAAAATCCCTGCTGCAGGGTGATCTGGATCTGTTACCAGTCTGTATTCAAGCAAACAACAGGTGTTCGGCCTAATGCGAGGATCCATAGTTCAGATCTGGGTACTGGAAACACTTTTTCATAAAAGGTTTCAGGCTTTTTATCTATTTAAGCTTGTCAAAGAGGAGTTATGGAGGCTATATATAAACTTGTTTAGAAAACAGTTCAGTGAGCTTGTACCTGGACACATGTCAAATAGAAATAGAGCTCAGATAAAGTCAGGCTGCTTCATTACTGGAGCAGTATTTCAAGGATCATGGGGGTTTTTTTGGGCAATAAGCACTTCTAAATCAAGACTTCAGTTATTTCATACTGCAAAATATGCTCCAGTTCAAGCACTATTTGTGTCAAAATGTGGAAAGGGAAATAGTTAATTCATTGTTTATGTTACTCCAGGCACAGTCACTTCTGTTACAGCTGATTTTTTGGGGCCTGGGATATACACCCCTCTCCTGATTCATTTTTTTGCTTCTGTTCTGTTTTTCAGTTCAATTTCACCCTTCAGTATTGAGAGCACAAGGCGTCAGAGGAGGTCTGAGTCTCCAGACTCCAGGAAGCGGCGCATCCATCGGTGTGACTTTGAGGGATGCAACAAAGTATACACGAAAAGTTCCCACCTGAAGGCTCACCGGAGAACGCACACAGGTAAGATTTGCTGGCACTGTGCCCTGTGGTTAAGACAAGCAGGTTCCTTTCTGCCCAGTTTAGGGCATAATGAGCTTGTCATCCTACACTAAGAGCCAAAGGCCTGTACCTGTACAACAGAGATGTCTGTGAGTGCCCTGGCATTCTGGTGCAGATCAGGAGTGTGCTTTTGAATGGAGCTTCCCTGTCATCCCCTCTTGGCAGCACAAGAGCGGTGGCAGGACAAACCAGACTCTTCTCAGATATAGAAACAGAAAAGTGGCCTCCTAGGGGCATACTTGCTGTGCTTCAACAAACAAAGGGTGGTCATTGCTTGGGACCAACTGGAGCTAGTCCAGAGAAAACCCTCAAGAAGAGCATACAGTGTGGTCCTGAATCTTCAGCAGCACTTTTTCCACTCTACAGACCTGTTTCTTTTGAAACTACTTGCTTTTACGGATGTAGCCTTTGGATGCCAGGAGCTCCTGAAATCCTTCAGTCAATTCAAGTGTAAACTCAAGTCCTCAGTATGTCTTCCTGGAGGCTTTCAGAGGCACCTACCCCATACTGGAGAGGGAAGTCATCACTCTATAAGAATTGGTTGCACTAGATCCCTACAGCAGAGATGCAAGAGAAGTGCCTAGAGGAGCTGGGTCCCATTCAGGGGTGACCATACTTAACATTCAGTCAATACCTTGTGTCTTTACTAGCTTTATGGGCTGTTATTGGTCTATATGATAGGCATGTAAGGCTAGCTGAAACAGTGATGTGTAATAGTTGTAATTTTATTGTGGATAAACTCAGGAGCAGCAATTTGAAGTTATCGAGCAAGTTTAAAAGGGAGTTGATTGGATGGCTAGAAAGGCAGTGGACAGAACACTCTGAGCCTCAGTGCTATTCCTTACTCTGATGCTGATTATCTTAAATTAAATTTATTGATCCTCTGCTCTTAATGGACTTCAGCATTCTTGTAGCTCCTTGGAGGAAAGATGGTGTTTATCCAGCATGTAGGACAATGTTGTTCTTTGCTGAGAATCTGCTGGTGCTTTCTGTGATCTGTGATTTGATGTACTCTAAAGAGTATGAGATATTATTTTTAAAAATTAAGTGAAGGCTTCTCCGTTTCAATTGAGGCCACATCTCCATCACTCTTTCCAGTATGTCTTTTCTGGTAGGACTGTTGTTTTGCTTCCTTGTTCATAGAGGAATTTTGAAGTCTCCATCCTAACATCCCCTACTAAAACAATTTCTGTAAGGTAAGAGTCCCTTCCTTAAACAGCAGAAATGTTCGGGTGATTTAGAAATCTCATTACATTTCCCCCCCAAGCCAATTTTCCTGCTCTCTTCACACCTTCCCATTAAGATGACCCTTCTGCTGTCTCATTATTTGTCATGTCTTGTCTTAATTCTTTTTTCTTTCTCCCTGTTCTTTCCCATCTTAAATGTGGTTTTTCATCCCTACCTTTCTAATATCTTTTATATACCCTTACCCTTTCACCTTTTTCTGTCAGTCTTGTTTTACTTCTTTTATCCCAGTCTAACCCTACCTCTGTCCCTTTCCTTCTCCCTTCCCGGATTTCCACATTGTTTCTTTTCTTGCCTGTATCGCCCTTTGAGCATTATATGGCTGTAACAAATTCGAAGACAGAGAGCCCAACAGAGAAGAACCATAGAGTGTTTGGTTTGTTACAAAAATACCATTTATCTGCTTATACCACAGGGAAGTCATTCTTCTCTATCCTGTCAGACTGGCGACCAGCCCAGGAGTGTAAGCAATCATCGTGTGAGTTACCAGACTAGATGTGAACAACCTCAGAAATGTCACACCCAAGTTAGCCCAGAAATAGAGGAGGCTCTTTTTTGCTGTGACATTTTAAAACACTGAGAATTACATTTGTCAGACATCTGTAATTCTTCAGTGATCTCATGGGGCAGACCAGCGCTTGCAGGTAATGCACCCAAATCAGTGTTAGGTAGTCAACATGACTGAATCGCAGGTTGTGCACTTAGGGTGCTCAGAAGCAGGCACTGAAGGCTTGAGAGGATGTAGTTAATCCCAGCTTAAGCATCTGTAGCTCTCCACCAGCATGAAAGGAGCTTGTCTACCTGCTGTAATCATAGGATCCATCTCCCCAGCTGTGGTTCCCTGGCAGCTGGATGTCAAGGCTATGCTATCTGTCTGGGATCTCTGGGTAGTCAGAGAAGAGGGATTGGCACCTCTGGGGCATGTTATTCCCTCTTCAGGTATACTCAGGGATTGGCTTGCAAAGGTGCTTCTCTTTCACTGCTGAGTACAGAGGAAGCCCGGATACCTGCCAGGCTGTGAGCTGGCTGAATGAATTCCCACGCCAAAAGACAGCTGCCTGAATTATTTTATAGTCATGCTGGAAGTTGGTTTATTATTTCAGGGAAAAAGAAAAATAACATCAAATCAAAACCCTTCATTAAATGGTCGGCTGATAACTGCTTTATTGACATTGCAGCAGGTATGATGAAAGAAGTGTAGTCTAGACAAATGGTCAGTGCTGAATTTAGTCACTGGATCCAGTGAGAAAATCTGTGTCATGCTGTTAAAATTAAATGTGTTTTACAGGACACTTCTGAGTTCTTGATAAGAAGTTGATATATTCAGACTTACACGAAGCATTGGCCATGAACGTACTCCATGTACTAATCTCATCTTGCATTTTTTATCTTGGCCTTTAGTTTTGCTTCAGGTAACAGAAGTTAATTACTCACATATGACCCACAGTAATTAGTGCAGTTTTGGATAAGTATAGATGAAGTATGACAGCTATGCACGCAAGGGTGAGCAAGTTTCAGTAGGAAACTTTCTGAGAAAAGATCACAGAAACTCGGCATTGCATAATCTGTACCTTACTTTTTTTTTAGGCAGGCTGATCTTGCTGACAGTTGTTTACCTAAGCAGTATGTGTTTGAGAATTTTTTTTTGCATTTACTCAATGATCTTAAAGATCTTTTCCAACCTACATTTTCTTTGCATAGCCACTGAAACATTGACAGTAGTTTGGACAGAGGAGGAAAAACAATGTGGTATTTTAACAGGATGAACAGATTTGTTGGTTGGAGGGTACACTTCTTTTCATCCTAATGAAGAACGGAAACAGAAATATTATAGATGGTAACAGTTAAATTTAATTCTCTTGGAGTAACTCCTAGGTTTTTTAAGTATGTGACCATCTAGCTCCTCAATACTTGCCACCAGTGTCCTCAAAATGTAGTGTGCTGGTGTGGGCATGGAGTCCACTGGGGGGCGGACTTGAATTACATATTGTCTCTCTGGCTGGGAAAACTGCAAGTGAAACCTCTGATAGATAGAGCATTGCATAAATCACAAGTGCTGTTATTAAATTTCTCTTTCTAGTATCAGCGTCGTGTTGCTGTTTTGCCAGATCATCAGATAAAGCTATCAGGAGCTATCGGGTGTGATGGAGAGCCTTCGGGGCTTGCAGGCAATCTCACTGCTCAGGTTTATCAACTCTTTCGGCAAGCAGAAACTGTGAGAAATTGGCTCACTGGACTTGCATTGAGTTAGTTTCTGCTTCAGTGAACTCAAAGAAAATTACTAATGTGTGACTCCACAAAGGAGTAATCTTTAAAAATGGGAAAACCAGCAGCCATGAGTTGCATTCCCGGTTTGTGTTCATCTGTGTTGCACTTGGCACAGGCCCTGGTGCTGGCCCCAGGAATGGGGAGAGTGTAACTGCTGTTTCCAAGGGGTCTGCACCCGTTCAGCCCTGGTGGGACTCACCTTCTTCACTTTGCTGCTTTTACTTTGAAGGTGGAGAAGGAAGCAGTCATAATGCTATTTTATTATCTGTAGTGGCTATTTCAGGCCTTTTAGACAGTACTAAGTTGCCACTGACACTTCCGGTAGGACAGCTGAGTCCTACAGACTGAGTAAATACTTGTTCTTTCCACTGTGTGAACATCTAAATATCTGAAGTTGCTCATGGTTAAATCCAGTTCTAGCTCATCGTGGCTACCCCCTTACCATATGGAGAAGGCCAAGGAGTTTAAAATGTTGTGTGGATCATCCTGAAGAAGTCAACAAAGAAAGAAGATGCCTGCTTTGAGGTTATGTGGGACATAATTTTACAGTGTCTGAAATACGAGGGATTTGTTCCCTGACTCTCACCTCCACAGGATTTTCATTTACTGTAGTAGTAATCAGCATTCTGTATTTCTGTGCAACCTTATTTCAGTTGTTAGTTTAAAATTTCTGGAAGAATGTGACAGTGCGGCTTTCTGGGGCCAACAGCTGCAAAAGCCTGGGACTTTTCAGGTGGCATGAAGTGGGAATGGATTTAATCCATGGGTGTAGGCACCATATATCCACAGGCATGGCTTTGCTCCTGCCTCGGAGGAGTGGAGAAGGCCAAGGTCTGTAACTAGAGCACTTTTGTGGGACTCAGATACTGGGCTGCAACTGCTGCTCTTCATCCGTGAGCCCCAGTTGGCAGTGGGTCTGAATCACCCTTCTCAGTCTGCTGCTGCAGTAGAGGGGCTGCTCTGTCAGGCTCTTACAGAGCCAGGCTGAATATACCCCCCAAGCCAAGTGAATTTTTTAGTGTTTGGTGCTTTGTCCTTGATCAACGCCTATATCATTCCTGAGAGATGAGAGCAAATACCTTTGCCACAGACGTAATGAAGCCTATTTGTCAGTGTCAAGGGGTCTTCAGCAGTGTTACATGGAGACAGTAAACATCTCAGAAGTACAGATTTGTACCTGAGAGAATGACAGCATTCCCTCCCCAAGATGTTCCTTTGTAGCTGGGTTGAGACACCACCCTAGAAGAGAGAGGACTAGTGAGTACATGGGTGTTTTATTTAGTCTGTGCTTTTTCAAACATTGCATTCCTCTCACTCACTGTTGCTCCATATATTATTTTAATATGAAAGGGCCCCTGTCATTAGTCTTTGTTCACATTTTCCTTTGAGCGCTTTCAGAGTGGACTTAAAAAGTCAGAGGCACCAAAAAAGTTATTTTTGTTTTGTAAGTTTTAAAACTCCATTCATTACCTGTTGTTTTCTTAAGGTCTGTTTAATGCCTTTTGCTAACTATAAGTTCCACAGAGATATTTAGAGGTTTGTAATCCCTTCTTTAGACAAATATTGGGAAGAAGCAACATTTTTAAAATAATCTGTCTGGATTTTACTTGAACTGTGTAGATATTTGGTCTATAACACCTCTTTGTCACCTACTCGCCAGACTCACTCTTCAAAACCCCAGCTTTTCTTTCTCATGTTCTATGTTCTCCCTATCCTTGAGCTCTTCCTCCACCATGAAAATCTGTCAGGTGAAAAAACCTCCAACAGCAGGTTCATATGCTGTTTCAGAAACTGGGAATTTAAATAAACAAAGCAAATTACTTTGCTTTAAGTAAAATAGGAGGTTCTATTTGTATTGGGTGATGCTTTTATTTTTTAAGAAATGCTTTCTTTTAGTGTTTAAGATTTACTGCCAGTTTCAATAAACAGTAGAGCCTTCCAATGTGAAAACGAGTATATTTCACAGAAGTTTTCCTTTCTAGCTTTTCTGCTCTTTCTTCATGCAGTTTCTCTTCAGAAGATAAACAGATAATTTAATAAATGAAACCTGAGCCTATTCCCATTGCTGTGGTGGGGTTCACATTTCAGGACAGAAATACATTTAAAAGCAGATGTCTGCTGGTGCAGTATGTACCAGGGTGTAAGGGCGGGCTCACCAAAGCCACCACGGCCTAGAAAGGTGATGTGGAAATGGGAACCTCTGCATGTAGTGAGATAGTTGTCTGAGTCCAGCTAGTTACAGGCAGGTGTCCATACCAGAAGGAGCTTGTACATCCAGTTCTCTTCTAATAGCTGCTCTGTGGAAAGTTAAATGATTTCATTTTTGGCACATTTTGCAAGCTCTGAATTCACCTTACACATGGGGAGTCATTCCTCTGCATTGTAGGTCTGATGCTGTGCCGATATGGAAGGGTGCCCATGTGGTTATTCCAAGGCACTTTGATGGGAAAGCAAGTCTAATTGCGTCTGTGATTACTTTCAGTCTCAAGGTTATGAAAAATATTTGCTACAGTGCCCCTTGACTTTGTAAATATGGGGTGCATATGTGTTTTGTCTGTGTGTGGCACGAGGGAATAATGATAATTTCATTATGCAGAATAAGATTTTCTCTAAGCCAACCATTTAGTACTTAATGCTCTACCTCCAAAGAACTGCAGTTCATCTGAGGTCTCTGGCGTGATTGTGGTCTACCATGTGTAGCCCTGAAGTGCCATGAAGGCAAGAAAGATGTCTTTACTCTCACTACTTCCAAAACACTTTCCCAGATGTTGCACCCAGACCTGGAGGAATAAATGCACAGGACAGGGTTTCCAACTCTCGCAGCCCACTCAGTCCCCAGCAGAGGGAACAGCAATTTGTTACTGGTGGTAACATGTCTTTTGAGAAGTGTGTCTGAAGTTGCTTGTGCCCATCCTGTCCTTGTCAGGGCAACCTTTGACCAGAAACACAGTCTTAGAGAGTGCAGCATGCTCAAAACTGCAAGTAAGCTTCACAATAGCCTTTTAAAAAATGTTTTATTTGGGTTTTCTTATTTCCTGCTTTCTTTTTTTCACGCATAAAAGGAAACAAGAGGTAGAACCTGAAAATTACTGTTTTCAGTCTTCACTTTTTTGCAAATAAGCAGTTAGAAACCTGGGTAAATTCTACAAAAACTTCTTGTTTCATGGGAAAGTAAAAAGATCTGATGACACCTGTCACCTGTGTAGGATAAGGAGGTTTTTTCTGCACTTCCATGTTTTCTCCACATAGGATATGAAATAGTATTTTGGTCACATTAATGAACTTTCCCCTTGTCTCTTGTCATGCATATTTTTGTCAGTTAATATTTTTCTTTAGTATGACATATATGTAATCTGATTTTTATTGGGATAAAAATTGGTATATCTTCTTTTGAAAAGTTTAATTCCATTTCCAGCTCACTTAAATGGGAGGTGAGTTTTTTAATGCTCTGTTTCTGTACACAGCTCGGCACACCAGTGCCCATTCTCTGCTTGAGCCTGACTTGTAGCACAGTGCAAACAACAAATAATCAGTTGCGCAAACTAAGTGAGACACAGCTCATCCTTGGAGCCTTTTTGTTGTTTTTTGTTTGGGGTTTTTTTATTATTTCTTTGGCAGGTTGTTTTGGTTTGGTTTGGGGTTTTTTTTCAAAAAACAAAAGAAAGGTTTGAGTTTTATACTGAGAAACACGAGTATTTCCCTTGATGAACGTGGTGGAGCAGTGCCTGGAGCATCCAGGAGGAGTGGCAGTACCAGTATCAAAGGCAGATGGGTAGGGAAGTGTGGCTTCTGTGGTGTCTCCCTTGCAGTTACAGACCACAGTGAAGGAAAGTTGCTTTATTTGGGGAAGGCCAGACTAAAACCCAAGCCTGCAGCATGCCAGTTAAGGAGAGTAAGTGTGCAGGTGCTGGCACCCTCCATACATTTGGCTGCTGATGGAAGTATGGATCTGTTACATCACCTTTCCCAAATACTTTAGTAAGTGAAGGCTGCTATAAGAAGCAAAACCTCAGTCTTTTACCACAGCAGTGAAAATTCAGTAGTCCCATATATTTGCTGTGGCTGTTGTGAAGAAGACAACTTCATGCCATCTTCCACCCCAGATATATCTATTTTATATATATATATATATATATATATATATATATATAGTGTATGTATATACATTTGACATACACTTAAAAACTTACATATATCCACCATGTCATACAGGAAACAAATTTCAGGAAGGTTACTAAAACGGTATTTTTCATTAACTGTTGGGATTTGGTCTGGCTTCTGGATTCAGGTGCACAGGAAGAGGCCTTTTACATTTCCAAATGTTTTACTTTTTCTGCTTTTACAGGAGGTAAAATGTATCATTCTGCATCAGCAGTGCCCTTGGCAATGTATGTAACTAATCCTTGTCCCAGAGCATTAATTCATTCATATGTCACACAGTACTTGGTAGGGCCCATTGTTGGACAATGTCTCTGCAGAAGCCCCAAAAAGAGAAAATGTGGAATTTTCTTGGATTCCCCCTCTTTCTTTCTTTTCTGTGCATGTGGTTACAGAACAGGCCAGAGACTGATATAATAGATTTCCCTTCTTAAATTACAGAGAATTGAATTTTGTGACTTTAGTCCCAAAGGCTTTTTGCTGGAATTTGTATTTAAATAGTGTCAGACCGGGGCAGCTGTATACCTAGAGAGGCATGTGGGACAACAGCAGTAGAAGGAAAGAAGGAGAGTTGCTGAACTGGTACTGGTCTTGCAGAGGGAATGAGAAAAAGGGCCAGGATGGCAAAGAGGACCCAAGCTCATCAGTGCAGTGAAATGAAAAGGTATTTGTGTGTTTTGGTGTGAGAAAAGGACTCCCATCTGAATTATCACAGGTGGAATTTGTAAATAATGAGTTCAAGGGCTGCTGAAGTGTACTGAAGTTCTGTCTCTTCTTCTAGAGTGGAGGTTGTCACTGTATATTTGAACTGAAGAAATTGTTTTGTTCCCAGTTTCCACATGAAGAAACCATGTCCCTGTGCTTTGCCTAAGTCAGAGAACAAGAAATAAAAAACCTGAACTTCAAGACATGTCCCAGGCAGTACAGTATGTTCCTGTTCTGCTCGTAGAAATTGTTTTGCCAGACTTGCTCAACTGATACAAAACTAATCTCTTCCCGGAAAGATATTTTATTTGCATATTTTGACAATACTGAAACATAAAAGTCAAGTTGCCTATGTTCACCAAAGGGATAGAGTGAATTAGTAACTGCATAAAGTAAATAATTGGATTTTTGCATCAAAAAGATTGAAAATATTTCAAACTTTAAAAAGGTTGAAGCTAGGATCTAGAACTTTCATTACAGAAGGTAAGGTGTTCCTAATGTGTATGTCATAGCTTTGCTGTTCACTCTTCACAGTTTTGGGAAGGCTGATGCTTGCTGGTTTGGTTTTCTACCTGCAGAATGGCCTTGGTATTTGTTACACAGTACTACTGTGAAGAGAGACTTTTATGAGGGATTACTTTTCCAAAAAGCTTTATAAGGCACTTTGAAGTTGTAAAGTGCTTGATAAGTGCTCTATTTTTACATTAAAAAGTTATACTAATAAAAATACCACATAAAATGTAAGAATTGTCAGTTTTCCCTTTCCCCCGTGTCTGAAAGCTAAGCTCCCCTCTTCCTCTGGGAGTGCCTGAGGATGTTGATTATCAGATAGTGGTTTTGCTGTTAAAAGATTCTTTTCTGCCTGAAATGTCTTATTTTTAGTAGAAATGCGAAATCTAATTAGCCATTATTTGTGGTTTTCCATGTATGATTTCTTCTCCTAGCGTCCTGTCAGTATGGGTGCAGTAGGACTGTCCCATATGCTTCAGAACAATTCTGGTGTTTACATGGAAGCTGAAAACAGCTGACATAAATACTACACATTACATTTATTGCATAACATCCGGTAGCAGAAACCAAACCAGGAATCACCAGGAGATGTCCTCAACCCTGCAAAACTGCAGATCTGTTTACTTTGACTACAAAATGTAGCATATCAGACATAGGCAGAGGCATGCTTGCTGGCTTGTCTATTTTCTTCCAATTTGTTTCGGGCTAAATTCTTGTGACCTCATTCAGTTTTTAGGTGGGGAATACTTCTCCAAGAGTAGTGACAGTAGAACCTTGGGGCATAAAGATGTCTTTATGCACAGAACTGTGCATGTTCCACCTATTAAATTGTGCCAATTTGACTAAAACCCATTGTATTTTGTGAGTGGGATGGGGGGGTGTCATCTTCTCCATGCCTCGTCCTCTCTGGAATTACTACACAAACCTATACATCAGGTTTTGTTTCCATGTGCTTTCTAACTTTGTCTTTCACAGGGGGATGAAAGCTTAAACATAGAAAAAAATCTGACTAGATAGCTAAACCTTTATCCCTGAACAGTCCCAGAAACAGATAGCGTTGTAATGCCAGTTATGTTTATTTCCTCATTATCTCTTATTTGGAATAAAAGTGTTACCAGCATTTCAAAATGCTGCATACCATTGCAGGAAGGAGCTGCAGAGAAGAGACATAATGACTCAAGAGTCAGGGTGACAATACCGTATGCAGAAAAAATGGATAGATAGGGATGTCTGAAGAGGACATAAATAAGAAGGGACATGGCACTCATCTGTAATACCAGAAAGAGAGGGGAATTTATGCCAGAAGAAGAGAACTGTTTACAGCTTGAGCACTGGGATATTTTGTGTCCTGGTAGTAGACAGTGTTACCTCATGGGTGCCAAGAGCCTGCTAAACTGCTGGGTAAATGAAACTTAAATAATACACAAATGAAAGGAACTGCAAGTGCGCAGGAAGTACATGGGGCATCTGCAGTTGTAGTAAATAAGGTTCCTTGCCTAAGGAATGAATATAAGCCCAGCTCTGTTTCCTGGAGTTCCAGAACAGTTTCCCTGCTGGCAGAATAACCCATAACTATTTACATGGTGGTTTTGTGGTGTCTGTCTTTGAAACATCTGCCATCAAATACTGTGATACCAACTAGTTGATGGGCAGAGGATAACTTCTGAAGAACATCCCACATGGGAAATTATGCATGGCACAGAACAGACCCTGGTCCCTTCATCTGTTACATGGCATGTCTTGTGCTGGTACACAGAGCTTTTTTAATAAGGAATATGGGAATGTCATTGGGTTATAAAGTAAAAGTTCAAGAGATTTACTTCCCTGGGTGAATGATCTTCCAGATGTCAGGGTACTTGAATAAAGATATGGGAAGACAGATGTTGGGCTGTGTGAAGGGTGGAAAATTTTGCAATGGCTAAACAGTGATCATTATTCAGCATTATTGATTCAATATTTGAAGGGATTTGGAGGATTTAATGAGCAGCAGTTGTAACCATGTTCTTAAGTGCGTATGTGAGAGGAGTCGTGGTAGGTTAGGAAAAATAATATGGTAAAAGTAATTAAACTAATTTGGATTGAGGCATCTGGACTATAAAAGGCATGGGTTTGGAGGGCTGTTAGAAATGGATATTGTGTTAATAGAAGATTGAAAAATTACTATTCCCATTTGGAGCATTGGCTCATTTCTTCAAAAATTCATAATTAACACCCCCAAATAATAGAAAATACTCCTTTTCTACAGAGAGCTGTCTAGAAATACTTTTCCATGCTCCAGGGTCCCACTTGTTCTATGTAAATGGCTGTTGTGGTATACTGTTCACTATCCATATATTGCAGGACAAAGCTGAAGAATAGTATCGGAATTTCTCTGTGTTTTGGGATATTTTTGTCAGGTTTCAGGACAAAACAATAGAGCTCTCAAAGGCTGAAATAGAGGGTCAGCAAGTGTTCACAGCTGCAGGCATCTGAATTTTTAAATTGATAGATTCTTTAAAGCTTTACTGAATCAGAATATTCAACTAAACAGGATTTTATCTTCTCCGGTTTTTCTTTTCTCCTCCTCCTAATTGCCACATATTTTTAGTCTCTTTCTGCAGCTCTCCTTGCTTCCAATTTCCCAAAACTATCTACTGTTTTGACTTCTTCATTTCTGTGTTTCCACCACCCCAAGCAAAACCCACACAGCCTGCATTTGCTCCTTAGAGCTGAACGAGAATTTGAGTGTCTGGGTACGTGAGGAGTCAAAATGTGCCCACACTTCAAGCCAAAGAGTTTCTTAAACGCTTAAACTCAAGTGCTCACACAGAGACAGAAGTGTCTGAGTCAGAATGGTTGAGTGTTTGACTTCAACTCCACTGCAATCCAGTCTTGAAATGTAGATAGATAGATAGATAGATAGATAGGTAGAGATATATATGCACTGCGGTTAAGTTCTTCCAGTTAACAGACTCGTTTTGTTTCCTCCTCCTTGACCTGCTGAGGCCCAGCTCCTCTCTGTTGGTTGCGCTGAGGATTTCAGCCATGAGTGCTCAAGCTCATGTGTGTGATACCTGACACCAGCTTCTCAGCTTGTAGCAATGGTCTCAGCTTGGTCCTTTCTCCATCATTTGAATTCCTGGGCCTTCTGGTTTTGACAAACTCAGTGGTTAGTCTTCATGTCTGGGATGACACCAAATAAAATGTTAAGAGTTAGTATGTGAAGGACATTTTTTTTCTAGCACTTGAGCATGCACAGATAATGTAGCTGTTCAAGAGAAAAGTAGTAGTACTATTCTTTCCCTAAAAATTACATTTTCATAAAATGTTGATTAACCTTAATGAACAATCATATCTTTCACAGTTGTCTTTACAGTGGCCTTTTTAAGGTACATATGAGTGAATGTCTTCAGAATAAGGCTACTTTGGCTGGTTTTTTCCTTCTTACACTAAACGTGTGTATTTAATTGAAAAAAATAAAAGATCCTCTTAGGTTGAGCTTGTAAGAGTGATTCTCCTTCAGTGGAGTAAATACCTTGAAAGGAATGTGGTCAGTCTTGTCTCTTTCACATAGCTCCAAAAGGGCTGGGTAGGCAGGACTCACTGAGGAAGGACGCTGGAAGCAACACGTGGGAACTCCAGCTGAGTGATCTGCACTCACATCCTTCCATCAGCTGACTTTCATTTCTTACCTGAAGCAATAAAGTTTTAATGGATGAACAAACTGTTTCTGGTATTTCTCGTGCAAACCATCCATTTCTGCATTGGGTTCTGCTTTCTACTGAGGGAAGGAAGATCTGGAATTCTGTGTACCAAGGAGAAGGATTTCCTATCTTTAATATTATTATTAGTAATCTGGACAAGGGGATCAAGTGCACCCTCAGTAAGTTTGCAGATGACACCAAGTTGGGGAGTGTTGATCTGCTGGAGGGTAGGAAGGCTCTGCAAATGGATCTGGACAGGCTGGATCCATGGGCCTGTGGTATGAGAGTCAACAAGACCAAGTGCTGAGTCCTGCACTTGAGTCACAACAAGCCCATGCAGTGCTACAGGCTGGGGGAAGAGAGGCTGGAAAGCTGCCCAGCAGAAGAGGATCTAGGGATGCTGGTTGACAGCTGCTGAACATGATCCATCAGTGTGCCCAAGTGGCCGAGAAGGCCAATGACATCCTGGCCTGTATTAGCAATAGTGTGGCCAGCAGAACCAGGGCAGGGATTGTCCCCCTGTACTCAGCACCGGCGAGGCCACATCTTGAATCCTGTGTTGAATTTTGTCCTTCTCACTAAAAAAAGGCCATTGAGCTGCTGGAGTGTGTCCAGAGAAGGGCAACGGAACTGGTGAAGGGTGTGGAGCACAAGTCTTACCAGAAATGGCTGAGGGAAGTGGGGTTCTTCAGCCTGGAGAAGGAGAGGGTCAGAGGAACCATTTTGCTTTCTACAAATACCTGAAAGGAAGTTGTTGCAAGGTGGGGGTTGGTCTCTTCTCCCAGGTAATAAGCGATAGGACAGAAGGAAATGGCCTCTAGTTATACCAAGGTTGTACCAAGATAGGTTTAGACTGGATATTAGGAAAAAAGTTCTTCACCCTGGTTGTCCAGTGAAGTAGTTGAGTCTCCGTCCCTGAAGATGTTTAAAATCTCAGATGGTTTTAAGAATCCAGAGATTAAGAAATATCTGTGGTGTGAAAGTGTCTGTGATCAATTAAGCCAACCAAGGTAGTATATGGTGAACAAGAGAGTTTTAAAGTGTGTTGAGGGATGGGCAGGACAAGCGCTGCACTTGGAAAACATAATTACGGTGTGACGAGAGCGTTGGAATCAACCTGCCAAGTTGGATGGGGGTACTGCTATATTTGTACAGTGCCCTGCACCAACTATTTGTGGCAAGAATATCTATGTAAGACAGTTTGGTGGCGAATTTGAGCACATTTTGTAGCACCGTGTCATTGGCAGGAGTGTGCCTCCCACCATCTGCCATCTAGCTTGTGCCTGCCTGTCCAGCTCACAGCAGCTGCTGGATTCGAGGTGCCCAACGCTGTGGCCACCCAGTGGCAATGAGCACTGTTTGGTGCTCTGTGCTTGGTTGGGGAGTATGAAATTATCTAGGCTGAGTTGCTGCTGGTGCAACTGTTGTGGTCAGAGCCCTGATTGCTGGGTTCTCCTCGCAGCAACTGTTTCCCACCCCCATCTGACATCAAAACTGCAGCACAGCCCAGATGGTGCACAGAAGGTACCAACCCAAGGAGCTCAAATGTTGCTGACAACCTCGCTGACATGTCATGCTGATGTCTGTACAGCACTCGGTTTCCTTACAGAGGCCATTTCACCTGGATTTTTCAGGGCTGTTTGAACTTTGTGATGATACTCTTACTTGGAAATTTTCTTTTGAAACTGAGGGCTCTCTGCAAAGCATTTATTGACTTTTGAAGAGACACAGGGAGGGAGGTTCTGCCTACGACAAAGCAGGTGTTGCGTCACTGGTTCATGTAATTGAAGTAATTTCTTGCAAGCTGCTCATGATTCATAAGAGATAATAAATAACTGAAGAATGATTGTGCCTGGCAAAGGAAACAGTTGTTGCAGAGATGCTGTTTCATTGTCCAGGTTGTGATTAGCCGGTTTCAGAAGGGGAAGTAAAATTTTAGACGCACAAAAGGAAGATAAATACGGACCTCACACAGTTTCCTTTCCTCAGTTTTGGTTTATGCTGAACTGTGGGATCAAGGTAACTGCCAAGAGCATTTCTACAGACACTGAGAGTAGGTAATAGAAGTCACAGAAAGTATAGCCTAGAAGCATGGCAAAAGTGGGATTTTATAACAGTTTGCTTTATGAAAGCACAGAATCCAGTTTGGCTCTATTAACCTTGTCCTCTGACATAATACAACATCATTCTTACCCTTAAATATAAAGCAAGATGGTAGGATTTTCCAAAAATCTGCATTAGTCCAAGTCTGAGCTCACTGAAGTAAATGGGTATTTATGAACAGTGTTGTGCAAGTCCCATAGCTGAGTACATTTAAAAATTGTACACCATTCCTAGTAGCATCTTATGCAAAATTAATTTTACTGAAGTAAGTGCAGCAAGTAAAGAGGAGGTTTTGCAGATTGAGTTTTTATGTTTCATTGTGAAATTGTAGTTGATTTTTACCAGCTTACTAAGAAATGTCCCGGAGTGCTGTTTACACAAATAATCAGAAACCTTCATAAGCATTGTAGAATAGTGGAAAGTCTGTGTCAGCCCGTGGTAAATTGTGGAAATACCAGGTAATCTGGTCATTTGGGGAGAAAGTGTAGCCTGACAAGATGGGGGTTGCAAACCCATATGGTAATCATGAGAATAATTACACAGCCCTTTGTCCTGATGTTAATCCTCGCATCACTCCTGCAAGGTAGGATCTATATTATTGCTTTAATCCTGTTGATTTTCTTAATCATGTGAATGCCAGAGGAATGATAAATCTCAAGGCCTTTTTCCTTATATTCAGCAGATCCAGTACCTCATAATTGTGTAATTTGGCCTAAAGCAACCCCTAGGCAGTGCATGTTCATGGGAAGCGTGCAGAGGGGTTGTGGGGATTAATAGCAACAAGGGGAAAGTCACAACCTGTTTTTCCCCTCCCCTCTTTCTTTTGTTTCTCCCAGGAGAAAAACCCTACAAATGTACCTGGGAAGGCTGCACCTGGAAGTTTGCTCGATCCGACGAACTGACGAGGCATTACCGCAAGCACACGGGAGTGAAGCCATTCAAGTGTGCAGACTGTGACCGCAGCTTCTCCCGCTCGGATCACTTGGCGCTCCACCGCCGCAGGCACATGCTGGTTTGAGACACGCTACCTGTTCCAGCCGAGTTTAAGAGCTGGGTCTCTTAACTACCCGCAGTGAATTCAGCAGGGCTGAATCCCCCTCTACAGTGTTAACAGACAGGGCTTTCCCTGATGTCTGTAACAAGAAATAATAACAGAAATCAAAAAAAAGCAGGAAAAGAAGTGCCACTCTTCTCCTCGCCATCTGAAGTTAACCCTGTCTGCCCCTCAGCATGGCTACCCCCTGAAAGTGTCATCACAATCACCTGGGAAATAGCAGCCGAAATGCTACAGGAATGGGCATTATTTTACATGCTGCATCCTTTGACAAGAAATGTTTATAGCTTGTATGTTTTCTCAGCTGCCAGACATTTTGTTCCTGAAAAATCACTGCTGATTGGAGGATAGATACCACGAACCGATGATGATGATGATGACGATGATGATGATGAGGATGATGATGAGAGCAAGACCACTAGATCTGTATTATGCCATCTTTTCCCCTTGTTTTCAGTACCATCTGGCTGATGTCAGCACTGCACCGGAGCTGTGCTACAGACAAGCTGCGTGTGAGTAGGCAAGAAGATACTGCTGGAGAGGTCCCGCTGCCAGAGCTGGAGGGTTGCTTGATCAGACTTTTGCAATAATGGTGGTGGCATTTTAATATCGTACCACAATTTGTCATTATGCCCTAGAGGACACCAGCCATTTAACCTTTTTCTTTTATCTTTTTTTTTTCCTTCTTTTCTTTCATTGTTGTTGTTGTTGTTGAAGTCTGTAAAATAAGCAAAGAGCAGCATCATCTCTGCTGGAGTACCATATTAAGTATCTGTATTTTACCATGGACTTATTAGAGCCATTTTCTGATTTGTATAGAAAGAGCCTACCTAAAAACTACTACCCTATTTTCAATGTGCAGTTTTCTTTCATGCAGGTATCCTCTTTCCCACAACCATTATTTGAACACAAGGAAATAGTCAGATCTTTTACTTGCTGGTATCAAGGTTGGTGGTATACCCATTCATGAAATGGAATTGAATGTATCATCAAAACAAAACAGAGAAGAAACGGCTGCATCTCTTGCAGAGAAAAAGCAATAATGAATAAAATGGCTCTTGAGACAATAATTTACTCCACACCAACAGAAGTGGGGGGTATGCAGAAGCAGCATGTAAGATTTAAGCATTTAAGTTAATCTTTTTGATGGTTTCACTGACCTGCTAGGTACCACAATTAAGTACTTTTATTTCCTTTAACATAATACTTGTGTCTGGAAAGCAGGAAAGATAAAGGAAAGAGCTGATTGTTGAGGAGGTAGGGGATGAACTGTGGGTAGGACAGAGAAATATTTCTGCAGTGGTGCTCTGCAAGACATTAGATTTCTCCCTGGGAGTTAGGGAATAACAAGATTTTGCCAGCTGTCTAGTATGATATAAATGGCCCTTTATATGGGTACCAGTGGCTGCCTCTGCTGGGATTTTCAATCCAAGCCTTTTCAGATTAAATAAAAGGAAATTCTTGATCATTCCCATACAGCCCTATAATTGCAAACCAATTTGTATTAATTGAATTATGTAGGAAAGAGAGAAACTCTTAGTCATCAGTTATTCATGCAAACAGAATAGTGTTTTTCTGTTTTCTTTCCTCACGAGGATCTGCCTATTCAGCTAAATTCGACAAAGGGCAGGCTTGGCAATATTTTTTAAGTGTTGAGATTTTCATAGCTTAGAGATGAAAGATGTAAACGAAAAGGTCTTTTGCAATGCATTTAATTATGAATATTTGGTTCCAGGAATTGCACAGATTAAACTTGTGATGCCACTTGTTCGTTTTTAAATGTTTGACCGTCTCAGTTAGTATCAGATTCCTGAAGTAAACTTAGTAATGTTGGGGGGATTCTGAAATCACGGTAATCTTTAAGAAAAAATGACGCAGAGTACCCATACAGATACAAAAGCAATTGCAGTTAATTGAGGATTAATATGACTGGGATAATACTTTATAACAGCATTCACCAACCCCAGAGTTTGATTGTTTTAAATATCCTTAATATTCCCCAGAATGGATAGTTTATCAGCTTTCTGAAAGAACTTACTAGTGTTAAAGCTCAGGCTTCCCACTGCGGAGTGGTCAGCAGAGAAACTCAACACAAATTATTCACAGTCATTCTGGGACAAATGCCTCTATCAGTTCCCACTGACCATGTCAGTGAGCTACTTCCACCAAATTCGACAACATTCTAGAATCCATCTCCCAGTCAGGGACAGGTCAGGGCTTCTGGATAGACCATGAGGCATTGCAGGGCAGCAGAACTGTGTCTTTACCAGCAGCATTACTGCTGTTGATTTAAAAAACTGGTTGTCAAAGTATTGTGCGTGAGGTGCTTCATGGATTATGTCTGAGGTCTGTTTTTTGTGTACTTCCATATCATGCCCTTAAATGCATCTGTCATTGTTGGCATTTAGGGAAAGAAGTCAGGTCAGGTAGAACTCCATTGATAAAATTTTTTTCCTGACCAAGAATATTTTACCAACTAATTATTTGAATAGCAGTAATTCCGTTGAAGAACCAATGGCATACAGAATTCCTTTTGGGATCTGTGATTTTTTTCTCTCATAGAAAATTAAGTTTATTTGAGCAGAAGCTCTTAATGGACATTCTGTTAGCATACAGGAGGATGTGATGTTACTCTCGAAGGCAGAGTGGAACTGGGAGAGATCAGTGTTCCTCTTCAGGCTTCCCCTGTAGTCAATGAAGACAGAAAAAGTACAAGAGAAATGGAGAAGAGGCCTTAAATTTTACCATTCAGCTTTGAAATGCCCTGTGGAGGAACATAGGTATGACAGACTCTGGAGAGGCTAGTCTCCAAGGCTGAGGTTGGTTTGTGTGAATTCCTGGTTTTTCAGCTGGTTGCCTGTTACTTTATGCATTGGAAACACTGCAACAGAAAGGGGGTCTGGTTTTATTCAAAAAAACCCCAAAGGGATAGAGGGTTAAAGCAGCACTCATGCCAAGGGACACAGGCATGGAGTGTGGCAATGGTAGGAGAATGAAGCCGAAAGGTAAAGGAGCGTGTGCTACATTTTTTCACAGGCAGGAAGTACATCCTCAACCTTTCCAGCACATGTGCAAGGGTTCCTCATGCTGCTGTTACCTGTAGACTTGCACAACCAGCAGTAGTCCACCACTGGGTTTCAAGTACCCAGTATGGTTCTTGACGAGGTTCTCATTCATACCAGCACCTGCAGGCTTTGATCCCAGTTACTCCATGAGGTCATTTTCTGGTTTTTGTCCTCTTCAGAAGTATTTTAAGAGAAGTTACTTGGTGGGATGGGGGTTTTTGAATGTGGAGCTGATTTTCCCCAGATCCTCAGTGTGTCCTTGCCTTCCCTGGCTGTGATTCAGACCTGCCAAATTTCTGTGCTTGTGCAAAGACCACGGGCAATTGCTCCAGGGTAGTTTCCTCAGAAATCCTGGTACCCCACCACAGGTCTGTGACATTTCCTGGCTGTGGCGAAGGCTTACATCATGTGTAGCATGTGGCAATACCATATCTCATCCTGACACGATGCAGTAGGTCCATCTTAACTGAGCAGTGGGGAGACACAAACAGTCTTTCAGAAAGACAGAGATTCAGGCCACCATGCTGTGACATTGTCCATTACAGCTTGCAAGGAAATTATGCCATGAAGTGTCAGATTTCATATGTTTTCAAAAGTTCTAAGTGGATTTGTCAGGAAATCTCAGTAGCCAGCATTTTAGGAAAATGTAATGAGCAAACAGCTCTGATACAGAACTTTTAAAATTTTTAATTGTCATTATTTTTTGAGCACCCCTTATATTCAGCACTGTTAAATTGGCTCATTGCAACAGCAGTTTTTACTTGGGGATGAAGATGCAGTATTCCTTATTCTCTCTCATGCTTACATAATTAATTAAATAGATTTAGACTGACTTGTATATGTGATTATTTGCTGGAATAATGTATAACAAAATTAACAGTGTTGAAAATTACATCAGTGATGTTGATGTTTGGCTAAACCTGCAGTGCAGAGCATGGACAAATAGCTGGACAGCCTTTCTCCCCTTTAATAATGGGAATAACAGTGATCATCAGTCTCGTTTTCCATTAGCCACACTGAAAATGTATTCTAGTTGCCATTTATAAATTTATCTTCTGATAATAAATGCTGTTTAATGTAAGAAAATCTCTTTCTCCTTTATTGAAGGTGGGTACCTCAAAATCAGAGTAAGTATGACTAATAATATCCCACTTACTTTTAGTTTGAATTTGGGTTTGGAAAGATCATTTTATGAAACTGCATTTTCCACAGCAGACGAGTCTTAAGATCGTTCAGTAAATCCATGCTACTCCCCCATGCTCATCCTTTACACTCATGTATATAAACCCCAGCACTTCCCAAGCCCCAGCAGTGTCTCTACCCATGTTCAGGTAATAAACAAGTTTATTTAAAATGAAAATTTAGGAAAAAAAAAACAGAAAAGGAAGAATTTTAAATAAATACTGTTATAGAAAATACCACCTTAAGAAACCAGCTCATGTTATTGTGTTATGCCTTTGCCTGTGATATATGACTGGAGAAGTGCACAAAGAAATTGTTGTATTTTCACAGTTTTGCTATAACGTAGCAGTTGCTGTGTAATGTAGGCTTATGAAGTCATGCCCATTGGAACCTTGAAAAGGCTTCAATTCCCCACAATAAAACAGTCTTTGGCATAAAAATGTAACTAAGGATACTGCATCTTTAGAAATCAAAGTAACTTGAAAATATTTTACTATACTTGTAACAGTTAAAATATCATGTAATAGATGTGATAATGGAAAAGTAGTTTCAAACTCACAGTTTTACGTGGGGTGTTAAATAGGTTAAATGAAGTACATTTTTAAACAATCCTTACCTTCATTTTTTGTCAGGAAGCCTGTTAAGATAATGCCTTGCAGAGCTGAAACACAAAACACAAGAAGTAAATTGTTCTATCAGAGCGTGTTTTCTCTGCAAAATGGAGTGGCCACTTCTTTGCTGTTTTGCAGATGATGTGTGATATAGCAAAGTTATACTGAGGAGTCCTTCAGTGTCAAGTAAGTCAACGCTCAATGTCTTTGACTGAATAAAGGAAGAAAACACTTAAAATGAAAACCATATGAAAGGTTTGGCGTTTTGTGATTTTTTTTTTTCCTTCTGGCATTTAACAATGAACTGCAGATACAGGAATGGCAAACACTCATATGATTTTATTTCTTCTTGTATTTCCCTGACTACAGTACATCTTGATTAAAGGTTGCAGAGCTGAAATAGGCAGCTGCTTTTTGCTGATTCCAGGGGAGTTTAGTCTTCTAGATGCAGTAACATGTCAAGAATATGCATTGTAGCAGGACAGTTCTGACATTTAAAATACACAAACACTTCAGTGAGATAGGCTAAAATCTTTTTCAAAGGTGAAACAGAAACTGAAAGTGCCTGTAATTAGAACTGATGGGATGTTCCTATACTTTTACACAGCAATAACTTAATGGGATTCTGTTAACAATAAGGTGAAAATGAAATTTTACTTGGAGAACAATAATGCAGCACAGAAACAAACACAAAAGTGCCATTTGTATGTTCACATGTTGAGATACTGTGTTAGAGGTTTTAGTTATTTTCTCAGATAACATCTGTCATATATTTGTAAAAAGAAAATAAATCTTAGTTTACAAATGACTTGTAGCTGTACCGATTCTCAGTAGGTGTGATTGGAGGTTGTTGTCAAAGCAGTGTTTTAGTGGATTTCTTCCTAATTTATGTTGGATATGCCTGTGTATCCAGGGTATTCTCTAGTGAAGTAATCCAAAAACCAGCAATAAGCCCAATGGAGCTTTTTTAGGGAATATGATAGAACAGGGATTCTCTCGAAAAATCCTCTGCTTTGAACTCTGGAAACACAAGAGTTCACCTTATGTCTCCCTTCTCTTCATCATGTAATGCTCATAGTATTTAATACCATCTTGGTTGACTTCATGAGTGGACAAAATATATCACTTCTCTTTCTTTTGGGGACAAATGAGTGAAAAATTGGGGACTGTCAGTCTAGAGACTATTTGAATAGCAAACAAGAAGTCAGTATTCCTAAAATGAAGTATGGAGATTTTTATATTGAGTGGCCTAAACATTTGCATCAGTAGACTAATTGATCTTACCAGAAAATGGCCAGCTCTGACTCTTGCACTCTTATTTTTTCTCAATTTTTTTTTGGTAAATATTAACTACTGCTAATGGATTCCTAAAATAGCAGTGTAATGCCAGCCCTCATGCTTCTTCTATTTTTAAAAATTAATTTATTGGAAATCAAAATGTAACTGGTTGTCCTAATGCCTTTGCCAAGGAACATTGCTTTCCATCCTTTGAATCTGTACCTGTCATTTATCCAGGCAAAATTTTGTATTTCAAAAATTCTGCATTTTGTCTATACTTCTGCTACCATTAGTGGGTTGCTGCTGAAGTCTCACTGAGGCTCATACACAGATGAAAGTGCAGGTGCAAAAACAAAATCTCCCCCAAAAAAGCGGAGGTGGGACGCACATGTGAAAATTAGATATTCATGCAGATGAGTTAATTATGTGACAAGGCTGCTTGTTCAGTAACAAATTTAAATGTTAACCACTGGCAGAAATAATCTCATCAGAACATACATATAGTTAATCTGTTGTCCTGAGTTTAGCTCCAGATATTAAGCACATAAAAGAATACAACTCATGCTGGGGATTTTGGGAGAGCACCAGGGAATGTGTTACCAGAAGGACAAAGGAACCATTTGTTTCTTAGCCAGTACCTGAGCCGTTCTTGGAGAGGAACATTTGGTTCTTTGGTCTGGAGCAACAACGCTACGAGGGGGCGCCCTTAGAAATCTGCCATGTTGGAAGGTTTGGCTGATTCCAGCCCTGCGTGTTTTAGTTCTTCTGTAGGAAAAGGCACCTTGTCTTCACCATCCCAAAATGAGCCAGTTTTTTTACCTTCATTCTGAAAAGCAAGTTCTGAGTTAGGGTTCTTTTTTTTTTTTTTTTTTTTTTTTTTTTTTGGCGGGGGGGAGGGGTTTGTTTTGACTTTTTTGGGTTTTTTTGTTTTATTTGTTTGGGTTTTTTGCTTTGCCAGTGTTATTCTATAGCAGCTCATTCTCACTGACTTTAAATTATGAAATAAAATTATTTGCCCTTGTAGTAATTTTTACATTATTCAACACAGAGTTCTTCAATCCTCCAGAGAAGCAAAGCTGGGCATGTGAATTTTAGCTATTACAAAAATAAGAATAAAAAAAATTAATTGAATGAATGGCCTGCAACATCTTTCCCAATTCAGAGTCAGAAGTTTCAGTGAGCCAAGGTGCTCTCAGTTAAAAAAGAAGAAGTGGTTCACACATTGACTTGCTCTGTGCTGTGACCTCAGCATTTAAAAAACAATAATTCAGTGTCTGGCATGGTGATGGATTTGATGGATTGTCTTAAGCATGAACCATGAAATACATAAATAGGTTCAGATACCGCTTTTCTCCCTCTCACTTTCTAGGCCTTTCTAGATGTAAAAGAGCTTTGGAAAGACAACTTGAGCCAAATCTTCATGGCTGAACTAATACTTTTCACAATTCAGAGTTCATGTTGTCATTTCTGGTTTCAGATTTTTTCACTGCTGCATTTCCATCTAAACCTGCATGGTTTCTTTCCTGATTGTCCTATACATGGCTTCCTTGGTAATGTAAGTTCTTCACTGAACACCTACACAATATTCTCTCTTGACCTTCTGTCTGTTCTTACAAAGTTGTGTTTCCCATTTGCACATTTGTAGAATATACACAGAGATAGTAATGAATTACTTAAGTTTCATGCACCATCAGTCTTAAGACCTTCAACCCACACACAGACACATGCATGCATACACATCAAGGGAAAGAGAGATTTGGACACTGCTGTCAACATGTGGGGTCAAAAATACCATTAAATCAGAAAGTTCTTTCAGCTGTGTTTAGTAAGAAACAACAATACTGAAAAATACCATTCTTGGCCAAGTTACTTATGGAAGAAGCAAATTCCCCTATGGTGTTATTTGAATGAAAACCTAAGGATGGGATTGTATTTGGCCCCAAATTGTTCCTTCTAATCAGGTCATTACTGTTGTATGTACCAATGAGTGTTAATTTGATCCTCCTGTGTAAAAATACAAAAACATCCCGTAGGTTACCAAGCGATTCATTTGAGACTGAAGCTTCACAGCAATGGAATTAGTATGTACAGCACCTCAATCTTTTTCCTAGATAAGATGCAAAAGGGAGGGCCATTATCAGTAACCCCATAGAGATAGTAGTGTCAATAGAGCTCCTACATTTAAAAGGAATAAAAATACCAGTGCTAGCAGGCAAACATATTAGTTTTTTAGTCTTTCTTTTGCCTTCTTTTCAGAAGCTTTTAAATACAAAAATTACTTTTCTTCAAAAATTAAACTTCTGAAGATCTAATTTCCCAATAGTTTCCTCTGCATTTATATACTATGTAGTGTTTAGGCAATGCCTATGTTATAAGTTTATTAATATTATGTAAGTGTTGTTCTTGTATTTATGTATAGTGTATGTATTGTAAATATACTCAGAGCTTTTTTTCCTCTTACTGTAAAAAGGTGATTTTTGCCCTATGATAATGTAAAGGGAGTCCCCTAATGAAATTCTGTCAGAGGATGATTATTCCACTCTATTCTCAAAGATTTAAATGAACAAGTGTTATCGTTTTAAATGGTGTCTCAGACATATTTTGTTGGTGCATTGCTTTTCTGTATTCAACTTTCCTATGAATTGAGCTGTGAATTGAAATAGAGTTTAAACCTTTAAATGTATGCATTTGTACAATTATCTGAATGGAGGCATGAAGGTTAAATAAAGCATTTTGTATGGAACAAACCCCCTAATTACTACTGTGGATGACTCAAACCTTCTGGAATACCAAGTTACTAACTTTTTAAAATTAAACCTTTGTTTTCTATAAACATATAGTGATTTTTTAATGGAATGTTTGCTTAAGAAGTGGATTTTACTTGCTTTTCTGATTTTTTAAAAGCCATCACAGAGAGTAGACATTCTTTCTCCTTTCACAGAATTTGTGCATTTGTGGCAAAGCTGGAACAACTAAAATAGCGCTCAGCAGTACAAACAAAATGTCCTGGGATTATATAAAAATATTTTGTGTTAGTATGTAATCTGAGTTCCCCAAGTACTTTAGAAGGGAACTCTTTGCCTCTGCCCCTCTCTTTTCCGTGTGTGTGGGGAGGCTGGTGCAGTTGATGTGCAGCGTCTGTAAGGTACCGCTGTGGCCGAGAGAGGGTTTGTTCACTGTGTGCCCTTGCAATGAAGGAACAGCTGCTGGAGGAGGGCACTGGCACACTGGAAACAGCAAGTTCATACCTGGTTAAAGAGAGTTGGTATTTGCAATTGCTCCTAGGGACACTCTTAGGCCTGTGGGCTTCTCCCTTGTGTCTGACCATTCCAAAAAAAAAGCTTCCTTTACGTTTGAGCCAACCTAGGACAACTAGATGTAAAGTCAGAGGCTTGGAGATGCACTTCACCTTTACTGGTGAAATTTCCCCTTAAAATTAATTTTTCCCTTCCCTTGAATTTCCATTCACTTACTTTTAACCAATATGTTCATTTATCTAGTAAAAGCTGTAGTGTTACACAGTTACAGTCAGAGAAACGAGTAAACAAAGTCATTTGGAGACCTTTGAGCCTTATGAAGAGATGTTTCTCAACCAAAGCTGTGCTAAAACAGATCTTCCATCTCTCAAACCACTGATGAATTTAAAAATCAGATAGTCACACTGGCCCTTCCAAAGCACTTCTGCTTTCCACACAATAAGCTGTTTGTTCTTCCTCAGTGTGTGTTTAATTTCATTTTTTCTCCCAACAGTGCCATAAGTATAAAATGCATCACTGCCTGTTTAGTCTGACCTCCTCAGTGAACGCCCACACCATCCTCTGCCCTGACCCATGCTCTGTTCCTGAAAAGTTATTTCTTCCACTTGCACAAACAACTGCTCAATTGTCATCTAATCCCTTCCCCCTTTTTTCCCCCTTTGTTATTGAACAGTCCACTTGGAATGAAAAGTTGGCACGCTGTGTTAAGTACATCTTACGGGGCATGTCTGGCTCTCCATGAGCATGACAAGGAGTGGCCTCTGGTAACCACCTTCAACTTTGCACATTGAGTTACTAGATCAGATAAGCCCAGTTCCCTCTCTACGTGCAGAAAAAAATCACATCGGTATCATCCTTGAACGCAGGGAGATTGCCCGCCTCCCAGACGGAGTTCTGGCAGTGCAGACTTTCACCTGTGGATTTACAGTGCACGTCCTCGTGTCCAGCCTCTAACAGGAAAGCTCCTCTCTGAGAGGTCTGTCTGAAAGATCTGCTCGCTGCACTGTGGCCCAGTGGCGTGAGATTTTGGTTGGGAGTTGAAAGGGCAAGGTCAGGAGAAACACATGTTGGTGATCACCAAGTATTTATCCTTTCCAAAGTGAAGCCAGCACTGTGGTCCAGGCTGCCATGGATGTAATCGGTCTCTTCAGCAGTGTCTGTGGTGCACACTGTGGAAACCTGTCCCTAAACAACCCTCCCATCCTTGCAAACCAGGCAAAGTTAAACCCTTTAAATAGACAGATTCAAAGGCAATTGACTGAAGCTGAAGTGACTCATTAGTTAAGCAAAAAATGCCAGAATCGCAGAATGGTTTGGGTTGGCAGTGACCTCTGGAGGTCAAGTGATCCAGTCCCCTGCTCAAACAGGGACACCTAGGGCCAGTTGCCAGGATTGTGTCCAGATGGCTTTTGAGAATCTGCAAGGATGAAGACTCCACAGCCTTGCTAGGCAGCCTGTGCCAGGGGTCAGCCCCCCTCACAGTGAGAAAGTGTTTCCTGATACTCAAAATAGCACCTGACCATTTGGAGTCCCTGCCTCTCACTGTGGCCATTAGGCAGAACAGGCTCTCTGGTTCAGGTTTTTTACCCAGTCCGTAACTGGCTACGGTATTTTCTGTGAGAGGCCCCAAATAGCAGCAGTAGCCATACCCTTCCTGTTGAAGCGTACTCACAAAGGCATTTACTGCCTCACATATTTGTCTTACCAAAAATATATAGCCCATAATAACTAGACCTGCCCCTTACAAAGGAATGAATAACCAGATTTAGCCAGCAAGCTGAAACATGTCAATATATTTTATCCTTTATGTTTTCATTTGTATCTTTGCACAACCTTGCTCACAGGTGCACTGTGCCCTTTCCTGGTTATCTTTCTCATTTGCTGGGGATATTGATCTATAAAACCTCCTTGTAAAATATTTCAAATAAATTCTTTGTTTTTTCTGGGGTGACTTCTCTACACCTGTATTTTTGGGCCTATGCAGAATATTAACAGACAGAAACTAACAATAAAGTCCAGAAACTACTGCAAAAGCAAACAGTGAAACCAAGACGCTTGCAAAGCGCTATAAATCTCTGCTGAGCTCGGGTTGCTGTTTAATCTTTATATACAGGTACGTCTCAAGGTTATCTGCTCCTGAGGGGTTCTCTGGAGGCTTTTGTGATTTGTCATCTGCTCAGCTTATCAGTCGCAGGTATGTCCCCTTGTAACATTTATTATGGGCTCCCCTCTGTGTTTCTTAGAAATGCAATGCCCTGAAGAGGCTCTGGCATGCAGTTTGTAAGGAGTTATTAAATCTCCCTCTCCCGTGATCAACTGGATTGTAAATGTGGCACATGCAGCATAGCATGTGTGGCAGCACCAGTGGCTGAACACCCTCACTGGGACTGGATGGAAACAAGGAAGCCTGCAGCTCTGGAAAGGAGTTTTCTGTCTCCATCCAGCAGTCTCTGGCTGGAAAAGCACAGTTACATACATTCACTGAATATGTCATGTATGTAGAAGAGAATCTACTGCAAATACCATAAATAAAATAACCATTGTGGCAGCTTAGCTAAGACACTGTGTCTGATTTTGAGGTGGAAAAAGTCTCAGTCTTTTCCACCAGGATGATCATGGCCATCCTGCTGTGCCATTCCATTTCAGCAGAGGCAAATCCAGCCCTGGCTGCTGCAACCACGTGTCACCATTTCTGAGGAGCTGGCAGACTTGGGAGAGGAACAGCGAAATTGCTTCATCACCAAGATGACACGGAGCCTCTCTGCACATGGCTGAGGCTGGCACAGCAGAGGATTTCCTGGGAAATGGCTTCCTCTCCTATGTCCACAGCCTCATGGCAATGTGCTGCTGAAAGAGAGGGCTGGCTGCTGTGGGAAGCAGGATGCAACTGTTCCCCAGCTATCATTTTATCCAGCAGATAAATCTGCTTTAATTCCTCATTTATCCTTAAATACCTGCTTCGCCCACACTGACATCTGAGTTCTGACTGGTAGCACGTATAGGCACGCAAGTACATGCATACATATGCTTGGTACATACATGTTTGTGTATTTATACATGCACACATGCATGCACTGTGTGCATGTATGTAGGTATGTACTGACTAGCTCTTTCTAAAGGTTGTTGGGGCAGCAGGAGCACTACTGGGAATGTATTTAGGAGCCAGGTGTCCACGTAGGTATGCAACAGCTGAGCAGTAGTTTTAAAGCCCTTTACTTTGGGATGTTAGAGGTGAAGTGGGTGCCACATCCCTGGAAGTGTTATAGGCCAGGTGGGATGGGGCTTTGGCCTAGTGGAAGGTGCCCCTGCTCATGGCAGGATGATGGGAACAAGATGATCTTTAAGGTCCTTTCCTACCCAAACCATTTTATGATTCTGTAAAAGGTCAAGGGAGGAGATGAATGCTCAGACTCTTTCTATGCCTGTCCCCCACACTGGAGCTGGTGCTTCAAAGGGCTCTCTAAAGCCCCACGTGCCCCCAGACCTGGCCTGTTCTCATCTCCCCCACTGGCAGCAGGGGTTCAGACCAAGCCTGGACTGCAAAGAGCATCCCATAGGAGACAATGTGACCTCCCCCATGATAGAGGGGTCCAAGGTCACCTGGACAGCCCAGAGTCCTGCACACAGCACCATCACCTCAGTACCCAGGTGTGGACAGAGGCAGAGCCCCAGGGGACAGCACGGCCATGAAAGCAGAGGTTTAGCCTCAGCTGTGCTGGGAGCCTTGTCTCACATCCAGGCTGGTGGATGGGTCTGCAGGTAAGGGATTGTGAGCAGGAAATGGGAGCTGCTCCTTTGGTGCCCGTCTCTCGTCAAGCAAACTGAGGTCTGGTACTTCGCTGCTTCCAGTGGGAAGGAGCTTCGTGGAAATTGAAAACCCTGAATTAGCTGAGATGAAATTGATCTCCATCTGCACAAATTGGTAACATGGCTGTTTCAGTCTGCTGGTGAAGTATGCAATCTGTTTCTGAGGCATTTTGTAAAAAATTAGAAAAGGCTGGTAGAGGGTTTCTGCAGAGCTTTTTGGTTCTGATTATTCATTTATTTACAAACCATCATTTAGACCATCTGTGGCTTTTCAGTGTAACTGAGAGAAAACTCTGAGCTTCCCAGGACTTTACAAGTGTGCCAAGAAGACAAGACTGCAAAGGCTTTTGGAGCTAATAAAACAAAGGCAGAAAAGCTGCTTGTTGTGATGAGGTGGGGGGAGGAGAGCACAGGGCCGAGGCCTTTTTCCTTCCTCAGCCTTGCTTTGTTTCCCATTTTGTTTGACATTTGTAATCAAAGCCTCAGCACCTTTGCTTTAGTTATAATAACTTTACTGTAGTTATTACATGAGCCTCCGCAGATGTACACACAACCCAAGCTTTTAGCCTCCGGCACTGACCACTCCCCAGACAAGATGCTTGTTCCTGTACCACAGTACGTGTGATTCTGCAAGTTTCATTTATCACGAGGCAGCAGTACAGACACAAAAAAAGTACAGCAGGAGCCAGGGGCTCAAGATGAGGTTTGGCACACAGTACATCAACATCAGAAAAGACTTGTTCCTTCAGCTTTCATCACTAACAACATCTGGGAAGATGAATGTAACTCAGTCACGGTTGATGAAAATTAAAATAAAGAATAACCTGCCAAGTGTGGGACAGAAGTGCTACATTCATGTATTTTTGTGGGAAAACTAATGTGGCCCTTCGGGATTGTCAGCTTTAGTTTGATTCACATGGATGGCCACGTACCCATAAACTTTAAGGAGCTTTCAGGGCTTAAAATATTTTCCTTGACTATCCTAGCAGGAAGGGTTTTGGTAGGAAGTAAGGATGGCATTGATAGCAATTTCATGCTTGAATTCAACTCAGAGAAGTAGTGACCAAATGTTAGTTCACTGGCTATAACTAGCAGGAGTGGTGGTGATACCCAGTAGATCAATAGCCACTTATCAAAGACACAATGGAAGGTGACACCTCGCTATAGGAGTCAGGAATGGCCTAATAAATATATGAGGGAATATATCTCCTGGATAGCTGGAGAAGAGAAGGCTTCAGGGAGACCCTATAGCAGTCTTGCAGTACCTTTCGGGCTTTCAAGTTGGGGAGGGACTTTTTACCAAATGATACCACAAAAGGTAATGGCTTTCAACTGAAAGAGAGTGGATTTAGTTGAGATATTAGGAAGAAGTTTTTTACTGTGAGGGTGGTGAGGCACTGGAACAGGTTTCCCAGAGAAGTTGTGGATGCCCCGTCGCTGGAAGTGCTCAAGGCCGGGTTGGGTGGGACTTTGATTAATGTGGTCTAGTGAAAGGTGTCCCTGCCCATGGCAGGGGGCTTGGAACTAGATGATCTTTAAGGTCCCTTCCAACCTAAACCTATGTTTAGTTCTATGATTCTGTGACACCAAGTACTTTTTTCTCTATGGTATCTGGAGTCTGAGATGGTGCTCTCCTATGTGGAAGGAGCACAGGATGCAGAGCTTGGGCTTTAGCAGTATCCTTCTGCAAACATTACTGCTTTATGCCCAACCACAGAAAGCAGCACCAGGTAACACCAGTCGCTGGCTCCCACCTGGGGGAGCCAAGCCTTACACCACACTTCTTACCCCAAGCAGATTGATTTTCTGGCCTTTCTGCAGGCTGGGTACAGAGATTCAGCTGGGTCTATTTGAGGTTGTGACCTTTAATTCCTACCTGGCAGGGGGTGGCGGGGAGAGGGTGGAAGGCAAGTAACTACAGTATGAAGAGGTGGTCAGGCATCTGTAGTATGAACCAAGACTACAACTGAAGTGAGATGTGAAGTCAGGAAAAGGAATGAAAGGAAAAGGGAAAGTATCGATAACCCTGGGGCTGAGATGAGGGTGAAGTATGATTATGCAGTGGTCCCAGGGGTCACAGTTAGGGGGAAAGAGCATGGCAGCAGCACTAAGATACAAAACACTGAATCAGAGCCAAATATAACCATTTATACTTGCCTTACACCTTTATCTGTACATCCCACACAAAGGTGTTTAGAAGTGGCTTTGCAAGCTTTGTAAGAATTGTTGATCCTGGTGTATTTATCCTATAGCAATATGGTTCCTTACCCCCAAGATTCAAACTAAACAAATACAGAAACACACACTTCAAAAACTTGTACAAAAACACCCCAAGTGTTAATTGCATCAGATTTACCTCCATTTTCATTAGAGAAAGAACAAGCATTTTTTAATCTCCTGTGCAAATCTAGGCCTTGCCATTCTTTTTGTAGTATAACACCAGTATCTCTAATCAAAGTGGGCAAGACCATGACCTTAAAAGGTCAAATCAGCAGTAAGTGAAGCAAATACTGCAAGAGTGGCATTTACTTCTTTAGGACAGGTGTTACAAGTTTACTGAGAGATTGGAAGTTGGGCTGATTCTTGAAAAGCATATATAAAATTACTTGAGGTCCACAAGGAATGTTTTTGTATTTGAAATTATGTTCTAGTCCAGTGTAAGCTCAAACCAAAAATTTTAGGTATTTCTGGTGAACTTTCAGGAAACTGCCTTTGCATCTTCCTGGAAATACTGAGCTTTTCTTCTTTTCACTGCTAACAGAAAATAGTGAAAGTTGACAAGAGTGTGCATTCACTAAGAAGCTGCTAGGGATTCATAGGGTCCAAATAATTGACACCCGTTAGAGATCTGAAAACCTGCATGGACTCATTAAGTAGGTGTTTAAATGTCTTAGTTGGATCAGTGGAGCTCAGCGAACCAACACATTTTCAAAAGAATCTCTCTTGTGGTGAAAAACTGTTGACCAGTGTTCATCTTAATGTGAGGCATGCAGACTACGCAGGCCAAGACTGGCAAACAAACAGGAATTAAAGCTAATTTCCATGACTCTCCTGGGCATACTGTCTGCATAAGGGGAAAAGATGCCACAGATTGAATCCACAAAACTGAGAAGGGTATGTATCATTTTCTTATTCTGTGTTTCCATGTAGAGGTAAATTATCATTAAAAAAAACAAGTGGTGGCCCCAGTGCTTGACTGTAGCACAAGCTTGAACTCTGGTGGGTTTACTGTGTATGCTTAACTGCAACCAGTTTATGGACTGGAAAACAAAGTCATTAAGTTATTTTGGCACTGTGTATCTCACAAAAGAGAAGGTCTGAAGAAAGGGAGTTACAAAAATGTGTTTTACACTGGAGCCCCGTTAGCTCTATTGGTTGGAGAAACTGCTCTGCAGCCTCCACCTGCAGTATTGTGTGTGAGGGATTTATTTTATGCTCTGTTCATCACAACAAACAGACCTCCCGAGTAGCAATGTGTGTTCTTATATAAAAAATGATTTGGGGGCTCTGAAGACTTGAAACTCAGATTTGGTCATAATTATTGGAAGGTCACCTAGGAATTCTGGAGAAGTTTGTTTATCCTGATTCCAGCCTGCTAGGTCCAAGAAAATACACTTAATTCAATCCAGGTGACTTTCCATTAAATATAATCTTGTCTTAATTGGTGCCACCTTGACCTCTACTTGTGAAGTCTGTTTTGTGGTCTGAAAGTCTAGCTTTAAATGCTCAAACACACATTTTTCCATCTGATTCCCTGTGATTTCATTATGACAACAACACACTTCATACCAGGCTCTCCATGTGTGTGAAGTGCAGGGAAGGTTTAGCAACAAGACCATGTCCTAGTGGGATAGATGTCTTCCTCAAGCTGCTGGGCACGATGGTCTCTGTTACCTGAGCCCAGCTCAGTTATCATAAACTTTGGGATATCCAAGGTCAAGGGATCAGTGAGCGATTCAAAGGCCCTGCTCCTGGGGGCAGCCCATCCCACTTGCTCTCCCCAGCAGAGAACCCGCAATGTTGAATTTATGGGATCACCAGGTAGGATTCATGCGCCCTGCGAGTTCCAGCTTATGTCTCCACCAGTGTGCTTTCCTCCTTGAGATAACTCTCTTAGCCTAGCAGCCCTATAGAAGGCTTGAATTCACCCTCATGGGGTATTCCCAGAAGACCTCAGCCTCTGTTAATGATTTGACTCTTTAGCACTGCTCTAGTGAGAGGAGGAACAGCAAGGTTGAGATGCTCCTACAAAGTGGTGGGCTGAGGAGCATTAAGAACTGCAGCTCAAAGCAAAAGCCTTCCCTTTGGCATCAGGATTTTAATCTGATCTGGCATTTCAAGCTGATGAAAATATTGCTCTGAGTTTCCACTTCTGACAGTGGCAGAGAAACAGAAGCTCCTTTATTTCACCAGAAGCCACAGTTTCCATTCTGGGAAGGAATACAGGAGTTAAGTAGCCCATATCACAGGCATTAGCCAAGTGGGAGCTTGTCATATTTGATCAATTGCTGGTGGTAGGATATTTTCTGTGAAATGTGGTAAAAAAAAAAATGTTCTCAACCACTGACATAAATTAATACACTAACAATATTAAACTTTGGCTCCAATACTGGCTGTTGCTTCAGAGGGCTTGAAAAACTGAAATTCTGAATTATGTACCAAGCCCAGGCCACCAACTCATCTGGCAACGTTTACAAATGTCATATCAATGCTTTGCCAGAAAAGAACAAAGTCAAAACACTGACAGGACCCAGCAATCTTGGAAGAGATAGAATTTGGATGGAAATTCACGTGGAGTGCTTCAAATGGGTATGGTCTGGATTGACCTGTAGGTTAGTGTTTTCAGGTACATTACAGAAGCAGGAGGTTTAGAAAGCTTTCAGGTAAATTAGATTAAAATCAATACTATTAATAAAACTGCACCATATGGCATAGAGAAGCCAAGCACTGCTTGATATGATGCACAAACAGATTCATTGTCAAGATGATATAAAGTGCATTTTATATGCAGAAGAGAAATATTTTGGCTTTTGTTCAAATCTGCAGCTTCTGAAGTCATGTGGCATCATGAGATGCAGCTCCAATTTGAACTTGGGGCAGGAAAAGATGATTCATGGGGTCACAGAAAAAATCTAAAAATTGGAACGGTTCAAGAACAGAGAAGGCAAAGAGAAGGAACAGATTTCTACACCATTATTGTTTTTAAGTAAAGTTTGAGGTTTGAACCCTAACATGAAGATTTTTATAATGGTATTGATAATGCTACTTGACACCTTGGACTAACAGGAATAATTAATATCCTAATGTACTTTATTACAGAAAAGATTTTCATATTGCTGCCCAAGAGCCACATACGTTTTCTGAAGCAAAATCCAGAATCTTCAGCTTCCTGATGGTGGTGTGGCATTCAGCATATGCCACCTTAAGGCACCTGGGTGGGATCTTATTAGAGAAAAGAGAGGCCTTAGTGGCAGAGATGGGGAGAAATGTGAGATCTGTTAAATCTACCCAAAAAAAGAGACTAAGAGATATTTCAAGGTCCTGGAACAAAGATCTCTTGAGCAACAGTGGTGCTGATTTTCAGGGTATGTTTAAGGGAATCAGTTTAAAAGATGAACCGTATTTTATGAATGTGTGCTGTGAATTAAACTTCTTTTTGGAGAGCTTAGGCAGGATAAAGCAGTGAAGTAGAGTGAAGGGATGGATCAGTAATGCTGTACATTATGTTGACAAGACAAGGCCTGTAGATTGTGCTAATCTGCTATTCTGGTGTATGACACAAATAGACACCCAAAAACTCATCAGTGCCAATGGACCTCACTACAAGCCAGACTTCAGTCCCACCATGACTGTCTCTGTTCTTTTAGGAGAAATAGGTCAACGTTTCACCTGAGAGTGCTCCCAAAGTTTGCCCTCAAAGCCTGCGTGGACATGTTGACCTCACTAGGTTGTAGCTATGGAGTGTGGTACCAGTGCTCAATCAGAGTCTGAAGCCAGAGGAGCAAGGCATGACACTCCACTGGGGAAAGGATCGGAAGGGAGTTCATACAGGGAACCACTCCAGGTTTGTGCTGAGTCCAATCCAGCTACATGCTGATACCATGGTGTCTCAGTTTGAGGCAAATTATGAGGAAACATCCGAAATGAATGGGTCCTCTAATAGAAGGCAGGTTTCATCAGCCCCTCCTCCACTAGGTTCGAAAGAAATATCTTGGAGGAAAAAAAGCTGTTTATTTAACAAGAAGGGTGCATGCAGGCATGAGAGAATGAATAATGTTGAATAATAAAACCTCTTGCTGTGGAGAAGACCTAGGAAGATTCAGAGTTCTTTGTAGGTGTGACTCTGCCCTCTCTGGAGATGGGGTTTGGTGTGGGCCCCTCCCAGTGATGTTCTGGTGTTGCTGAACAGTTCCAGGAGAAGAAGAAGAAGCCACAGTCCCAGGGAAAATGTTCTTGCCTCAGCTAACAGGCTAGCTAAAAAAAGCAAAGAATTTTAACTCTTTGTCTCTCTCCTGAGAAACAGAGCTGAGAACTAGGGAAAAAGCAAGAAGGTGCTTCCTTGGCTCTGCAGCAGTGAGTACAAGGGGGGGGTCTGTGAGTCCTTGAACACAAAGCTGCTCTGAAGAATTTGCTTGGATTTTTCCCTCCGCTTTCTCTCAGACCCAGCTTAAAGACACAGAAAGGCACAGGATTCATTTCTGGGCACAGAGCAGGCAATAGGGGATACAGCATCATAAAGTCACCTCAAGATACGTTGTGAACCCCAAGCTACTCCAGAACTGCTTTACCTAAGCTAAACAAACGATTGCCAGAACCCTCATACACATATTTTGTTTTCTTTTTTCTTTTTTTCTGTACAGTTGACCATGGTCTCCTAAGCATGCCCTGCATGCAGAAAAGTGTCATTCATTATGCAGGTGTATTGTTCACCATTTAACAGATATATTTCCAAAGGACTTGAATTCACCTGGCTGGTGTTTTCTTTCACAGTAGCTTTGGCTTCTATGGTACTATGCCAAGAAAGACGTTTTTGTTTGTGCCCTTCACTCTAAGTGGTGTCAGCAAATTACTGGCAACAGCACATATTAGTGTCTTCATCAGAGTGAGAATTTATGATGTCACTGCTAAATCCATCAGGGACATTACATCCTTATAATTCATAGCTGGCTCTTGAACACATGAAAGGAATGGAAGTGTGCCAGCTAACAAAGAATAATTGCCCTACTTACCTTAGCCATGATAATTTGCTTAAATAATAAAATATGCTGGTGCAACAAGAAGAAATTAATGCGCTGATAAATACAAAGGAGAAAAACACGTAAGTACTGAGCCATATATTAAATACCCATCTTTCTGGCAGAATCATTTTCCATTTCTGATATTTTAGGCTGATGAAAGCTTTGATCAATATTTATGCTTTGTTCAGTCAAGAGGAATATGGCAGCATTATTTAAATTTCCTTTTATGGCCCAAAGGATGGTAATAATTCATGGCTGGAAAAAAAAATGGTACATGCAATAAGTTGCAGTAATTTCATATTTTTAATGCAAAATTAATTGACTATGCCTGAGAAAGGATATGAAGGGTGTATTCCAGGAGCCTAATTAATTTGGAAAGGAAGCTGAGATCACTGATGAGAGGAATTACTAAAAACAGGCCCCCCAGTAGAGATTTCTGGATTTTTCACTGCTCAAGTCAGGCTCATCTTTTCCTTGAACGTTTTCTTAGTGAGAAAAATGCACTTTTCACAGTGTTTCACAGTGTTTCACACAGTTTCACAGTGGAGAATTAAGGCACAAACAGATTTCTGTGGGACACAAAGCAGTCATCTTGGGATCTACACACCCAGGTTTTTTAATTTGGAAAGTATCCATTACTGAATCAAAATACCTTTGCTTTTTAGCAACAACAACAAAAAAACCTCTCCCCCTTCTTCTCTAATCTTCACCCTGAAAACTCTCTTTAAAAATATTTTCATTAAAATTCATCTTTGATGGAACACTTTCAGCCAATACAAATGAGTGTTTTTTTGGTAAAACAGAGTTTGGTAAAGCAAGATGAAGACGAGCTGAAGACATTTGCCATATTAACCCATACCTAATATATTAAATGCTGGAAAGGACTTTGTAGTCAAAAAGATTTGCTTTTCAAAACATCACACTTAAACTCAGAGGGACGGGGGAGAGAGGGAAAAAGGAAGGGGAAGCTTGGTGCAAGAAATCATCTATAAAAGCTACAAAGGCTGCCAGACAAAATATTAGTCTTCTGCTAAATTATACAGCATGATATGAAAACACTTGCATTTCTGAAAGGCAACAAAAGAGAAAAATACTGATGAGGAAACCAAATCTTCAAAGCCAAAGCCAGGGATGTTATTCTGTACTCCATGGTAATCCCCAGTTTACACCAGCTCTCTGTTTGGTCCCCAGTGCCAAGGGACGGTAAGCTCCACTGATTTCACCACCACTATCCTGCAGCCTATGAATCACAGGCGTTGTGTTACCGCCAGGAAAAAACAACCTGTTGAAAGAGATGTGCTCTGGAACCATGGCAGTCATCAAGAGGGTTACAAATTTTAACCGCATTAGTGAGTAAAGTAAAGCAAAGCAAAGCAAAGCAAACTGTCAGCATAAACCTGTGAAGGGGAAAAATCCAGAGGGAGGCAAACTACTGCAGTGGTGATATTTCCGTGATTATGTGAGTCTGGAGAACAGTGCACACCTTGTTATACAACTTAGGAAAGAAGTTATAATTTGTGCTCCTTACATTTTGGAAGATGTGTACTAGCATAGTTAAGAAAAGTTGTCTATACTTAACTGCAGTAAAATGAACATGCAGCCAGACCAGACACTTCTAGTATCTTATCTAAAACTTGCGAAGCACAGTTTTTCCTGATACTTTTATTAGCCAGCAAGAAATATTAATGTGATGGTCCTACAGTATGCCATGGGTTACCTGGAATACCTGAGTCACTTTGTATTCTACATACCTTTAGTTCTTTTAGTGTTCAATCTGAATGTTATCGTGCTGAGGTGGGATTTATTGCTATAAATATTTTTCTTATGACTCTTTCCTAGTGCTTGTTTGACAGTGATAAAAACTGAAGTGACATATGTTCATTGTGTGGTAATGCACTTAATCCATGCCTTGTTCCTGGAGTCTTATGATCTGTAGGCTGCACTGCATGAAGGAAAGGCTTTTACAGTACTTCAGTCTTTACAAAGCAACCATTTATGGATTAAGGGTGTCTTTCGCTACTGATACATGTTGGCACACCTACTTCTAATTTCCATTGTATAAGCCAAGAGGGAATTCTGCTTCTTAAGAACATGTAGGTGTATTGATGCAGGTGCACTACATCTCAAGGGTTACCTGAGGCCTTCCAAAAGCCAAATCTGCTCTTGAGCATCTGGAAGGCTACGAGGCTGATGCAAGAGAAGACTGTCCTTTGGAGTATTTTAGTGCTTTAGTGCTCAGGCATTGCCAGCATTCATTATCCATCATCATGGCATGACAGGGTCAGGGTGCACATGTGGAGGTCAGGCCAAGCAGACCTGGACAGACCTTATGCAGTAAAAGATTTTTGTCTAAGGGGAGCTCAGGTGGACAGGAGGTGGGATTGTGTATTCACAGCTATAGATGTAGCTGTGGCATGTCTTGTCCAGAGAACACTGAGCACATGTACCTGTGGCTAACTCAGGGAGGAAGTAAGATCCATGGCACCTTTATATAAATAAAGTGACCGGTGGAATTGGGACTGAATGACATCTTCTTCCACAAACATAAAACTACAGGCAAGAGCACATTTGCTCAAGTAGCTGAAGAAAATACTGTACCAAGGAATCATTTCCATTGCAGGTGAGTACTTTGGAATCTGAGGTATGACATATTACTCACTTGACCTGCTGTGTCAAAATGTATGTGTTTATGAATAACCCACCCCAAAAATGTGGCTTGTGTCAATCTGTCCTTAATAAGGCATCAGATTCAAAACTGCCATGATCAAGGTTCTTGGATTTGATTCAGACGTGACCAGAAACACAAGTGAATGGTTTCTATATTGGGAAGAATAGTTTCTAAAGGTCCATGCATCAATACTGCTGCATCCAACTGAGCTCCCCCTATTTGTGTGCACATTTTGAACCCTGAAACAAACACAGCCTACACTGTCACCTGTGTCAGCAAGGTAACATATTCATACATAAGTACTCTTTTGTTGTGAGTCTTGCAAGAAGCCAAATAATTTATGTATGGCATAAAATACATTTATGGTCTCTCACAGGTCAGATTAAGCAACAAAAAAGTCAGCAACTTCCTCATAACCCACTGTGAGTAAAGAGGGTGGCGCCGGTTTAGGAGGTGGAGGTTCTCTTGAGAGCCTTTCAGCAACCTATTCAGGAGTCATCGGAAGGCAAGATCAAACCTGTTGATTTACAGGCCAAACGGTTCATAGCTGTGACACATGCTGCAAGTGGGAGATTATTGCAGCACAACAGCTGTGGTCTCATGATCACTGACTAGATTCCAGTGCTATCATCCTTGTCCCATATGGAATAGATAGGCTGCACACACTGTATGGGGCGATGAGTCAAGGGAGCCTGCAAGGCTTCTGAATAAAACAAGATGATGAGAGAATATCACACTTCATCTTTGGATGAAGTATTGTGTGGTGATCACCATGTGAGCCAGAGACCAGTTGACGAGGACTGTCTCTTCTGTGCCTTCGGTGCTCTTTCAGCAGGCTGCAGTGAACAAGGGCAGAAGGAAGGCTGGGTGTGGTGTTGCAGAGGATAGATAATTGCTACCTTAAACCTGAGCTTCCCCATGTTCAACAAGGGAATGAAGATCTATCTCTTTGTTCAGGCTTTTATCCAACTGCCCTCTCTGATAAAAATAACTTAACAGTGAATGGCAGTTTCAAGCAAACTGGCAAAAGTTTCTACTTCTTTTTCTTTCAAAGCTGAAGTGCTTCAGGAGTTCACAAGATGTTTGTCAAATCAGGGAATTTTTCTTTTTAATTGAAGGTTTAGGAGTAGCTCAGATACTTGGAGTAAATAAAATAAAACAAAACAAAGAAGTGAGAAAAATGCCACTCTTTATGTTGAGGAATGCCACTGATCCTCAAGGCTGCTTTCAGCATGGTGATGTCTGTCTGCCTGTTGCTGTATCCCTGTCAGCATAGCCAGCTGTACCTTGAACCTGCAGCAAGTCTGTGCTGCTCAGAGGGCTTCCCAGAGAACCTGGAGAGACTGCATCCATGTGTTACAGGCCTTTGTTCTCAAATACAGGTAAATTAGTTGTGCTATTTTCTGACAAGAACTTGATTATCAGTCAAAATAGTGACATCAGTGCCTGTCCAGGTCTAACACTTTGCTCAGCAAAAACTGTTACGGTGAGGGAGGGGAGAGGAAGGAACAGCTCTTTGAGTTTTCTTCATTTTAATGAAACAACAAACTCTGGAAAAGGTTTATATGCACGTTCCCACACCTTTGCACATGTTTAGTTTATGTAGACAAGATGTTGTAATCAGCATCTCTTCTACTCCTCCTCCCCCATCCTTTCTCTGAAAAGTGACCAGAGGAGTACCTGCATTTCTAATTCTTCAGTATCCGGTTTCATTCACAAAAGGATTGCTTCTTTCATGCGGGAAGGCTGATTTGAAGGTACTTATGGAGCCTGTTTGCACTGGGCCGGATGTTCAACACACTGTTAGTTCCAAGTTTGGCAACAAAATCCTACTTTAGAGAAGGAATTGCAGCTCACAATGACCAAAAGTGCAGTGGCACCTTGCTATTAAAAGGGCCCTTCTTTCTAGGTGACATTCCACAGAACTGAAAATTAGGTATCTTTCTTTATGAGGCGATTCTGTATTGTATAAAAGTACTCTCCTTGAGATATTTTCCAGTATCTGCTTGATTATAATGTTCTATTTAAACAAACTAGCAAGCCTGTCAGAAATGGTACTTATTGCAGGGCAAGAGGCTTTTGACCTTCTGTGTAATTATTCCCAGCTCACCCTTGGAAGTCTGCATTACTCTAAACTGAATTTGTGGCATTGTGTGGTGCAAAAAGGAACTGAATTGTATCCATTAGTAAATTTGAATTGGAACGCACAGTAAATGTCAAGACTCTTAATTGTGCTTTCTATAATGGCTTCCAAGCTTACCAAGGAACAATCAAAAGCTATTAGTTATGACTAGGTAAACATTTTAAGGATATTTCTTTCCAGAAGACTCTTTACTTCTATTTGATGAGTCTTTGTACATGGCTGAATGTAAAGCTCTGAAAGAATAGATGTGTTTGTGATAAAATTAGTCTGAGGACTTTACGCGAACATTCAGGGCTAAACACTCGCAGTTTCAAAGTGTTAAATGTAAATCATTCTGCATTTGTCTATATTATAGCAAAGCCTTCTTTTATGCTAAAGTACCTGGGATATATTCTTACCTATGAGTCTAGACTGTGCCAGACTCTTCTCCTGCTAGATACTATCTCTCTCCAGCTCAGCAGTATTAAGTTGACCATGGAAGCAATCATCCTTTTTATGTGAAATCAGCAATAGACAATCTGCTGTTTTCTTTTCTAGAGCAAGATTTTCACAGCTGTACAACAGTCTTGTGAAAGATCTGGTCAAGAAGAACATAAAGAAAATTTCTTCCTTTTGAAAGCTCTTACCCAACATTTGACTGAAAGCTAGGCAGAGGGCAAGGACTGTGGCTGCTTGCAACAGCTCCTCAAAAGCCAATGTTATCTGACCGACAGTAACACATCCTTATCCAAGATTGAGAATCTGTTCAAAGCCAAAGATAAAGTAGTTGGCTGCTGCAGCAAGATTGGTTAAGATACAATGCTTCTGCAGCCAGCAGCACAAAAGGGAACAATGTGTTTAGCGTCAGATCTAGGTCAGATCTCAGCTCACATAACCATGTACACATTTAAGTTGCACGGAGTGGAAGCAGCTTGCAGCAGAAAAATGAGTTGAATAAAGTGCAGAGCAAGACTTGAAATCTTATCAGTGAAGCCCTAGTTCTGCCACCATTATCCACAATCTCTTTTAGATATTCAGAAAAAATGTGTATGAAGCTATGTTCCATGGCACTTTGGGTTACTTCTGAACTCTGATATATAACAACAAGCAGCAAAACAACAACAAAAACAAACAATCCAAAACAACAAAAAAGACCCTCACGAAGAAACAAAAAATCCCCAAGACAAACAAAGCAAACAAAACACCAACAAACCAACCAACCAAAAAGGCCGCTTGCTGAGAAGTAGTTAAATAACTTGAGAGGTGTTGATACTTTTACATCTGGACACCTAAGTGCAGGCTCAGACATTGAAAACTTAATCTACAGCCTCCTGTGCTTTGTGTGCCTTGTGTCCCTGCAAACACAGGGGTGACCAAAGGGAGACACAAGTTGTAGGGAAGTAGATGTAATTTGGAGTGCCTGAATCTAGGCTCAAGTACTTTAAAGGACACCATGTTAAAAATGTCTTCATTCACTGTTGTTAACAACAGCTGCCTTGTAGTGATCATGAAATAAATTTATGCTGATTAACCATTAGAAAATTTTGCAGATTTTAGTAGAAGATAAGTGTGAAATCATTAAGAGATAGTTGCTTGCAACTGATTCTTTTCTACCCCCAAATGGAAGCATCTATTAAAGCTGTACAGTTCATCTGAACAGGGATTGCAAAATTAGAGATGTTGTCTAAGTGAGAATGAGGATGCTCTTAAGAATGCAGTGAAAGAGACATTAGAAACTTTCTGAGAAGACAGCAAGTTCTTCACAAGCAGTTTTTGAAAAGATTACTCAAGATAAAACGTCAAAAGCACATGACAGTCATTAAGAAACTTATATTTCACATTTTGATTTTTATATATTCTCAATCATGTCATAGGAAAGTGAAATATGCGCTCAAGAGGAAGTCATTATAAGAAATACTGGTAAAAAAGATGCTACCACTGCTTATTGTCATATAGTTTGTTCACAAAATTAATTCAGGTTGTGGGTTTATTGATATGAAGGGGTAAACTGTAAGTAGGAGGAAGGATGAAAGATAACCACAGTAAAGGAGAAGGGATAACTACCTCTATGCCACTAGAAAAGTGAGAAGGCAGAGTTAAGCAAAAAGCAGTATGAGATGATGCCAGTGATGACCTATTTCTTTTTCCAAAGAGAAATATTGCCCCATTAATTCTTCTGCCAGTGTCCTATCTACATGATATCTGCCCAAGTGCTTTGCAATACAGCTTCTTTATCTTTTTGAGGAGGTACTGCATTTGAGTGGGATTTGTCTGCCCCATCTCAGGTAGCCGGGCTGATTCAGTCACCCAAATGTGTGTCATTGGTTCATCTCATCCCTGTGCTACCACCACTCTCCTGGCTTCAAGTCCAGTGAGAGACTAACCCTGAATACTCTGACTGTGGTGACAAACAGCCACATCTACGACCAACCAGTTGATCCTAAAAGGGACAACTCATGCCCACACTATGCTGTATTAATGAAAAACTCACAGGATTTATTAAAATTTAAAAATAGTAGGAAATATGACAGAAGGATGAAGTGAACCTGTATTAAAAAGTTGCTGGACTTACATTGCCTAATGTGTGTCCATGGCTCCACTGAGCAGCATTCAGCTCTGAATATAGCTCCCTCACCTGATCAGGACCCTTGTTTGGTTTGAGATACTGTTTCACCTGAGCAACAACCAAAGGATTAATCTCCTCCCCCTGTGGGACTGTAGATGGAGACTGCAGTGGACTACCTCCACAGTAAACCTTTGGTGTTTCACAGGACTGATGAAAGCCATTGAGCATCACATTGGTGCCTCCTTTTTTCATCAAAAGAACCGACCACCTCCCAGTCAGAAACCTGACCATCAGGATTATGGCCAGGCATTGCAGCTGTTCATCTCTCTTACCTGGGTGGGTAGTGATTCCCACGGGGGCTGCTGGCCCATCACACCCTCAGCAATGCCTCAGGCTGCTGGGTAGGTTGCACACATGCTGATTACAGAAAAATGTGGGCTGCTGGGTAGCCTTCCTCTTCTGTGCCTGGTCTTTCAGGAGCTCACTCCATTAGGCTTGAGGTTTACAGGAATCCAGGGAATCACATACCCTATGGTGTTCATGAAATGTGAGTGTAGCTTGCAGGAAAAAAAAAGAAAGGAGGTTGCAAATCCATGGAAATCAATCAAGCCTATGAGGAATTTGTGGCTTATTTACTGAATTCATCTCCCCTGCAAAGGAAAGAGTCAGCCTGATGAGCCCAAGGACTGAGCTCTCTGCTCTGGCTGCAGTCACACCTGTAAGTCAAGCAGTGGGTGGGAAGCACTCACAAGCACTGCCATCACCTGTGTTTTTGTACCACTGGGGTGGGCTCTGGCCTGCGCTAGCATTCTTCCACACAACAGCTGGGAACACTTGAGAATTTAGCATGGCCTACAGACCCTTCCCAACAGGCAGTTTGGATGTTGCTGTCCTGTTTTGGAGACTAGGAGAGTTGAACAGTGTGGACAAGAAATGTCCCATGCCAGCTGGCATGAATGCTGGAAGGTGGTTTCAGGGTAGATTTTTAATGTATTAATGTGCCATTAGGTGATAGGGAAACTTCTCGGTTCTTGCAGCCTGGTGGTGCATGATTTCAGCAGCAAGTTCATCCACATGTGTTGAGACACTTTCTATTTTATCCCACTTTATTGAAATCTGGGGGCCTGCTAACTGCTGGGAGTCAAAGATATAGAATCATGCAATATGCTGAGTTGGAAGGGATGCACTAGGATCATCAAAGTCCAACTCCTGGCCCTACACAGGACAGCCCAAGAATCACACCATGTGCCTGAGAGCATTGTCCAAATGCTTCTTGAACTCTGACAGGCTCAGTTCCCACTTTCCTGATTGAGCCTGTTCCAGTGCTCAATAGCCCTCTGAGTGAAAAACCATCTATAAACCATATATTAGGACATATATGAAAGGACTTACATGGCTATGAAGGGAGACAACAGAGGTGAGATGTTTTATTTTCTTTTCCTGTGAAATTTTGAATTAAACTCATTATCTACTTGTGATGGGCAGAGAGCTGTGCACAGCGATCCACAGACTGGGTGATGTGCAACTTGTCAGCAAGTGGATGTGGGCAGGAGAAGTGATAAGATGTGTAAGTGTTTATCTAAATGTGCATATCTAGTATAACCAGAGATGTCCTAGGGAATCGCACCTGGCCTCTGCTGCCTCTCCATGAAGGCAAGGATCACCTACAGGCCAGGCTTCACAGCCTCTGATCCCACGTGGACTGTCTACCTGCCTATGTTTAAAGTACTGGCTTGAATCTTAAAGGAATCTTTGCCTGGAGTAGCTGGAATATCTGCTGTCCTATCTGAGGAAGCCACCGAGGATGAAGACCTTTTTGTCTCAGTGGTTGATAGTGGGTGTAGGGAAGAATTAACTGTCTCCTGCAGGCACCTTGTTTTGCAGCTCAGTCCCAGCATTTAACTGGGAGAGGTGTCTACCTGTATTTTGGATGCGTAGCTTAGGGCAGACAAATTGCAGTGAAGGAGTCTAATAAATTGCTTTGTCACAAGCATAACCAAAGCAGTAATGGGCTCTGATTCAGTGGAGCAGGCAAAGTTCTGTGGAAAACAGCCAGTATGGTTTAGCACTGGCTTTAGAAATTCCTTAATGTTATTTTCTAATGGTGCAATTGTACTTCTGGAAGGACTACATGGAAGAGCACTCACACTGCCTTGCAAAGAAGCTGAAAACCACAGACATTCATAAATGACTCAGTGAAGGACAGAAAAATGGCCACACTACACAGCCCTTGTGGCCATCTTCTTTCCTCTCCAGCAGAAGTGTGGGAGGGTAGATCAGGCAGACAGTGGTGCTTCCTTCAAAGTTTAAAAGCCTGGGCTAAGGCTTGTCCCTGTTTTCGCTATACTAGTATCTAAAATTCATTTAGGGAACTCTCAGAGAGTCCCTCTTTAACTTTGAGCACACAGAGCGTTCAGCACCGCAGGGTGTTGGTAGCAAGGAACCACAGTGCTCCTTGAGGCAAGCAAGGACTTCCTGGCACAAAGTGCTTGAGCACTCAGTCCCTGAGAGGCCAGGGGTGAATTGCTGCAGTCCCTGTGACAGACTTGTACTAGCTACCACAGAGGCAGTGAATGCTTCAGGAGGGGAAAACTTTCCTCTCGTAAAAACTGGCACTGGTGATTAGGATGACACCTCCGCAAGTCCTCAGGAGACCTCAAAATGCTTTCATTAGAGCCAGCTAAACCAAATTCAAGTAACTGTGTAGTATTATATAGCAAACACAGTCATCTTCAATATGTCATTTTTTCCCCCTGTAAACAGTTGGAAGAGATAGTGACTGGCAATTAGTTGAGCACTGTGACATAGGATTTGAATTCATTCTATTACCTGGGTGTGCTTATAAATAGTAGAAGAAGCTAAAAAAAAAAAAGTCCTATTCATGTACACAGGGAAATCCCAGAAGATACTGCTGAATTAAACAAATAATTTTAAAACCTGGATTTTAGTTATTTGGGCATATCAGGATAAACAAGGTGGAGAATGTATTGTGCAGATCCTCAAAATTGCATCAGAGGAACAATACCTAGCCTTTTAATTATTTTCCTCTCTAGCCAGCTTAGATCAATAACAAATTTTCTGTTTGTTTTATTTGAATCCTTTTTGGTTCTGTTTGGTTTATTTGAATCCTTTGGGGTTTTTTTGAGGGAAGACATTGCGTGACTGTGCAGGTACTGGAACAGAGAAAAGATCTTAAGGGTTTGGCAGGTGAAAGCTGCTGTAAGTTTCACATATGTGCCTCCCCTACAGTGTTTCTGAAATAAAGAGGAGATTTGTGGTGTATATATTTTTGACAGGACAACAAAAAACCAGACCTAAGTAAACGAATCTGTGACTTGTTTCCACCTGCAAAGAGGGCCTCCCCAGACTGAGCACACTGGAAGTGAGTCACAATCACAATCAAGGAAAAATTATGTTCTTATAAGAATTGCCTTTCTAATCACCAGGGATCTGGACTTGACAGCCCAGGCCTGTGTTCCTAAAATAGGTTATATATGCCAATGTCAAGAGGGTGAAAACAGGAAAAATAGAACCACCTAAAAGACATTTTAGTGAGGTCTTCTCTTCCTCTCATCAGCTAGTTCCATTTTTCAGCCTGGTGGAAGCAAGCAATAGAACAGAAATTTCTGCTGTATACCTTGTTTTCCTAGGGATTGAGGATATTTAAGTGGAAGATGAGGTTCTTCTTGGAGGGCCATGCCTCCTATTAATGTGACTTTGACAAAGCTTCATAAATTAAAAACAAAAGGACAGAGAAGTCTAAGAAGGAAAAGGCTTTAGGTGCATCTGATCCAAAAGCAAACAGAATCCTCACACTTGCTCAGCCTAACCTTATTGAGCTCACCAGACTTGCTGAACTGATTTGCTGTTTGACCTGAAGGTTGCCTTAGTGTTCACTTGCCCCAGCATGTCCCAAAACACTGGTCTGAGTAGTTTCGGGGCTTAGCTCCAGTCTAAAACATGCTGAGATCAAGAGTCTGACAGAGCAGAATGTCCTGATCCAGAGGTTTCAAAGGGTGGTGCCACACACAAATCTAATACGTGTATTGCAGACAGCTGGCACTCATTTTCTCGTCACCTGGATGAGCATTTATGACTCCTAGACCCTGGTGCCTGCAATCAGAGCATTCAAGAGCTACACTTAGAAGCATCATCTAGAACCTCAGCCAGATCTGTTCCACTGTGCCACTTATAAAATAATTATTTTATTTACAATATATACATGTACAAAATGTAAATTTTCAGCAGCTGGGGCATAGTGACAATTTATTCAGGCAGCTGCAAGCAAATGAAAAAATGTCCAGACTTACTTTCTACTCTATCAAAATAAGTTAACTGTATGGAGGTGTCCCATTTTGCAACACTGTATGCAAAGTGCTTTTTCTTATATATGACTTCTGGCTGAAGAACAAGTGCAACAGGAAAAACAGCAGTGTAAACAATTCCATTTAAGTACTTTTATCTGGGCAAATACACAGAAAAGTCTGGACAAGCTTTGGCTTTCAGAGAGATTCTCAAACTGAGGGCCAGAGTGCCAAGATTTCATTACTCTTCTGCTGAAAGAGTTGTTGCTGTGCCCAAAAAAATTTGGAAACCCACATCCAAATAATGAAAATGAATTTGTACTTAGTACTACACTCCTCCACTGGCAAGGAGAGAATGAACTGGGTGATGTAATAACTGTTTTCCATCTCAAAGTTCTACTAGACGGTACATTTTCTTTGATATTTATTGTGATTTCTTTTAATGACTTGAAGAGGGCCTCAGGCTTTGGCAGAGAAGTGCCTTTTGTTAATAGCAGCAATATTACTTATAATAATTGCATATTTCAATAAATGTTTTATACTATGGCATATTTTGGTGAAATTTCCAGCAATTCCTATTTTAAACTTTGTGAGAAACTGCTCAAGACTATGCATACACAACATTTTGTGGAGACAAGAAATTGAAGTAAAATTTTGTTTCAAAACTTGACATAGTATCAGAACACAGGGTGTCTGCTACTTGGAAAGTCCATTTTATGAAATTTCTTGCAAACTGGAAATTCCAGAAGAATAATTAAATAAATGCATAATAACTAATTAACTAATTAAAAAAACCTGACAAGATGTTTGGGGTTTTACTTACTGTACTTTTTCCTGCTTGAGGGATCAAGTATGGACAAATGCAGAAATGTTGTCATAGTCTCCTCAAACAGGTTGGATACAGCTTTAGTGACTGGATCTTGTTACACTGAGTTACAGGATGAAAGAATACCAGACTGAAAACTGTCAAATGACCTAAAGTATCTGTAATGACAATTAGGTGAGAGAGCAGGAAGGATTGTCGTAAATATTGCAGGAGATAGGGGACACCTCATGCAAGCATCCAAAATTTAGTGGTAGTGCAACTTGCTTTGTAGTTTCTGGTAGTTTCATTTAGAGCTTTTGACTGTGGATTGATATTTGCCAAACACACAGTTCAAATTTAATAACTCCCTTCTTCTGTTTTATCAAGTGAAGTAGAAGGAAGCAGAAACTGTACCAGGGTTCTGCAGTCACCTTACGAGTAATCATAAGAAAAAACAGATCAACAGAGCACTTATTACTCTGTTTCACTGCTGAATTGTAATACAGGATTTAATGAAACTTATGCCTTATGTACCTATTATGGGGAGATTTGTAACACAACTCAGAAATCCATAGAAAAGATTCCAAGGGTAAAGTATTCCAATGTAAGACAAGAGGTGCCAAGAAAAGAAAATACATGTTTGTGAAAAGAAGAATCCCTGTATCAGATATGATAGCTGTTTGCAGATGATAAAACTGTGACTCATGAATGAAGTAGGTTGGATGTGCTCAACAACTGTTTTTCTTCTGTATTTGAAAAGAGGCTTTAGGTTGTGTCCATTACATTCCATGTGGTGGATGGAACAGAGAAGTTACCATCCGTAAGTGCAGAAGAGGGATGGCAGCATCTGCTGGAGAACTTGCACCTGGAAGTCATAAGGAAATTAGCCCAGATCTTTGAAGGCCCACGGTAAATTTTAGCAAAGCTTGAAAAACTGAAGGAATTTCTGAGGATTTAAAACCAGAACTCTTGGTAGTGGTTTGGTTTTTGAAAATGATGAAAGGAATGACGCAGGTAGCTATCCAATAATTATCCTGAGAGTGGTGGTTAGAAAACACAGGGCCATAGGTTTTGGACTTCAGAACAAAGGGTTAGAAGCTGTAAGTATTTTGGAGGGTAGGCTTTGTTTGTTGTCTTTCATTCTAAGTTGGCAGACAATGGTAACTATACTGATGTCACATACTTGGATTTCTCCAAGGCACTTGACTTCCTATCAGTTAAGAAATGTGAATTATATGGAGTTAACACAGCGTAACACATAACAAGCATGTCATAAAGTGACTCCTGAAGAGCTCTCAGGCAGTTGTTACAATGGAAGAGCAGATCTGCTTCCAGCACTGACTTCTAAGCTGTCACTGTTCAGTGTTTTCATTAACAGCATTGATGACCGTACAAAGTGTTTTCAAGTGGGGTTCTTAGGCAACACAAAGTTTGTTGGGTTAAAAAAATATGAAAGATAACATAAAAAGGGCAGAATCAACATAACTGTCTGCTTAAATGGCAACAGTCCCATAAAATGTGTTTCAGTACAGACACTCAAGAGACCTCTAGAAACAATTCTTCCACAGGATGGTGGGTTCATTAATTTTTTTATTATAAGTCTTTTATAAATCCTTTATTATTTAGTCTTTTAGTCTTTTATGACCAACTTAGATGCAATCAGCAGACCATAGTTGGGGAGTATAAATTTAGATAAGATGTGTGCAGTTCTGGGCCCCACAATTTAAGAAGGATGGGAAAGTATTCAAGTGCATCCATAGGAGCACACAAAAGCGGTGAACAGGCTGGAAGGAATGTCCTGTGAGCAGTGGCTGAGGACTTTGGGCTTGTCTAGTTTGGAGAAAAGGAAGCTGAGGGGTGACCTCATTGCTCATTCTACAGCTTCCTAAGGAGGGGAAGTGGAGGTGGAGGTGACGATCTCTTCTCCCAGGGAGCCAGTGGCAGAACATGTGGGAATGATTCAAAGCTGCACCAGGGGAGGATCAGACTGGACATTAGGAAGCATTTCTTTACTGAGAGGGTCATCAAATCCTGGAACAGGCTTCCTAGTGAGGTAGTCAGTGTCCCAAGCTTGTCAATGTCTAAGATGACTTTGACAATGACCTTAATATGCTTTATCATTTGGTTGGCCCTGAATTGGTCAGGTAATTGGACTAGATGATTGTTTTATGACCCTTCCAGCTGAAATTGTTCTACCCTATTCTGCTCTATTCTATTCCATGCTGAGCTAAGTGCCTAGTTTCCTTTTTTCCACTATGGTTCATAAACGAAAGAAAGAAAAAAACACAGCCCATAGACCTGATGCTTCTGGCCTCAGAAAGTCAACAGACTAATCCTCACACTTGGAATCCAGTTTCAGATTGGACCACGTCCTTAGCAATATTTCTGACCATGTTTAAGGTACTCTAAATACACTCTCATCCTAGTTAAGCTTTTCTAGATTTTAACTTCTAAGAAAATGCATCTAATGTCAAGGCCAGTTTGCCTAAACTGAACTTCAAGCCATTACCTCTTGTCAAGCCTTTGGCAACAAGATTAGGAAGCATGCCATTATCAGGACTCACACTAGCATATGGGATAAACAACTTCTCCTTTTCAGTGAATTTAGAAAGCTGTACATCTTAACTCTTAGGAAAGGTTTGTCTCCCAACCCTTAGGTCTCATTTATAGCCACACTGGTATTTCCACATTCTTCTTGAACTGGGGATTTCAGACAGGCTTGGTATCTGTATCACAGTGACAGCATTGTCAAGGCTCTGTGGACAGCCTTGGCATTTCCCAGTCTTGATGGGACATTCTCCTTTTTGGTGGGATATTCTCCTTTTTATTGCTTTGGGTCACTGGTACTGTTTTGTCATAAGAATATTCTGAGATTCAGTTTTTCAAAATTATTAAATGTTTGTTATAGCCACATTTTCTATGGAGAATGGTCAAGACAATAGAGCAGAACAGAATTGAATCTAATTGAATCAAATAGAATAGAATGAATTCCAGTTGGAAGGGACCTATATCAATCATCTAGTTCAACTGCCTGACCACTTCTGGGCTGATCAAAAGTTAAAAGTCTATTACTAAGTGCATTGTTCAGAATTTGAACTTGTTATTAAACTTAAATTAATCACAGCCCAATGCTCCAATCTATCTAGATCCCTCTTCAAGGGCCCTTGTCCCTCTGGAGAGTCCACGCTACCTCCCATGTCGTGGGGAGCTACATATTTGCTAACTTCCACCTCGTGACAGAGACTTGGAGTGTATTTCACATGTTGCATCATCAGTAGTTTGCTGAGAGCGACTTCCCATTCTTCCTTTGTGTTCAGTGTCCAGGTACATTTGTTATGCTCATGTACTTCTTCCTCCCTCTGAATCAGTGCAGCTTTATCCCAGCTGGAGGAAGAGCCATGCATCAAAGTTCTCAGGGGGAGCAGGTCCCAGCTTGGTCTCTCCTGCTCACATGCTCAGGACAAAACTGATCACCAGGTTTGAGTCAGTGCAAGCATCCCTAGAGCTTTCCTGCTCTGTACCTGTGGCATCTCTAACCCTGCTTGATTCAACCCTAGTACATTTTAAATAATACTTATTTATTTATTTTTGTCCCTCATTTTGGGACAGAACATGAGGACTAGGGTCTTTAATAAAAAGAGCCTGAATAAAATTGCCAACAAATTGATACCATCATTCTGTAATCATCTGCCATGCTGTCTGCCAGCTACTTCCAATTAAGAATGTTTCAAAGTCACAAATTATGATGAAGTATGGTGCACAGCTGTGGTCTGACACATATAGGCCTGTTCTGCTATGCCGTTTCAGCTATGCAAACCTGAATAAAGAACAGAGACCCACTGGTAGTGGTGGAAGTAAGTGAATTATTTCCTCTTATGATTTAGAGGGCAAAATCTTCAATGTACTAATGCTGGAGTCCTCTGAATGTCACTTTAGTAAATACATACTGTCAGTATGAGTGATTTTTGGCTCTCGTGTTTCGTGAGGTAATGGTCTACTTAATGGTTACACATGAGCAATCATGATAAAGGAAAACACTTAATACATCATCTTGCATTGCCCACAATCTAAGGCCGAACATTAAATCATCTTGTCCAACCTGATGCACCTGGGACACTGAATTACTATGAGCTTGAGTATTTTGGAAGCACCGAAAGATCTGCTCTCTGAGCTTGCACAGTACTTTGAATTCTCTCCTCCACACATGGCATTGTCCAAACTTCATACAAGTCAGCTATTATTGGAAAGTGAAACAGATTTTAAATGAAGACCAGCGTTGGCACAAAGTGAAGATCAAGAGGTTTAATACAGGTGTCTCCTGGCTATCACAAAATATTTACTTCAATTTCAATAACACTGGGTAAGAAACTGGCAGCAGTGAAAAGATCAGCAAGCCCAGCTTCACTTAACTGAATTTCCGCAGTAATGCATTTATATATTTATTTATTTATTTATTATTGTCATTTATATTAAATATGGACCTGGGGTGTGAAAGAGCGTATGTCTTCTGAAGTCAGCTGAGCCCCTGCAGGCTGCATCGACAGAGGAACTGGTAGAAGGACAACAGCGACAATCCTTCTGAGAGATACCAGATGCTGTTCAAGTAGCAAGTTCCTTTGCTGTGAGTGTGACAGTAGAGCTGGGACAGGCTTTGTGTTAAAGCCTGGAGTGTTCCATACAGGTGTGTAACATTTTCTGTAATGGTGGCTTGTTAAGTTTTATTTATAAAAATATATCAGCTCAGTTGAGTTGCATGGGTTTCTCCCTTAATTATTTATTAAAGTCATGTCCACCTGCTGGATTTTTTTGCCTGGTATTGAAATCAGGATGACACATCTATAATTATCAAGTCACTCCAATTACCCTTTTGAAGTGTTGGCAGAATGCTTGGTTGGGTGGGGGGAGAGTGTTATTAATTCTGTTGCTGTTAAATTGTGACAGATGTTTCTGACTGCTCCTCATCTTTTCGTTTTACTACTCTATTGTTCAAGAAATGTATGTCTGTAAATTAAGAAATGTCATTTGTTACTGATATGGTAGAAAGCACTTCCTCTTCAGAGGATGATAGGATGATACAATGGATGAAGATTTAATGACTTATTCTGTATTTTTGTGCATTAGGAAAAAGTTACATATAAGATTTTCAGATGTTTCCATAAGGTATAGTTGTTCCAATATTGGAAAAACAGAAATCTTAAAAGTTTACTCCCCCTCTATTTTTATTCCATATTTCAGTGGTTATCCAAGTTGTGGGGTCATCAGGAGCCCAAAAGATACACTATCAGCATTAGATGTTAAGTGAGGATGTACAAGGAATACTCATGAGTGATGATAGATCATCTCAGGGCAATTTTAGAAAGTGTTAAAATTAATTCATATTTCACCTCCAGTCTTTCAAAATGGCTGGGTTATAGCTACAATGCTTAACATTTCTTCCCTATCATTACCAGTCATTAGCAAATATCACCTGTCACGTTTTCCAGTTCCTGCATTACAACATGCATTTCTGCTTCTTGATGACTGCGAATTGCCCCTGTTCGATCCTGAGCTGTTGAGACAGCTGGTGGGAACATCCAAGATGTCAATTATCTCATATGCTTGGCAGATGGACAAGACCTTTTCCAGAAGACCTTTCTGACAGACTCTTACTGAAGCTGTCATTTCCCCCACCTGACCCTCATCTTACTACATTTGCTTCTGTCAGAGGACTTTGCTATGTGTTTTCCACAACTTATCATATAACTCATATTCTTAGCGATGAACTGTGAAATGTAACAGATGGGACTGCAAACCCCCAAAATACCAGGAAGCAGACATTTTCCATGGTTGCTATATAATCATGCAGGGATGTTAGTGACATGTGAAATTGCTTGAGACTTTCAAATCTTTCAAGAATACGTGCAAAAGGGGTGCTGATTTTTTGTTTATAAAGTAACATTAATCTCAGTAACTGCTTCTCATATTGGGCTGTAAATTCAACCCTTTGATTTAAAAAAATTACCTTAGGGAGAATTGTCCACCAGAAAACTTCTGAGTCATGTAAGGCACAAACTTGAAGCAAAAGAAAAGGTCTATGATAAAAGTCGTTAATGGTTCTGCATTGGTTTTTACACCCAGTGAGAAGAAATAATCAACTCCTACCACTCCAGAGTATTATACTTGTTCTTGCACAGGTGCCAGTTTTGTACCCTTCTGCTGGGCATGTCCCAGTAATAATGAGCATGACTAATCACGCAGAAATTTCACCTTTTCAAAAAGCTCTCCTTTGCACCAAATATTTTTGATGTGCGTGGTACCTGTGCTTCACTTTAACTCTATGTGAAATATTCCAGGCATCTAGAGAAGGTACATGCATTTGAGACTGGTTTTAAAAAGTCATTAGAACAATATTCAATTCCTATTTTTAAGAAGAATGTTTACCTGAGGCTCCTGGCCAAATTCCAATCCCACTAATTATGTTTAACTGAAATATGTTATCACCTGAAGTTTTACTTGGATGGAGTATAGTTTTTTTGGTTGTTGCTCCTATTACAGAATGGTTTACTTTTAGGTAAATAGTTCTGCTTTGAGGTGTTAGGCCTTGCTGTACTTCATTGACACGTTTAAATCAGGGATTTTTTCTTTTTTAGAGAATACATACCAGGATGATTCAGGCCTTTATCACATCTGGATGGGATATTCAGGCTGTTTTGCAGGTGAGGAGGTGGAAAACCTCCCCTGAGGACTGACTCCGGCCGCATTGACTGATGTGTTCAGCACATTAAAGCCCCAGTCCAAAATCATGTTTGGCTTTGCAGATTTTTGGACATACTCAACTTCTGCTTAGAACCTTCTCCTGATGGCAGTTGTGTGTGGAATCAATTTTATATACATGCTTCCTCCTGTTAACTAAATGGAATTAATCACATGCCTGGGATTGAAGCAGGGGCTTCTGTGTTTCTCAAGTGACTTGGAATGCATTTTTTTGTACTTCTGTTTTTTGTAAGTAGTATAAAAATCATACTTCTTCAGGAATATTTTAATGCTTCTTAGAAATCTGTTCCGATTCTTTTTTCCATTGCAGAAAACAGTTTTTATTATGGTTTCTGAAGACCAGACCTGAACATATATTTAATTTCACTTACAAATTCACATCCCAAACACGATAAAACTGTAGAAAACTCAGTAAGAAAATATTTATATCCACATTCTGGATAGCACAAATATTTTGTCATCATTAACATTCCATGGCAGGTTAAAAATCAAATTGCATACAATATATTTATTTCCAAAGTGCTGAATATATTCCTTTTCAAAATATTTTCAAATACATCATAATTATTGGGATGAATCACAGAATTTCTTTGCTTTTTGGGCTAGCCAGAAGTACTATATTTATTCTTTCTTGTTTATACTGGTAATCAAATTTTTGGCTATTCTCCAGAAATATTCATTAGCCTGAAGAGAGAAGTGAACAGACAGCAGAAAACTGGCATCTTGGAGTATTCCTGCTGGAAGCTCATCGCCAGGTATGGTTTGAGCCAGTCCAGAATCTCTGTGGCAGCACTGGGCAACATCTGATGCAGCCTATGCTCCCTGTGACCCAGTGCTGTGCTAATACAACTCCTGTAACACATGAACCCCGAGGCTGTTCCTCACCAGCTTAGGGCAGAGTACAGCTGTTCTTTCTACACCTACCTGGAGAGAAGTTCCTCCAGGCCTCCTGTAGCCAAAGGCAGGCTTGTCTCCTTTATCCCAAAGTGTCTCCTTTACCATAACTTCCAAAAGCAATGATAGTATGTGAAATCAAGCAGTCATAAAATACAATTTGGAATATTCTGGACTAGATGCAGGACATGGGGGTTTTGCTGCTACCCTCCTGGTGGTTCTGGGCAAGACATGCCTCATTTTGTACCCTGGATTCTTTGGCTTTGCACTGAGGCTATTTACACTTCATGTTTGCTCTCATTACACTCTTTGGCCAGCAAGTCAAGTAGCACAGTGTTAAATATGAGGAAGTCCTTGGAAAGCCAACTGAGGAACCCTCTCCCACCCTTGTGCCTATGACAAAGCTCCTCTCCATACCGTGGCTGTGTCTTTGACACCTCCAATGAGCTGTGTGTGATTGTTACCCATAACATATCCAAACCATTTGCTGAGAATTGGTTATTTTCCATAATCTGCCACCCATTAATAAGAATCTAGTTGCAGTTAGGCGTAGCATAAAAGCATCCTAAACCCTTCAGCTTAGCTTGCTATTGCGCAAACCCCAGTCTGATCCAAGATGAAAGTTCGACTTGCCTGCTTTCCAAACTGGTTAATACTGTATGTTAAGTTTTCTAGATTCCTCCCTATTTATCTGAAAGGTCCCAAGGCATTTAGGTTTAGTCACCTACATGTGGTCAGGATCATCTGTTCCTGGAAAATTACTTCTACCTGTAGATAAACAGACATCTTAATGCTGTTGGTATTCCCTGAAAAAAGTCTCCAGGCTCACTTGTGCTAAAAACCGCAGTCAGTGTCATTAGGAAGGGTCATTTGTTTATATGTCAGGTAGTTCCACCTCTTTTCAAGATTTCTTCCTCCCCTTTACAAGGAGGGAGAGATTTCAGTTTTAAGCGTACAAGAAGATTTAGGCTTAATGAGTAAGTTCCTGAGGCTCGCAGACAATAGGATATTCTTTCTGAGCCCAGTATCTGGTTTTCTACTTCTGCACTGAGCCAGGTCACTGCAAAATCAGGCATCCAGAATTCTGTAGCTGTGAAAGCAGTTATGTCAGAGCCTACTTCTAGTCTAGAGACTCAATTGCTCAGCTGAAGCCGCTGGAGATTTGTTCTTGAAGTTTCTTAGGAGTTACTGTTCCTTTCCAAGCAATACTTTGTTCTTTGTCCAGTATCTTTTGTGACAAGCAGATACATCCGAGGGACTTGGAGAGGAGCTCTGCCTCTGCAGCACATATGTTGCTTGTAAACTTAGAGAGACCTTTTCTTAAGAAAAGTGTCTGCACAAGCACTCTGAGCAGGGGTATCTGGGTTCACCACGGTTGATGCCACCATTGTGCTGCTGCTCTTTCTTCTCGGAGTTCTAGAAAAGAAGTTGGAGCAGCAAGAAACTGTCATAATCAATAAAGATGGCAGAGAAGCCCTGGAGGATACAAGTGTAATACATTTCAGAGTAACACATTTCAGGCGACTCTCAGTTATCTGCACATGTTGTATGCAGATTAAGGATTATGTGGGCCAAGACCACAGGGTCATATAAGCTGATTCAAGGTCAAGTTTTCTTTAGTAACTCAGTATTGACAGTCTCTGAACACAAATATGTTGCATCTTAGGGATGGCTCATGTGCAGAAGCATCATAGTCACTCCAGTGTGTCCTATAACACAGACTAACAAAACTTGCCAAACACGTACTAATTCAGGGGCTCAGCTGCCCCTGCTTCATATTCCTGGGATCCAAACAAGTAAAAATATGACACATGCTACATCACTGGCTCATGCCTAGCAGGGTTTATTAGCCTTGCCTGACCCGAGTTGCCTTTGTATAGTCACTCTGTAGCCAGTTAAAGAATCTCTCCTGGTCCTCAGGGTGCTGGAAAACATGGAAACAGAGGCACCAGAGAGGATCCTCCAGCAGTTTTTTTGTCTGTTAGGGCTTTGGCTAGTGCTTCTATGCTCTGATGGAGCCAAGCCAGCTGAGTTTGGCTGGACATTAATACCTTGTATTCAGGCACTGCGCTATGCAAGTTCTTCTTTCATCCTCAGTAGCTCAAATAACGAGGAGGTGCTGGTACAATTCATACAAAATCATGCTTGAGATAATCTACAGATTGATGTTGCTACGGCTGTTATACATCATGTTGAAAATACAAACTGCAATAAAGAGCAACTGCTCCCAGGACAGGCTGAGACTTGAAGCTTCACACCAGAGGGAGCCAGTTGTGGAGGGTCTTTGTCTGGAGTGTCCCAGATCTGGATTTCTGACAGCAAGAAAGATTACCTGGTCCTCAGAGCCATTTAAAAGCAGACTGAAAAAAAAATGTTAGTTTGCACAGTCTCACTATTGGAAAGCCCTCAGCTGACTTCTTGAGGGCAATTCTCTTTTCTTTTCGTGTACACTTCTTTGAAATGTTTTGCATGAAGGTGTTATTGTATATTTTGGGAAGTGTTATTGTCCCTGTGTATTTTCTTCCAATGTAACTATAAATTTCTATCCAAATATGCTCAGAAGCTGTTCACTGTCAGAACATGAAATCAACTAGTAGATAAGGATACATAAAGGTGGTTATTTCCATAGGCAAATCAAAGGCACAAAACAAATGAACAACATTCTTTCAGTCTTAAACACAAGCAGCTATATGGGTGGCAGGATAGGTGGTTTTGCCGTTTAAAGAGTGTTTCCTTAAGCATAAGTGTGAGTTTTGATGTCCCCAAAATTAATTTGCATCTGACTATTGATGTTCTTATCTTTTTTTCATAAGAGTTTGGTCATGAAACTCCATCTCACATCTCAAACTGTGACAGATCATTTATTGTACCTGCCTCAGAACTAGAGAGGTGGTATAAAGCAGGTAATTTACCTGATTTGATAGCCCATGGAGGAAGAGAAGCAGCTCCCAAAGGTCCTCATCTCATACTTTATGTGATATCCCATATCCCATATCAGTCTTAAAATTCAAAGAGTTGAAAGCACTGACCTGGTGAATAAAGCAAGACTGGAAACCAGCTAGCTTGGATTAAGAGCATGACTTTCATATGGCTAAAATTAGTTACATTAAATCCTCTCCAAAAAACATAGATGTCTAACTGAGACCAGGTTTATACCAACAAATAATTCACCACAACAGGACAAATCAGTGCTTAACAGCAAAGGCCTTACCGCTATGCTTACTTCAGGCAGTGCTCAGGACTGAACATCCCTGCAAGTCTCGTGGTTCAAAGCTATGTGGAGGCACAGTCATGGGGTTTAGCCTTTACACACTTCCTTGGAGGCAGAGAACATGGGGGTGCAGCTGGAGCAGAGTCTCTGGTTCCGTTTCCTTTGGAAGGAATCTAGTTTATCTCCTCTCAAAACTGCCTTGGAATGGTGCCAACACACTGGGCTACCACTACAGGCCGAGGTGCTTGAGTATGACCTCAGTTTTTCATCAATGTGTGCTAACAGAGAGTGCTGTTGGCCACTAAACCTCAGTGAAATCAATGAGACTCAGTAGGGACTGAAAAGTTTCCATGGGCAGATCACTCGCCCAGCTGCAAATCGCTATAAACATATTGATAAGGGTTCTCCATTATAAACATATTGATAAGGGTTTTCTGTTATAAACATATTGATAAAGGTTTTATACCAATATGAGTCCTTAGGAAAGATTGTGATCTAAATGAGAACTTACAAGCAAATCACAGGACAACAGATTAACCAAACGATTTAAGCCAACAAGGTAAGGACTGGCCAAAATCTTCTTGTATTTTTTTTCAGTACTAATTTTCTACATCCTTGTTTGTATTTAAAAAGAAATTTCCCCAATCATTTATAAAAAACAGGTGTTGATAAGCTGCCACTGCAATAGTTTTTCTATGCAGCAATTCACAGAATCACAGAATGGGTAAGGTTGGAAGAGACCAGTGGGTCATCTGTTCCAACATCTCTTCTTTTGCCCTATCCCTCCTGTCTCATGATTTTTGAAAGATGGTGAGTTTCTAGAACTGCAGCAACTAAGACCAGAAGAAATAGTTTACCTCATTTCAAAAAGGAAAGAGAGGCTTTGGGGGCTGATTCATCTGCCTGAGATCTGGAGTTCCTTTTGGACATGACACAGTTCAATTCAGTATCAGGACTTTAATGACTGGCAGTTGTAGTTACCATCTGTTATCAGGTTTTCTTCTGCACACCTGTTCCATGTGATAAATCAGTTGCTTTATAGTCAATGTCTGTATTACTTGACTAGAGTCCTGCTGTTACTTTGACATGGTTTTCCACTAGTTAACAGACTGAATAAAAAGGGTAAACACTACATGAATCAAATACTGAGAAGGCAGAAGAGAAATATTTGGCTCGTGCCAGCAGCAAAAGAATCCATCTGGGACGAGCTCAAAGTGGTATGGTAGAGGCACAACCTGTATATAAAGGAAAGTCAATAGAAAATTTTATTATGGCAAATTTACTAGTGGTTTGGAATTGACTACACTGGTAGAATAATTGGGGAATGCACATTGAATAATATTCAATGAGCTTTTGGTTCACGTTGTGTTTTTCAAGCTATCTATAAGCTATTAGAAAAATTAAAGCTACATGATTTAATCAGTATTTCATGCAGGGTTGAGCAGATAATGGGGAGATGTGGGGAAACACTGACCCACTCTAACTCCAGAGCAAGTGGGTGAGATCTCTGAAAATTTTTCAAACAAGCTGTATGTACCTCATCACATAATAAATGTGTAAAAGACTGTTGCCTAATTTTCGTTACTCATACAAGAAGAACAGACTTCTGGCTTCTGCTAATGTAGCCATAAAATATTTCTACAATTAATTTTGCATTTCAAAATGCATTTTTGATTCACATTCTAGAAGTATACAGTTTCACTGACCTTCCTGCACTGAAATCATTTACTATTCTTTTGTCAGAAGCGAGTGGAACACTTAAAAAATTTACATTTTGTTTTGCATGCTGGTAGGCTGTTTTTGCAAAATATCCTCAGGGCTAATTGCTTAATTATAAAATTAATAGAAGAACATTATATAAAGTCAGGCAGAACATGTCAGTACATAATTAAACTGTGGTCAATATTTTGGATCATGTTCTCAACTGCTCTAAGGCACAGGGGGTATGCAAGTGTATCTCTGTTTTTACCACAGAGCCTGGACCTTTATATTCTTCAGCAATTCTGAGTCACCAGGCACAAAATCCTGTTCTTCTCTCTGCAGACCTGTGCTCCAGACTATCAGATATGTCCTGGACACCGAAATACATGAAATAAGTGAAAGTTCTGCTGAATAATTGGTCTGATAAGAGCAAGGAATGTTTTAAGAAGAAAATTCTCATAGCTGGAATTGCAATCATTGCAGTTACTGTGAGCTGGTCTTAAAGTAGATAGATTGAACTTTAATCAATCAGTATGTTTTTTCCAGATGGCCATAAGTATGTGTTTTACAATCTGCATTTTAAGGAGTGTTTGTTTCTTAACTCCCAAGGTAAGAGTAATTTAAGATATAACTGTGAAATCAGTTTAAAGAATACCACAAACACTAAAGCCTATTTTCTTTCCAATATATAAATAAGATGTGGCTGAGAGATAGTGACAGCCTGCTTTTCTCTGTTTCTCTCACAAGGACATGTATTGAATACTGTGCTGCCAAGGCCTTCATTGCTTATTCATACGCGGAAAAGCCACGAGTCTCTCAGGTCCAAAGTTAATCAGCATTGCTCCAGACTTTTGCCTTTATGTCTTGGATGCTAGACAAGAAAACCAAAAATTATAAGAACTCTGGCAGAGGCCTTGGACTTCAGGGATCTCTGCTTGCCCTCACTCTACCACTAGCCCAACTTTCGGTAAATCCTGTCTGTGCCACTGCTGGATTTCTCTGATCTGTATTTCCAGACTTGGTCAATCTAGAATGTCCCTTGAGATCCCATAAAACCTCTTTCCTTGGAAAAAAGCTCATCTAGGGGCCAACTGGGCACCTAGCTTCACTTTCTACTAGAGCAGAGGGCTTCCACTTAGTCCTTCCATCTCTAAAACTTTGGTGATGCTTGGTTGTCCTCAGAGCATTGCTGGTAGCCCAGTCTGCCTTCCTGGTCTCCCCACACAGCAGATTGCTCCAGAGGGTGGATCTCAGCTGCAAACTTCAGGATCAGGCACCAGCTGAAGCAGGCAGACGGCAGCCCAGACCTGGCAAAATGCACGTCCCTCTCAGCAACTTGTATTATCCGCCCTTAGGAAGGAGCAGATCTGGAGGGAGCCTCAGTTGTATAACACCAGTATTAGCAGCAGGATCAGAAATGCCCTAATTCCTGGAGTAATTTGGGGTTGTATAATGCGGTGAATGAGCTTTGCTTCAGCAAATGCTCTGGAGCAGGAAGGAGGCACTTGGGGAAACAGGATGAAATACACTGTGACTCGAATGGATGCAGTGGATTAAACGGGATTTTAAAACAACACAAGCATTAGTTGTAGTAGCAGCAGAGCCTACCAGAAGGTGCTGCTTTTCCTTCTCTGAGGGAAAGAGAAATAGAGCAAAAATACACCACAAGGTTGCAGGACAGTGGGAATCTTCAGAGCAGTGAGAACATGGCATTTGGGCATTTGAGGTTTACAAAGCCTGCAAATTCCTTTTTAACAAGGCTGAGCCTTTCAAACACTACCACTAAGTGCCTTATCCCCACTGACTCCCCCCCTAAATTAGTGTACCGCTTATCATTTTATTATTTAGTATGTCAATAAGTGAAGCTATTTTCTTTATGCCCCACTTTCTGGGGGAAACAATAGACTCAAAAAGCAGGGAAGCAAAGAAAATGGTACAAAGGAAAGCTTAAAAAGAAGACTTTTTCCCCATATGAATTTAGAACATCCATCAGAGTGCCCTTCAAATACAAAGAAAAAGATGAAACTAGCTTATCCTCAATATGACAGAAGCTCTTCTAGGGACAGTTCAGATTCAGACCTTCAGTGTCTTCTGGAAATTCCTCCCTCTCCACCGGCTGTACAAAGAGGATAGGTCTGCTCCTCACACAGGCTTTTGTTTAGGCACCTAGAGTAAGTTGGGATGGATCTGCAGCTGGATGAGTATGTGTTCACCAGGGTGAACCCCATGCAATTTGCCCCTGAGGACTACAAAACAAAAGCAGTGCAGCAGGTCAAGACGTGGCTGGAACTGCGGCTACAACTCTCCAGAGAGCTCTTTATGTTTCTCTTATTTGGCAGTAAATGTGTGGGAACATTTGCTTTTTTCTCCCTCTACAGTTCCACCTTTTGATTTTGTTTTCTTCAAAGCACAGTCAAAAGATGTTCCTTCAGGACAGATCTGCACCACAGGCACCACTATGGGTGGAAAAATAATAAGAACTACATGAAATTAAAAATCTGATTTGAAAACAGCCTACCAGACATGATTTTAAACTCAGCTCGCTGGATTCCTGCAAAATACATCCTGGGAGTTTCAGTGTATACTGAAAGGCTCAATATTACCTTTTGTTTGTTTTGTTTTTGTTTTTTTTTTTGGTATCTCTAAGAAATGTATAAAACATTAACTTATCTACTGGGCTGTCAACACATAAACACCACACATACAGCACTTAGGATGCAAACATCCCTGTAACATTCCTGCAATATAACTGATATTGTTTCCTTTTTCTAAGTTACTATGGAAAATCTTCATGAGTGAGCAAATTCTTCCTCGGACCACCACATTCTGAAACCCAGTATTAGAGAAATGCAAAGGCCGTGAATGGAAACGAGACTTGTTTGCTGTATTTAATGTCCTGCATCGTGTGGCTACTCACATGCATTTGTGAAAGAATATTTGTATGCACAGAAATAGCACCACAAGGAATCTTGGCAGTGCTCTTGAAGGTTTTTTAAGCTTATATATATATATATATATATATATATATATACACACACACATACATATATTTGTTTCTTGCTTCTTTAAATTGCTGCCAAGTTGAACTAGGAATGACTTTTGTCCACTTTCCTTATTCTCAACTCTTTCTGGGTATATTATTACCTCATCGGGTTTATTATTGTACCTTGTGTTCTTTTCCTTCTTCATTACAGTCTGTAAAAAGCTTTTGGGCTTATTGTTAATTTTCTCTCTCTCTCTTTTATTTTTTTTCCTCCAGTCTTAATTGTATATCTCTGAAAATGTGTTTCTGAGGTTTTAGCTTTGGCTGTGAGCACAGTAGTTATATTTATGGGTCTACCATCAGTTTGCTACAGTTCAAGTAATTTTCTGCTTTTTGCTTGTTATGTTTTTGCCTGGACTTGATATACTTTATGAGTTTTTCTGCGATATTGGCTTGTATATCTGGCATAGATAATATTTTGCCTTGCTCCTAATATCCTATCAGAGACCCAAAGAGTAATAATTTTTTCTTCCTGTGTAATGTTGGGAGATTATTTTTTTAAATGAGCTGGAAAGCTTTATTAGTTTACCAGAAATGAAAGCTTGTAATGAATCCACATGGAATTCTTTAATCATATCTTTGCTATTTTATAACTGTACCTTCAAGTGGAATGTGTTTATATTTGCAGAGGAAAAAAAAAGTTCTCTTGTTTAGCATTTCAGCATTATGCAGGAATTCTCAGTGCATGAGGTTGCTCATCATTTTTTCCTAAGTACAAAGAGTACTCAGAAGGGAGAGAGGAGAGAGGTGAGAGGTGTTTTTCCAGCCTGAGAAAGGTGAAAGAGCTGCTCCTCTTTGCCATCAGAGATTAAACTTCTGGCAGGCTGATTTGTGTGCTGTCATGTAGAGCTGGGCTGTGATGTTATGGATGACACAAACAGCTTAATATTGTACTGAGGGTTTTGGCAAGTAGTTCTGCTTTATTAAACTTTCTCTCTGTGATAAAATTCCAAGGAAATTTTTGGGCTAAAAGATTTTTACCTCCAAAAATTAGTAGATATACACACTTTTATAGAGTGTTTTGACATGCACAGCATTTCAAACAAATGAACATAATAGAAAAACACACTTATGCATGTTTGTTTGTACCTGAGAGATCTCTTATGGAGACTTTATGAAGTCAAATGTGAACTGAGCCCAGCCATGCTTGGACCTGCAACTCAGACTGACCTGACTGTAGCCCAGGATGCTCTGGGTGGTGAGTACCAGGCTGTAAGGTCTGCTGGGTGAATCTGCTCTCTACAGATGGGCTGTAGGCACTCTCAGGGAAGAATGCTCATCACCTACTGCTGTGCTGCTTCTTCTGTGTGCCCTCCATGAAAGCTTGCTGACTGCACAGCCTTTACAAGAGGCAGGTGTTTTTGAAGACTATGAAGATACTCATTGCAGTGTGAAGGAAGAAAAATCTTCGAGATTGTGTAGAAAAGCAGCTTGAAGTGGCACAACATAATGGTAAGGGAAAAGGTCCTCTGAGGGGTAGGGGAAATTTCAGTTCTAAATGTTAGACATCATTATTTAAATACTGGATCCTAACAGATGGCAAATCTGGTTACAGGAAGGTGAGCAGTAGGCCTGGAGTTTTTCAGCTGATAGCTGCCTTTCATAACAAAGCATTAACGACTTAGCAAAAGATCTGCAGGCTGTCTGGTTAAAAAAATCTAGGCTAAACAACCTGAATCCTGCCACTTTCTGATGTGCAGAGGAGGTTCCCCTTCTTCCACAGTGCTTTCAGCTGCCTTGCAATTGCTTAACACAGGGAGTAGCATTAGAGCATCATATTGTTATGAATTTTCATGCTTACTGTCACAAATAAGATAGATTTATTTTTGTAAGCCACATAAGGCTTTCTTTTAAGAGTCCTACTGATTTCCAAATTGCCCAGATTGCTTTCTTAGATTATGGAGAGATTGCTGTGTCTCTTTCTTATGTCAACTGTCTTTTCTCCCATTGTTGTATGGCACTCTCATCATTGCCTTTCATTTGTTCTGAATTATTTTCTTCCTTCCTAATGTAGTCATACCTACATTGCTTCTGTTTACAATTTTCTTTTTACAATTTAAATGGGATAATTTTGCTGTCATTCTCTTTGTTTCTGAAAAACATTTATATAAAAAAATATCATAAATTAAGTAAAAAAAAAAGGACAATTGAGACTGAAGCAGAGAGAGAGAGAGAAAAGAAGCCTCAGCTCCCTGAAAACTCTTATGTATTCCTTTGTTTACCCACGCTTCAGACATCTTCCCAGGAAAGCTTGGTGTAGAAAGCATGCAACCGGTAGTAAAGAGAAGGGAGGGAGGGAGGGAGGGATGGAGGGATGGAGGGAAGGAGGGAGGGTGGTGTGGAACTGAAATAGCGGATACACCGTGGAGAGCAAGCCAAGTGCCACGGGCAGCCCTGCACCTGAACAGTCGCCAGAAGACGATGCTGGCAGTTCACAGAGGTTCTGACGTTCTGTGGTTTGCTTCTGGGGGAGAACTCTGGTGTCTTTTTTTGTGTGGGAGGAAGCAAACAATAAAAAACACCATCAGAGAATGCCTGCAGGTGAGTGAGGGCATCTCATGGTGGAGGTGAGTTGTGAGGCTCTGCTCCACTCTGAGCAGAGACGAGGCTTTAATCTTACAGCCCAGCCAAGTGCTGCAAACTTTTGCAGAGTCAGTCTTGCTCCTTAAGCTTCTCAACATTCACGTCTTCCTACAAGCTACACAGATACAGCAAGAGGCAATTGCCATAAGATCTTGCTTTAGATAAGGCTTCATATAGGGATATGGCTGGTCCATATTTAAGTTTTCCTCTCTCTGAAAAAGGTACAGAAAGCCTTTAACTTGAGTTCTGTCCCATTTCCACATCAGCAGGACAAGGCAAGTACCTCTTGTATATATCTGGAGCTTGAGTAACGGTGCTGAAAACAGAGTTTGTCATAGAGAAAACATCTCAACCAGCTCAACTGAGCTCCTAATTTGGTCTAATACATACCCTAGGGTCTCTTCTACATGTATTAAATACATATGTAAATGTCTTTTCATTTTTCTGACTTCTATGTCACATTGCACAAGCTGTCTCAAAAAAAACCCGAGAAGTGCAAGTGTTTAGTAGGAGCTGCTGACACACTTCAGAATTCCAAATAAAGTGTTTCTTCAGAGAAGTGTGAGAAGCGTGACTTCTGCCCTGCTTGGTGTCTCAGCTCTCGGTCAGAGACAGTTTTAAAGGACCTTGATTTTCAGGAAGTGCTTTTAGCACCAAGATCTTTTACACTAGCTACTTGAACAAGCTGAAACAGTTAAAAATCCCTATATATATTTGAAAATTTAAATCAGGAGTTGATTTTTTGATGCCTCATTTTAGTCAAAATATGTTCTTTATTTCATCTCTTTACAGGAGATGGATAATGCATTCACACAATGTCTAAATCTTCCATGGATTTTTAGATTGACCTCCCTGTGGATGTGTTTTTTCACTTATATTGAAAAATTTCATTTATTGTGTCATGTGCAGTACCAAGCTTTTTGCACCATGCTACTCAGGGAGAATTCAGTGTCTTAGTAAAAATGGCACACTGTGTCTGAGATTTTCCACGTGAAAAGAAAAAAGTCAGATGACACTGGAACAAAGTGAAGCTTCACTTTTGAAATGTAAAAAATACTATAACTTTTAAAAGATGCAAATTCTAGTGCTGGTGTTACATAATTGAAAGGAGAAAAGAGACAGGTCCAGTCATAACACTGTGTGACAAAGAGAAGGAATTTTATGTCCAGTTTTGGAAGTACACTTAGGCCACACTGAGAACTTTTATTCCCCAGGGTCTCTGCCATTTCCCTATGTATTTTAATACTTGAATAAAAATGAAGAAATTAACATAGGCTGGAGGGATACAAATACTAGGCTATGAAAATGAGGGAAAGCCAAAATGAGATTAACAGATGGCCAGGCATGAGGTCCCGTTTTAAGACACACATCACATTAATCTACCGTCCTTTTGGAAATGTATGTGCAGTCAGAGAAAGAATAATGCTCCCTTGTAAATTTTTCTTCACTATTTATATGCAAAGCCTTTTTATTTCCTTTTCCACTTCAGTTTTATTTTTGTTGTAAAATAAGTGTTGGAGACCGTTGGTTCACTGTCCTCTGGAGATGCCAACCTATTTTTGTTATTTCTTTCCACTCATACAGCCTACAAAATCCTTAGAACTGACATCTTTATGTATCAACACAACAGAGAGAAAGAGAAAAGGGATTTAAGGGTAGTGGCATGAATTTGCTACCAGAGATAGGTGATGCATGGGTTTTACACCTAATTTTTCTTTTTCCTCAGCATTTCTGACTTCTTCATTTCCTTTGCTGTTGTCCTGTCTGTGAGGTCATAAATTTTTCCTCAGTTTTTCTAAGCTTTTTATTTTCACCTTCCTCTGCCTACAACCCCATCTCACTTCTGTATTGTGCTCTCTGAACTCCAGCTTCCCAATCTTCCTCTTCTCCAGAATCAGCACATTTCCTACTTTTTTCCAAGAATGGAAAATGGGGCTACCCTGATGAGAGAAGAGGAGGTACTCTTTGATCTTAATGTAGGACTCCACCTTGCCCCCTTCACTTGGGCAGGTTTTGTGCTCTGCTCAAAGATAAGGGAAAGCAACCCTAGGAAGAACCTCCTGACTGGCCATTCACCACCAGTCCTTCAGAGGCCTTCTTCCCATCCACTGAATTGGCTATTTGTACCTGCCTTACTTCCCACCCTCCCTCACGACAGGGGGGAGCAAGGCCATACCTGGGGAGCTGTGGCCTCAAACTGGTCTCCTCTGTTCTCTACTCACTGTCTCTTTCCCTTCCTATCAGAGAAAGAAAATAGATGTTGTTACCTCTTAAAGGCCCATTAGAAAGCCAGAAAGGGATGTTCTTCTTTTGCCTGCAGCCTTCCCTTAGATGGCACCCACAACAAAGAGGCAGTGTCCAGAGGTTTTTCTTGGTCCCTTAAAGGAGGGAGAAATGGAAAGAAGCAACAGTTCCAAAATCTGTCCATGAAATCCCCTCACCATAATGGAAAAGGATATTTGGAGGGCTGCTTCAGGCTGAGCAGTTCATGTTCCAAAAACCCCAGCAATCTGACTTGAAAGATGTCTTTGCTGTGAGGGGAAGTCTGATTTCTGTACATGAACTGGCTATTGTAAGCAGTTGGACAGTAAGATGCATTGTACATGTGTAGTTTCCCAGCACTGCTACAATCCCACTGCGATTTTCCTTTACAAGCAGTCACTAACCTGTGGGTATATATGCCTGCAAATGATGTCTTTTCCCTACTCCTTCCGTGAGGCTCAGCATGCCTTGGGAATGGGGTACAACGATACATAGTGCTGGGGCTGTGTCTATGCCATGAAAGTCTCCAGACCAAACCCTGTGTCATAGCTTGGTTCCTCTGTGTGCTGCTTAGTGCTGGATCCCAAGAGCAAATTTTCTCAGGACTAGATAGCTGGAGTGCTCTGGACCGAACCCAGGGAATAAGCTACTCCCTGTGAGGAGCTGGAACATCAGGAAACCCATGCTAGACCTCAGTCCCTGGCCTCCTTGTTTTTAGCAGTGTCAACATGCCATAAAAACTCAGTCCTGCACATAATTATTTGTGTAAGAGCCATTTAGCCCAGAGAAGATCAGAGACAGTGTATTCCAGACAGCCCAATAGGCCACAGTCCCAAAACTGTCTCCCCAGGGATGGGGACTCTGCAGAATCAAATCCTCCACCACTTCGCAATTCTGAAGTCATTTTAAGTCTGGTAATCAACTTTTTTTTTTCACAGATTTCCCTTCAAATGCACCTCTAATGGTTCTGCACATATTTGTTTCTTTGTAATTGTCGGTTTCTGTAAAGCTTAATGTCTCCTCTCTAATTTTTCAGCTAGAAATATGTGGAGATCTAACATGGGTAGGGCTAGTAATTTTATAAACTCAGCCTTTAATTTTCACACAGGAATCTGTGAGGTAAGCAGTGTCTATTAAAAAGAAAAAGGGAAGAAAACCATGAGCCTCTACCGTTCTTTCAGGAATTGTTCTGTGCATTTGTAGCTAGGATATCACCATCATAAAGTCCTCCTTTCACAGTAGTTTAAAGAGACTTTGATGTGTTTCAAATGGCCAAATAAGGTGACTTATCATTAATGAGTATAGAAGTAAAAAAGTCCATAGATATTCAAATGGAATTTAATAATGGAGTTAAATGCAGAGTTGATCCAAACTTTACCTTAGGTTGGATGATTCATGAATTTATTTGCTTTTTTACTCTATCTGTGAACTGCTGAAATGTTTACTGCTAATAATAGCTCAGTACAATCAGCCAAAAGTGTGTTTCTTGGACAGTAGATCTTTATGTAATTGAAGAAGATGAATTTCCAGTATGCAAAAGAATCCTTTTCCTTCCTTAGGATTTTTCTTTTTTTTTAATTGAAGTAGCCTTTTATTAGATGCCCTAAGACAAACACACTCTATTCATAATTACAAAACTGGATTTTCTGTTGCTCTTCTTAAAAGTGCATTTTAATATAATATCCCTCTGATGTGTACAAATAGCAACATACCCTAAAATGGTACTGAGTGATTATAAATTTGATAGGCAATCTAAATATTGTCAAAGGGGAAACTGTATTTAAGAACCTGAATTAAGAGAAACAGTGTAGCACAGACACCTCCATGCAATTAGGAAAACAAGAAAAGTCAAGTCCCCAAGGACAGTGCCTGAAACATTCTTCCATACAACAGAGAGTACAGAAAAATGACTGCAATTTCTAGAGAAAACTGCAGGGTTTACAAGGTGGCTGTTAGTAATTCTGAAGCATTTAGAGTACAGTAAAATGAAAGCAGAAGTAATGGAGAAGCTGTCACAGACTGTCTTCAGTAATACAAAAAATGCAATACTATGAAGATCAGATCACCTCTGATAGACCCCTAAACACACCAAATAGATGATACCTGAAGAGGCATTTCTTTGGCACTAGCAATGGCAAGACCTGGAGCAAGCCAGAAGTATAGCCTGTACTAAAAAAACAGGAGCTGAAGTGACAGTGTTTCTACGGAAAATAAGAGACCTGGGAAAATGCGACTGTGGTGGGAATGATTGCTGTCATCTGTTCCTGCTTAATGGACATGGTGAGAAAGGAGGGAGGGACTTAACAGTTTAACAATGCTTTTACCTGAACCCACAGGGCATGCCTAACACAGAATATTTATATATATATTATAATGAAACTTTAATATCACAGGACATCTATCCATCAGGTGGAATCTGGAAATTTTAAGTAATGTGTCTCTTCCCATAGAAACAGTGCAGGTATTTTTCAAGCTATAATAAGGCGTCAGCATTTTCTGTAACCTAGTAAATTGTAGAATTTTCTACAGATTCATAGAGCTTTCTCAAACTTACAGCACATACAGAAAATGGTATCTCAGTATTTGTACTGGTGTTTCAGGTGCAGATCCAGAATCGTGTAAAAGAATATCAGTGGTCCTTGTTTACAGGGTCTGATTCAGAACACCATTTTCCACTTCCTTTACTGTCTCACTGCTGAAAATGAACATATCGTACTGCAAACCCATCTTAATTTTAAGCCTCCGACCACACATTTCAGTAAACATTTTATGAAATTAATAAAAATAAGTCTTTCTAACTGAATTTTATTTTCTGCACAGGAAATAGGAAGTGGTCCCCTGAAATCAAGGTGTGTGGATCCATTCTGTTTCGCAAACTAGATTAAATTTTAAGCAATCATTATCTCCTTTTCTTGTTTCTATAAGCCCTGCATTGAGTAATTCTTAGTTCTCTCTTGGATCACATCAGCAGACATGACATGATGTACTGTACATGTCAAATGCATTTAATTTTTTCACACATTCTGTGGGTGGCTGAGAAACAAGCACATTACAGGACCTTGAAAATCCTTCCTGTTCTGCAGAATGGGAGGGCATTTTTTGTATTATTTTTTCACAAAAAAATTTTACAGTTATCATATAGTATTCACACTGAAGGACAAGAAGGATCTTAAAGGGACAAGAGAGTAAATCAGCCAAATGCAAAGAAGGAAAGCAAAACCATCAGCTCCACCCACTGCTTGAATGATATGCTCACCTCCTGAGATACACAGAACAGGTTAAAAACAGGAAAGCAGTTGTGCTGGCACAGAGAAGAGGCACATGCATGTTCTAGTCATTACAGTTTTGCCAGCAAAATACCACATAATTCTATAGCTGATGCTTCACATTCAGCTAAATCTGCAATACCTTTTTTTAGCTACAGAATCAGCTGCCTTGGTCACACAAGGTTAGGACTATAAGTAGCTCTAATGAACTCTGGAATGTATTTTCCAGTAACAACATCTGGCTATTGAAAACTCCACTGACAGCTGCATTGGTGGCTGTGAGAGGCTATCTTCAGGTCAAACTGCTGTAGGGCTGGCTGAGTCCTCCTTTTCACCAATGAGATTTACTCTTTCTGTCCTTTTCCCTTTGAATCTGGATGATATCAAGCTTTCAACCCTTCCTTGGACTCAAGAAAAACACACTCATCATATTAATCTATGAACTGGTGTAAGGATATAGTTGAGCAACAACATACTTGTACTTGAACAGTTGAATTTAGTTGAGCTCACAAGAAATAATTTTTGCAAGCTTTTCCTTGCAAAAATAGTCCAAAAGCCTTGTGCATACTGCCTTATTAACCAGGTAAACCATCTTGTCCTGCTATCCCACTGGTAGATCCTGTAATATCTACCTGCCTCATCTGAGAATTCCTCATTTCTCCCTCTTCCAGGAGAAAAAAAGTTATCTCAGTGCCTTGAGAAGTGGGGTTTAGTCACAGTATGTATGTCCCCAGAACACAAGGAGCGGCTAACCCATATACTTTCTGAGCTTCCCACCTTCTTCCTCTACCCCACTACTTGTGGTAAGGTGCCTTATGTGTGTTGCCCTTGCTCTTCTCCCCACAGTAGTCAGAGCAGAAGAGAACCCAAGAGTGGGAGAGACAGGCCAGCCTCACTCTGAGCTACAGCTGGAGACTGGATATGACAATGAAGTCTCTGAAGTCATGTGAAAGAAACTGACTGCTTACTGGTTGGTTTGGTTGGCTGGTTGGTGGAGGTTTTGTCAGTTGGCTTTTACCGATTTCAGGTGTCTGTTACTTCAATCAAGAGCTTTATTCCACTTCTCTGACCTGGCAAGAATTGATGAGTTTTGCTAAGCTCAAGCTACAGACAATAAAGGTCATGTAAAAGGTGAGAAGGGTGTGCAGGTAGATAGAGCATGTACACCCCAGCCAGTTTTCCAAAAGTGAAGGCGCTACTGGGACTCCAGATGGCATGTATGGAGAGTCCAGCTATATCTGAAATAGTTATTTCTCTGATGTGTTTAAAATGAGAATGCTGATCAATGCCTAGAAAGATGTCAGTCCTTTTCCAAGAATTTGATTTGCTTTGACTTTGGCAAAGTCAGCCTGGAAAAATGTTTCACGTCTTTCTGTTTATTTAGTTGTGTTTATTTCTAAACTTTTAATTGCTCTGAGGTAATCACCTCATTAGAGATGATTTCCAGAGAATGCAAACTGAACTGCTAGGTAGCACTGTAAGATTCTTTCCAACAGGAATTAGGAAAGATAATTGGAAATGTTAGTGGTTGTGTTTATAGGGCTTAGACAACTTTTTTCCAGTTGGCTTTAAGGTATGATTAAATTGTTTTGCATAGCCAAGAACTGTAGGAAGACTGCTGCTTGTGAATACTTTACTAGGAAATTGTTTTAGCTAGAACATTATTTTTGAAAATGTTCATTTGCCATTTATTCTGGAAATGTTCACACCCAGCCCTCAGTGGGTTTTAGTGTTTGCAAAGGGCTCAATCAAACTTCTACTGAAATTAATGGAAAAATATGAGTAGTGGAAAAGTCTCTAAATAGAATCAAGTGTATCCTTGTCTGCTTGCTCAGAAGACTTAACCGCCATGATTCATAAATGAACCACAGAGAAGGAGTGCAACAGATAAAATCCTGTCGTATCTGAACAAAACTGGGCTGTCAGCTAAAAGGCAGAGATGACACCGCCAATGTAGCCTTTACTTGCTTCCCCTTTATTCTTCTCTACTTCTGTCATCCTTCCCAAAACTAATATGCATTGCAAATTAGATTTTAACTCTGAATAATAACTCAGCATTATCAAGGCCTAATTATAATCTCACTTTATATTTACTATTGATTTTGTGTAATCTTGATATACAGAAAGATAAGCATTAGATCATTTTGCCCTGCTTAGATATTGTACTGTTGAAATCAGTGGGAGCAGGAGTTGGCCCTAATCCAAAGCCCATTGAAGGAAACTGGGATCTTTTCAGTCATTTGGACAGGTTTCATTTCAGATTCTTGTGGAGGACCAAAGGGAAACTGTTGCTGAGGTACAAAAAGTTTTTTCCCCCCTTTCTGGATTAATATTAAAACTCTGTTTGTGAAAAGGTTTACTTTTTTTCTTCCCTTTAAACTCAACAAGGTCTTTTAAAAATAGAGTGAAATTTAATATTTCCATTGATAATCTCTTTCATGCAAATAAAAATAGTCATGTTGTATAAATGACCTTGGGTTATTGAGGAAAGATAACTGCAAATGAAAAAAAAAATTGCATTGGCAATACTGAATGCAGGCAGCATTTGTACCTGGCAAAAACATTTTGTATGCTGCTATATTGTCTTTGAACTTATTTCCCATGGGAGTAGCTGTTGCTCAAGAAAACAGGTGTTTCAGTATAATACCTGGAGGGCCTCATTTAAGTAAGTTATAACATTATTTGTTTAAGGAACCCACTCAAGGTTTCTTGCACTTAGTTTTGACACAGTTCAGCAGAAGACATTTATTAGGATTTAAAGAGTCCAAGGTTCCTAAATGCAAATACCCATGACTGCTACATAAGTCTGTTTAGACCTGCTAACAATTTAAAACTGAACCAGGACATCTCATTTTCCACGGTCTAGCTTTGTCTCAAAACTCTGAAAAAAATAGCATTAAGCCTTTGGTTTATCCTGTCTGTAATGTCAGACTGAGACCACTGCAGTCACATTGGCCGATGTCCTGCTGCTGACTCCTGTGACCTGTGCCCACGCTGTGGAAGGCGCTCACAATCTCACCCTTGGGGGATCAGATTTATCTCACCTGATGCCAGCATCTCCAAATTAGACAGAAGTCTAAGGTAATCTCACTGCAGTTCCCTTAGATAATAGAAAAGGAGGACATTTTCAAAGGTACACTCATCACCTCATCATCTGGTGCGAGGCATTTCCAGTTGAGCTGCCCAACTCTTGGTTGCTGACAGAGAGAGAGACTCTGCACCCAGCAGGCTTTCTGCAGCCAGTTTTTTCATGGATGGTGTTAAGGGAATCAATCCCAGAGATGTGACTAATGATTTATGGAGCATGCCTGCACAGGTAGGTACAGACAGACCTGAGTTCATCCCATCTACACTCCTGCTCAGTCAGCTAGCTCTGAGGAAAGGCAAAATGAGCTCAGGTCTGCCTGCACCTGCCTGGGTAAATCAAGCCCTTGCAAGATGAGGTGTAAGTAGCCAGTTACTGCTTTCATCTGCACCCATAAAGATCTGCTGGTCATTCCTGGGAAAAATTTAAAAATCATTAAGAAAAGATAACTGAATGATGTCCAAAAATGCCCTCTTTCTGACCTTGAGTGTGAAAAGAAGAAATGGAGGAAAGGGGAGCTGTGTCTCACGAGATAGAGTTAATGAACATGTGAGACTAGGATTTCTTTTTAAAGTCCATTAAGCTCTAATTGCTCTGAAAGAAGCCAAGTTCCCTAACAGCAGCCTCTGCGCAGTAGCAAGTGCTCTTCTCCCCATGCACAGGCTGCTCTTCTCTAAGTGTACAGCAGATTCAGAGGTGTCTGGGGCATGAGTTAAAATACTTATCTTTGAAGCTCTCTTCATCTTCTCTGAGTGCTGGGAGTTCTATTTTTATGGTGAAAGTAAGCACAGTAACATATGAGTGCTACTTTTTAAATGGCACACTTGATGCACTTTAACAAGTTAAACATATTGAATGTGTCTGGTGGTGAAATTTGTGAAGAAAAATACAGAAAATATTTTTTTTGTTTGTGCCTAAATATGTGGTTTTAAAGCTGGCATGTGGCTGTTATAAAATGTTAAGCTTTGCTTTTGAGTATAGAACTTCTGCTTTTTTTCCATTGGAGATTAGATGAAGATGAATCAATTCTGGAGACAGATGTCTTGTTATTAGGCTGTCTATCATTAGGGTTCTGGTTCTCCTAACAGAGAAAATAATTCTCTAGGTTAAGTAAAACTTGATAACACTATACTTCCTTATTCCCACCTACTTCTTTCAATATTGTCACTTAATTGAATGGATAACACTAATGAGGTCACACATGCAAGAAAAATCTGTTGGGTCATCTGTTGTAAAACTATTTAGGAATATAGAAGTCGATTCTAAACTCTCTGTTGATAAATACAACTTTTTATTTTTGGTCCAAATATGCAGGCTGAAAGCAAAACGTTACTGATGTCCATCAAGAACTTTGATTAAAAATAGTTTAATTTTGAAATTTTCACCTCATTCTTCACCTATATATTTTTGGAGTGTCTGGAGTTTGGTATCTCATCTATCTTTCTCTCTTTTCTTTGCATATCTACAGATTTATGTACCTGTGTCTAGGACAGAACTTACTGTAGTACGTAGTCAGAAATCAATATATGATTAATCTTGGCTGAGTTCTCTTTGGTCACACTTTTCTTCTACTATGTCAATCTCCTTGTGTCATCATCAGACAGAGATGTTAGTGAAAAATTAGCCCTGTTTGTCTAGCTTACACATCTAACATGCTACTAATTTAAGGTTCTTAGGGAACTTATTCTATAAAAGTAGGTGCTTATAAAGTCAACAGAAAAGTGTAGGTGCTTTCGAAGTCATTCAAAAAGAATTACTGAATTTAGTTTTAGGTGTCTAAGTCAGGCACCTACTTTTCTCTTTTACTCTGCAGAGAACTTTCGGTGCTTACTGTAATGATTCCCTAGAGCCCTGAAAATTAGTTGCCTAAGCTAGACAGTGGCAATCCCTTGAAGAGGAATTCATATGACCTGTGCTGAAGTATCTGCATTTGAACTGGTTATATTCTTATATATCTGACCTTTTTCAGAAATCTTCCTCAAGCATTGCATAATAGGATGTTTTCACTGATTATAAAGGATTATTATCTCAGAAGCAGGTACAACAGAGTGTAGGCATTGAAATTTGGAAAGATTATTCCATTGTTTGTAACAGTTGTCTCTGTAGGAAAGGCTTTTGAAAAGGGCAGGCTGTTCATTAAGTTATGAATCATACCCTCTCGAGTTTTGTGAGAGTCATTGTGCAAAAAAAAGTACAACTTAAGACATACTTAAATATTTGAATTGCATGTGCCAAATCCAGTAAATAGCTTGAACCTAAAACTTCTGTGGGGTCCATCATGATTTCCACCTGCATTCATATCCTTGTTAGTTACATCTGTCCTGACAGATTATTATTCACTGTATATTTATCTTATGTTACCTGAAAGAATCTGGTTTTTTAGAATAAGGGAAAAGCTGAAGGATATTCTTACGGAAGATAAAGGTACTCTAAGCACATTCAGGATCTTACAAGGTACGTCCACAATGAGAAAGAGGCTCTTTGTATCTTTATCATAATCACAACAAATACTTTGAAATAAGATAGGAGATACTCAGCTTCATGTGACTTCAAATTGTGTGTTACTAATTAACATTACTGAGAATAAAGGCCATTTCAAGAGCGTATCCCAACATCATGCACAGTTCCTTGTTATCATGAGCAAACAGACTACAGAATGCTTGTCATAAACTGATCAAAGCCTTTTATAAATAGTTAGGTTTCTTCCTCCCACAACTTTTCTTATAAGAATCACAACTTTTTTTCATGGAATCAGAGTCATAGAATGGCTTGGGTCGGAAGGGACTTCAAAGTTCATCTCGTTCCAGCCCCTCTGCTGTGGACAGGGAGACCTTCCACTAGACCAGGTTGCTCAAAACCCTATCCAGCCTAGCCTTGAACACTTCTAAGGAAGGGTCATTTGTTTCTTAGAATCCTTCTTTTATTTTCTACTCTGAACTCTGTTTGTTACTTATTTGTAACTATCTCCTCTATTCCAACATGATAATCTAGCTTAAATGAATTCTTTTGCCTTCTTATGTTTGTCCCCTGGGTTTAAGGAGAGACCATCCATTTATCCTCTAAGTCTTCAGTCTGCCTAGTTAAAGAACCAAAGACTGGTTCCACACTGGGGGACTTAGCATGTTAAGGCCACACAAATTTTTGATCTTCGAATGCAAGAGTGGAAATCCAATGTGATGCATTTAAAACCTTTGTCCAATGATTTGGTACAGCCCAGTGCTCATGAATGACATTCACTCACAAAAGCCAACATGCCAACCCCAAAACTGACCCCAAAAGACACAGCAGAGTGAGGAGTGTGTCCAAGATTCTCACCATGAAATTTACCTTTGTAAATTTCACACAAAAGCATCAGAGCACGTTAAGAAAGCATACAAAAGTAAAACAGAAAAAAGTGACATAAAATGTCATACATAGGAATTCTGATGTTAGAAAAGTTTAGTTTCATACAGAAGAGGTGTTCGCGAAAATTGTTTTGTTAATCTACTAGAACAGTAAATCTTTCAGCTTCTCTTAAACCTTTCCCTTTCAGTCTGAGTCATATTTCTAGGCCATTAAGAGAACATACCTAGATTTTTGCACAAAGCGTGAAGGCTGTTGTCATCCCGATTTTGAAACTCCATGAAATTATAATTGCAATTATAAGACCAAATATAACCTTGTTATTAAGGAAATAACTAGTTCAAGCCTCCCTGAAATCTCCTCCACCCAACAGTATAGGATATATGAAGTTTTTCACATTCTTTGTCAGATTTATTTGGTTGTCAGTTCAGTTACTGATGCAATTAAAAAGGCGCGAATAAGTATTACATTTGTGGCAGGAAAAAAAACCCCTGTTTGTGGACTTCACTCATTCATCACTATTTTAAAAACACTTTTTGGAGTTTGGTTACATAGCAACATTCCATTCAAACTTGCCCAGCGGCAAATTTGCTGCAGTTGCCAGAAATGTATCATTCAGCAGTCATGGTGGCAATTAGACTGGGTATTCTGGTGAAACAATTTTGTTTCAGTGTTCTAAACATTTGTGCACACACTAATGCAAAATTTAAAATCTTCAGGTACTGGAAAATTAAAATAAGATGTCTTTATCAGTATGCTTGTTAACATTTTTTTCATTTAAAAAAAAAAATTTTCTCATTGCAAAGACCCATTTTGTATCTATGGCTATCCAAATAATACTAGTATGAATCAGCATAGATTGCATTTAATTGTGTTAAAATAATTGCATAGGAATAAAAGAAAGTAGAATGAATCCTTTAACAATTAGTCAAGACATCTTTATTTTTTCTTTTGAAAGTGATGTACAAAAAATGTTTATTTATTTTACCTGTCTCCAGGGCATCAACTCATAATATATGAGTCTAGTGACATCTTGGATTCCTTAGATTGACCATGCCTTCAGCAGTCTCGTCAGAAGAGTGCAAGACATTTGGACTCTGTTCAATGTCAGGACATATTTTTTAGACCATCTAGGATATTAGTAGTGATGCTGGATGCCGGTGTTTATGCAACTGACTTGAGACCACAGACAGTTAAATTGTCTTTTGGGGTGAGATTCAGACATCAGCATGGAGGTGTCTACACAGGAGCATACCCTCTAACATATGAAAACATTTTGAGCTCCAGTCAATTCAGTGAATTCAGCTGACCAAATCTAGGCCTCTACTGTAGATGGAGTTGAATAGCTCTCCAGACCTTACTGGTTGTGCTCAGCTATGCAAATGTAGAAATTCAGTTCCATATAAGCTGTTCTAGGATATTCTGGCTGGCTTCCAGCTGCCAGTCCAGAAGGGCTTGGGGTTCTCATATATGTATTCTATCTGCCAGCCCCAAACTATGTCCCAGGTACCTAGAATTATCTCCTCAGCACTCCTGAAACGATAGATGAATCAACCCTTGAATCACTATTTACTAAAATGAGAACTCACGTATGAAAGAGGGCTTTGGTGGATCGATGCCACGAATATTGCACAGGGTCCCTCGTGGAGACGCTCAGGCAGCACTCCAGTAGCACCCACGCGTGCGCACGATCTCACCTTCGCAGGCGGTCGCGAACAGCCGCTCACACACACAGCCCATGCACGAGCCGGAGATAAAGAGGCGAGAGGGGTTCTCTGCATGCAATTCTGAGGCGTTTAACGAAACCAACACACTCAAAGGAAGCAGGGACAAAGAACCAAGAACGAAACGCACGCGTCGTTTTATCCCGAAGGGTCCCAGGGGTGGGCAAAGCATCAGAAAACAATGGTCTGAGGGCTAGGGGGCAGAGGCAAGGGTGAGTGACATAACAGGAGCCAATGGGAGAAGGGATAGGAGGGGGGAGGAGTCAGTAACCAGTGGAATCTTGGTAAAGGGAGAACTTTCCAGCTCAGAGGTTTACAGAGAGACTGCTTTCAAAGCAGCATGGGGGTGTAAAGTGGACTTTGCCACCGCAACACTCACACACCTATCTCATGTGTAGATACTTACACTTGTTCATAATAAATGTCTACAACCTGACTCATTCCTGACATAATCAGCCAAGCCTAACCTTGCTGCCTAGTATGTCTCTAGAACCAGCAACTGCAACAGGTACCTCTGGTGGGAAATTCAGGCTGTTTGAAAGTCAGGGGTAGTTAGGGTGAGATGCCTGCTTCTCCCTCAACAGTCCTTCACAATTCATGCAGAGAGCCGAAGACCCATGTTATGTTACTGTAGATGAACAAAGGTGATGCTGAGGTGAGGACTTGTGTGAGGCCTATGGACAGAAGATCTTGTTCAGAATTGTCTTTAAGATTCCAGGAAAAAGCCAGCAATAATACATGCCACTACGGCTAAGTGAAAAGAAGTTAAAAATCAGGATTCAGTGGAAATCATAAAAAATTCATTACTTAGGGGTCACACTTCTGAATTTTTGTACGTGAGATATTACCCATGTGGGGGGCAGGAGGAGGGGTGAGTGTGTTGGTATTTGATTTTATGCCTGTGTCATAAATTCAAAGATGTATGAAACTTTAGTCAGATATTTTATTTATTTTGTTTTCATCTAGTCAATGAATGAATAAGGCACAATTACAAAAGAATTCATAATCCTAACACAGAACTGTATTTAGATGTATGTTTTGCAAAGAAAAAAAAGAAAGACACTGGGAATTCACATTTTAAGATCTTCTTTCTGTGTGGGCTGAACAATACAAAACAGAGAGCTTCCTTTCATTACTGTGTAGGACTGTCATTTAAGGCACAGTCTGAATGGATAGAGAGCAACTCTTCTTTAGTTCTCCAGACTTTAATCTGACAGCTAAAATTCAGTAAATCAAGAGCTCCGACAAAGTTAGGAAAAGGCTCCTTGTGCTTAGTGCTTTTACTAGGGCTAGCTTTTCATAAAAGAGTATCATGCGTCTGCCCAATGTACAAGGAGATGGAGAGTCAAAGCCTTGATTTAAGATAATGCTTTCATGGATGTTCATTTGTACCTCTTAAAAAGCTTAAAAGTTCTTAACCCATTATCTGTAACCCTGTCCAAATTAATCTAAGGTTAACAACATGGTACAATTTAAACAGGTTATCTTCTTTTACCAAAAATAGAAAGACAATGGTAATACACAACTCTTTGACTGGACATCATCTTTCACTTTGGATTTTTGAGATGGTGGGAGCCAGGACAAGTCAGAACACTGGAGAATTAGTGGCTCTCTAGGATCCACATCTCTGGATCCTTTGATTCCTTTCCTACACAATCTTTTTAAATCACCCATTTGTTTTCTTCTACAGATCTGAAGCCTTTCCTACCTATTTTTTATGTCTCATCTTGAAGTGGAATTAATAAGATTATTTCTTTATGCTGGTCTGTGCCTTAAACCAAACAGTCACTCCATCCAGATACATCTGACCATTAAGTCCTGTCACTGTTGTTTTAGCAATTATGGGTTATGACTATTATATTACCTAATTTTGACACTTAGATTCTTCCTGAAGAAAAAAGGATCTGAACAGACTCAGATCTTAATTGCAGCAAGTGTGAATTTTTAGACCACTAAAATAGTTTCAAGGTCAGTACATTTTCAAGTCATAAATACATTTAATCCATTTTTAATTACATATAATATTTGTTTTTATAAAACACGGGAGGAAATTCTAGTATTCTCCTGCCTGTGTCATCTTTTCCAATGCCTCTAAACTGTACTTGCTGCAGCTGTGGATGAACATGTGTGACACTACTTTTCCTCAATGCAGTGGGCCATCTCGTCTGCTTTTGTTGTAATGTCCTGTAGCACTGATAGGAATCACACAAACACAAAACATCAGAGCCAGGACGCACTGCAAAACCTGCCAATTGGAGGCACTACTTCAATGAAGATTTTTACATCAGTGGATGTAAAAAGGAGACTTTGAGTCCCAAAATATCACCCTTTGGATTAAGTTAGAGCCAACTGGTCTTAAATTCAGTGCATAATCTGTTGAAAACATGGAAATCAGCTTAGTTCTTTCCATATAGGTCTATTTGATAGGGTAGGTAGGTGCCTATATTCACATGGCATATAAGCATATCTGGGCAGGATTTTTAATTAATAACTATTTAATTTGCACAGAATGTTACCATTACTAAAGCCATGTTAATACCAATGGATAAACTGGTTAATTTTCTTTCATAAACTGCCAACATGTAGTGATATTTTATGGGGTTTTTTTATGAGTTTCATCACAGTGAAATGCTGGTTCTTCTTTATAATCCAATCTGTTTTACTGACTCACAAAGGGTGGAGCAAAATGTCAAAGTCTTTTGGTCCTTAACTTAGAACTGTTTGTAATACTGAGAGATTATACATTTATCTGCTTATTAACATCAAGTACAACATTATGTGAACTCATGTTCCACAATTACAATTGCAAAACTAACTTTAAAGTACAACAGGACAACCTTGACATGCAAAGACACAGAGAATCCTCTGGATTTGAGGATATACAAAAAGAACTTTAGCCTGTAATTAAGAAGTGTGTGTGAGGGGAACCCCAACCATCATGTCAAGAAGAATAGAATTCGTCCAGAGGTCAAGGGCTCTGTGTAGCAGTAACCAAATATTTCCTGTCTGCTGTAATACAGGAGTAATTGTATTAACTGTTTTGGGATAGAGAGGGAAGGAATCACGTGTGTGTGCTAGTCTGCTTTCTCCCCTTTTAATTCATGGAAGTGAGGAATTTCAGTTTAAATGTTAAAACTGGGCTAGTTGGATTAACAATACACATTGTTTTCTTTGCTGGTCAAAAAAAAAACAAAAAACAAAAAACAAAAAAGCAGAAGAAAAACATGTATATAGATACATTTCATGGAGTTTTTGGACGTTCATGTCAGGTAAGGAGGAGTCAAAGTTTTGTGAAAGCCTCTCATGAGAGTCTGTGCTATGTGCCTATGCCATGAGGACTACAAGAAAACCCCAAAGCTCCTATACAGATCTTTCCAAAGATCTAAGAAACTGTTCTTATTTTCTGTAGGAATAAAACAGAAGATTTCCACAATCAATAAATAAAAAATGAGAAAGCCCTGCTTCCAAAGAAGCTAGTTATCGCTTAACTTTCAAGAACTTTCCTGTCCTGTAATTTCACATATCTCTGGTAAGGACCCTTACCACCAAGTTATTACTCAGTTTTTTTAGGAGAAACCTTCTCCATTACTCCATATGCAATTCATAGCAGTAAAGTTATGTTAGTATCTAAGTATTAATCGGACAAGAGACCTCAGTGAGAGTATTATTCATCTGTGGTAATTGTACTAAGCATTGGACCAAAACTAGAGTAATATTTTATTTGATTTTTCTCACTAGAACTAAGTGAATTAAAAACCTCAATTGCAGCAGGGTAGGGAGGGAAAGAACAGAGAAAGGAAGAAAAACGAGAAATTCAGATCCTGTGATATTCCAAATTCTGTCACAAACCTTTCTGAGTGACTTAGGAGCCCAAACTTTGTAATTCAAAGAGGCAGACTTTTAAAGTCAGCACGATAGCCAAAGATTTAGATAGATACATGCGGTAAAGATTTTTTAAAGCATGAATCAGCCAGCAGAATATAAGTATTGAGATCAGTAGGAATTTGTTCTGGAAATAATGCATTGTTTAAAAATCAGCCAGAGCTGGGATGTCCAAGTCCACAGAGCTTTCTGATTGTCCATGTTCTGACTGATCAACATGATATAGCAGCAAGCTCTAATGACTTGTGCCCAACCATTTTTGAGGTGCAATCTTCAAACCTAGAGTAATCATTTTCTTATAACCTATTTTGCAATTATTCCAGAGAAACTAAAACAGCCCAAATGAGAAATAATGAGACCTATTCTGTCAGAATAGCTGTGATCTTGGCACTAAGATACTCTTTTGGGAGGTCAAAGTGAGTTAAATACTGACGGTAAGACCCAAACCTAAGTCTTTCTGACGGGTCTGGTAATTTAACCACTATGCTATGGACTGAAACTGAAAAATCTTTCTGGCTTTCTCAGATTTCTTGGTCTTCTTTTCTCCTTATGCTGGGAGCTTGATACTGTGAAAAAGCCTTGTGACCTGAAGCCACCAGATGAGGTAAGCGGGGAACAATGTAGGTTGTCCTAGCTTTTGCTCTCTAGTGTGCTTATATGCAAACTAGGTATCTAAATTTCTAGTAGGTAAAAATTTAGTGGAGTTTTGGAAACAATTCAGCCGACCAGATGAACGTTGTCACATTGTCTTCTTGAGGGTGACCCACACTGACTGTGTCTCAGCAAGATTGTAGAACCATTTGTGTAGACTCCTACTCTGTACGTACTCTATTTCAGGCCATGTGCTTTGAGAAGAGCAGTACTGTTTTGTCTCAAGTAAATGCAAACCCACCCTACGTTCAGCAAATCTAAACTGTTTCTGAGTGTGTAACACTTTGAATACCTAGGTCTGCCATCAGTGAAAAGAAAAGACAGCTTAATTCTGGAGTGAGACAAATCTTCCTCCAGAGATGTGTGTCTCCTTTGACAAGAAGGGACGCTATGTTGAATAGGCATCTAAGCAGTATGAAACCAGCCTTTCCAGTCTGGAGCTGCTGTGTTGTGGCATGCTTTTGATAAACTCTTCTTAATGGTTACCTTTGGCTCAAGGGATCTGTGCTTATATTTCTGTGTTGCTGTGTACACAGGGTATGTACACGTGTGTGGATGGGTATAAAATACAGATGTGCTGTTGGTGAATCTATCAGCTTCAGAAAGCATAGCTTTTACAAATATAATTACTGGGACTGAAACGACAGCTCTAGCCACTGTCATTAGCAACTGTGAAGGCCTAGATTTATTGTCATGATGTATCAACTGTGAAAGGGACATAATACATGATTCAGAAGAGGATGTACTGATGGCCACAATGGTTCACATTAATAAACATCAGCTCCAACACCTATTTGAACTCTAACTGCTCTGTTACCCAAACTTCCAGAATAAACTTTTTAGTCTGTTTAGCCCCAGCTCTTATGACTACAAGCAAACATGAGAACTTCATACAGATACCACAGAAACAAACAGCCTAAATTCTTCAAGAGAGTATGAATACAGAATGAAACTTTTAATGAGGCGGTTAACATTCCTAACTGCACCAACTTGAAGAGGACACTGGGTAAGCCTACATAGTAATTAAAAGCAGCCTTGAAAAACCAGGACCTGTGATCCTTCCATTTATGTTATTCCCTCAAGGACTGAATGAACTGGCCCTGCCTGAATTCCTAATGTGGAGGAACCTGGGTGAGAGGAGAGAGAAGTCACCATGGCAGGCATGGGGAGGCATATTTGCCCTGGCAGATCTGGGAGGTCATGGTTTGTTCAAGCCTCAGGCTACTACTGCATGCCTGAAAAATGGACAGAAGATGAGTCTGGTTTTCAAGGTGACTGCATGGAGATAGACACCTTGCTGTCAGCAAATTTAAAGTTTCTTGGAAGACTTTAAAATCAAGGTTAAGACCTATTATTAGGATCACAGCATTTCTGTCTCACATGACAAGTTGCCTATTTGATGTTTCATTACAGTTCAAGTTCTGAGACAAATGGTTATCTAAAGATCTCTTTTTTTTTTAAATGAGAGTTTAAGACACATTGCCCTTTCTGTATACAGTAGATGAAGAGAAAGAGACACCTCCAGAAGGTGATTCATCTCATCATAAGATAGGCATCCAAGATAGGTCATACAATTTGCCTCCAGTGGTGTTTATTTTCTCCTACACTAACTATAAAAGCAGCCTTGGTTGAATAGGTCATACTTAGATGTCCAATTTTCAGACAGCTGGAAGCCATCTGAAGGCACTGAGAGCCTCAGTAACAAGACCAGTTAGCCTGGGCTTTGCATTGTGTTAATGGGATGCACATGGGTTTTGACTTCCTTGAAGACTGGGCAGAGCACTAAATGACTGAAAAAGACTGTATAGGCATACCCTGTAAGAGATTATTTGAGGGAATTCCCTGAAGAGAGACTGTTTTATCCTCCCTGCAGCAAACCTTGAGCAATAGTGGCAAAATGCTGTAAAGTGCTTGGGAGAAGTGATGAATACATGAAGAAAACTAGAAAGATACCTCCCAAGGAACAGAATTTCTTTATCTGTCCTGACCTCAGTGTGAGGAATAGCCACAGGGAACAGGAATTCCTCCAATGCATCTACCACCCTGAATAACATGAAACCAATGACAATGAAATATCTGCAATTTCCAGGCACATTTGGCCTAGGGGTTCGAGTAGCCACAGCAGGTTTCCTTCATCACTACAGTTTTTACAACATGCACAACAGACCTTTATTCTTCCACTTCAGTTTATGGCTTCTTGCACAAGACAATGAATGCTAATTGCTGGCCATGTTTATGACAGCAGTGTCCCCAGCAATTCCCCAGATGAATGGATTATCATCTTGGACTTCAAGAGCTGCTTTTAGGTTTCATAGTTTTGACAGCTAAGAGTAATGACTTTCAGGATTGATTCAAAGATGCACCTGTTTTCCCAGGATTTGGCTGAACAGAGAAAGCATGGATGGACTAAGTGAATGATGGCTTTTGGGTGGACTCATGTGGAGATGTCAAAAGATTCTCTAGTGGAGGCTGTGCAGCATAACTGGATAGCTCAGTGGTTATCGTACTGTGCAGAAAGACTTGGTCTGGATGATCCAATGCACTTTAAATCACTGTTTTTGTATTTCAGTCCATAACTTATTCAATATGTGCAGTCTAAGACATAACCACAATAAAAAACTAGAAAAAAAAATACTGTGAAATAACATTGTGGTCATAAGTCTGAAAAAGATAAGGTTCCTTGACTGGTCAAACATGAGTGGGATAAATGGTCTGGCATTTCTGGTCAGCTGCTTATTTGGGAGGTCAAACACCAACTTGATAGTGCTGTCATATGAACTAAGAGTTGCTGGGAAGACATACACCACACAATTAGCTAAACTATTGAATCTGGGTGTAGCATAAGGAAATGAATGCCTCATCCATTTCCCTCATGCACAAGGAAAACATGCACTGCTTTGTGCATAACCATCCAGCACAGTTTCACTCAGTGGTCATCCAGTGCAGACAAATGCTGGGTCAGCCCTGCACCCTGAAGTATGTCTGGATGCACACCATGCACTGCCACTCTGGCAGGTCTGATAGATTGAATTTATTGCTTCAGAGCAACATACACACTTAGTACCCAGATGCCCAGAACCCTTCAAACAGTCCTGCCTAATTCTAGCAGGAGATATAGAGATTTTCTTCACAATGTTCTTTGACTAATTGCAGTCCAAATTAACCCTGAAGTAATTTTAAAGGTATCTGAGACAGATGCACTAGCAGTGTATGCGACCTAAACAGTCAATAAGGAGAACCAGACACTTCTCAGAATGCTGAATCACCTTCCAGAGGTGTCTTACTTTCTTTGCTGACTCCCTGGGGGCCTGGAGCAATGAAGTTTCTGGCTTGCATGCTTCAGCTAAAGGTGTTTGGGGGAGGAATTCAGGCCATAGGATCCCTGGTAGAGGAGCACAGAACAGGCCAGACTGCATTCCCTTGAGCAGCTTTCTCATGGAGCCCCACAGGGCCTGGCTACGTGGTCTTCACCAACAAATAGAAGAGATCTGGGACCTGGTCCCAGGTCAAGTGATGCTAATTGCCTCACATCCCCTCTGCTCTGGGCTAGTTGCCTCTGCAGCTGGTTTCCTCTGGGCAAAAGTAGCTGGAGCAGCCCAAGCAGAGACCAGTAGCAATTAGACTGTGAACCATTCATGCTCAAGCTTGGTCTATGGCCTTAGCTGACTTTTCCTGTCTTATTATTGCCCTACACACTAGTATTTAGATTTTTGAGAAGTTTTAAAAATAGCATCCTCTAGTCTCTGCCAATATTAGTCAAAGGTGCATTTACACCAACAAGGATTTGTGCTTCAGGTTCTTTAGCAAAATATCTATCAAGCCTTCCCATTCACTCTTTAGCTACTGGTACAGATAATTAGTCTAATTTTGAAAATTATTGTATATTTGGACAACATGCTTTTACATGCTGCCTCCAGCTGGTCATCTGAACAACTCTAGCACAGGAAGGTACTTAGTTTCCCTGCCTGAGTCTTTTTGACTGTTTTAGTTAGTATTTTGGCTGTATGTATCTCTGCATTACTTGTAAATTTCAGAATGTTTTTAGAATTCTTTGGAACAAAGGGCAATTTTGGCATAAAAAGGCAGCCAAGAAACCATTTTGAGAAACCCTGTCCTTATGCTGTAGCCCAGTGTTACTCATTCTACTGTCAGTGGCAGATGGTTAATGAAATATTTATTGAGAAATAATAACAACATTGACAACAACAGCTTATTTATACACATCTTCCCACATGCTATTGAATAAAAACCTTTTCCACTGTGAGGACAGTCAGGCAGGGTGCAAGCTGTCCAAAGATTTTTGCAGTGTCTGTCCTTGGAAGTGTTCGAGGCCCAACTGACCGTGGGCCTGAGCAACCTGGTCTGGCCACAGAGCTGCCTCAGCTTTGACAGTAGGTTGGGCTGGAGGGGTCCTCCAGTGCTCTGATGCCACAATCCTATAAAACCAGTGAGAGTGAGAATATATAACAGAGAATATGTCTCCTGACATTTAGTCCAATATTGATTCGACTGTAAATGAAAAATACCATAGCAATGCAGTGCAAGAGGATTCCTGTGTCTCATTGAAGAAATGAGGTGGTTAGCAAGGGAAAAAAGTTTTTGTATAAAATCTAATCTTAGTAGTTAATTTACTGGATTTTTTTTTTGGTTTAACTCATGTATTTGCATACTTTGAGTGCTGTTTGCAAATTGGTAAGAATTCTTGCCAGAATCTTCCCAAAAAGTAAAGCACCTTCATCTGGATACATAAGTTGCTGATTTCAGTAACTCCATTACACCAAGGTTTAGCCAGCTTCAGTTTATTTCCACATCAGACAAGTTATCTATATTCCTTTATTTTCCACACAAGAGCATGGCCTGTATCACATAAATGTTTGTATTTTACAGTTTACTTATAGACGTGTTGCACTGAAGTGGTTCTGTGTTTCGTTCCGTAGTTCAGTGCTTGAGTTATTAAAAATGGTCCATTTGTTTCAGATTTTTTAGCATATTATTTAACTACAAGTTGATCTGACACATTTTTGCATATTTTTTCTGAGACTGGAAAATATTTCAATGGAAATAATCACAGGCCTGTCTTGGACTCATTTACATATAGATAAGAATCACACATTCAAAATGCTACAGATAGTGAACATGACTGTTATAGCTAAACATGCTGTTTTGAGATCAAAGGTGAAGTATATATGTCACCTGGAAGAGACTGTTGTATAATTGTGTGGATAAAGACTCTTGAAAGGAATCCTGCTTATACTAGTATACTGTTATTGATCTCTTTCACTGTAAACGAGGATTTTGGGGATAGGCAAATTACCCAGGAACAAGGGGGAAGAACAGTGCTTCCTTTATCTCTTTGTCTTTATCTCTTTTACTTGTGCAGCAGATAAAAAGTAATCCCTGCTCCATGGAGCCTAGTGAATCAAGCAACCTACAACAAGAGCAGTGTCAGCTGGTCGGTTCCCTGAGCACAGCACAAGGAGATATTCTGAATGCCAAGATTTTGTAAACAGCAGGAAATATTAAAAGTTGCTTAATCACATGCTGCCTGCCTGTATTCCCTAATGTCAGGGATGGAAATCTCTGTCCTTTCTCTTTCTGTACTGACCTGCTGCTTGGTGCTGCTATCGCACACCAGAAGTGTTTCAGCCCAGAGGTATTTCCAGATGGTTTGATATCAGAAGCAGAATGTCTGAAACTCACACAGAGCTTTGTGACTGTTGTTCAGTAGCAAATCTGTGTTTATGGGGATACTGTCAATCATCTCACCATACTGGCCCAGATCATCAAACTCACAGGGGCTGAGGGCAGAGCAGGAGCTCTCAGTATCCCACTGCATCTGTAAAATGCCTCACATCAGGACCTTGGTCTGTAGTGGCCTTTCAGTGTGCTACCCATGTGGGATTAAGATTAGCATCACAGAAAATCATACCATAGCAATTGAAATGTTTTCATATAATTTCAAGTATTTTCCATGGCGTATGGGATTCAGAGAAATCTGGAATTTATACTGACACTGGTAACAAAGAGATCCAGTCAGCAATTTCTACTCACTTCTCAATTCGATAAAAGTCATCATTGTTCGGTCTGAGTGAAGAGTGAACAAAAAGCCTCGAGTTATGTCCTGCAGTGTTAGCTGTCAAACCATCAATGAAATATTTCAGTCTGTGTCTCTGCTTCTTATGAACTAACAGTTCAAATACTTTTATTTTTCATGGGCCAATCCTCCTTATCCCTTACCTAAGGTCTAGTTGGAAAAAAGTAGTGAAAAGGAGTTTGAACTTGTACAATCAAGTGGGTTTTGCATTACGAGTAGGCCAAAGTGACTTGTACTTGTAACAGTGAGAAGTGTATTAGATAATCACTCTGCTGCTGTGCAGTTCGAAAATGACTTGGTAAATACCTTTCCCAATTCTTCTAAAAGTAAGCAAAAAACTTTCCAAAGTCAAGAATAAAATGTTTACTCATTTGATGTCTTTCTAACAAAGGTAAAAACGAAGACGCAGGAATCTAACAAGTGCTGAATAGAAAAAAAAAGTATTTCAAGAGTCTGTTTGTGACCTCAGTGTGTGGTTCTCCTTTGAAAAATGATTCTCTAAAGTTTTTCCAGTTCCCATCCTGCACTCCAAGCTCTGTCGCTCTCTTTGCTCATTATTCCCAGTTTTAAAGATTGTGTGGGCTAACTTAAAAAAATTAAAGAAAACTTTTTAAAATGGGCATCTTTTTTCCCTGATTGTAGTCCAATGGAAAACAACTATAAGCCTCCCCAGTTGGTTTCCCAGCTCCAGAAACATGTTTGCCAATTTGCAGTTTATGTAATTTGCACTTCAAAATGTGGGCACGTAACCTCAATGCTCTCAGAGTTGTGGGAATAAACAGAATTTCTCCACAAATCTTCAGGGGAACTTTTAATCAAAAGTCTGCCTGGGGCCGGATGTTATCATGCAACATGAAGAAGCAGGATTGTGATAGATCTACTCCCAGAAAGGTTTAATCAAATCTGTTCAGTCAGAGTGCTCTACCCTTGAGTCACTGATGGGCATAGACAATGCAGGAGTGTTGCAAGAATGTCCTTAAAGAAGCACAGCACTCTCTTGTCCCTTGCATTAGTGCAGACATCGTGTAACACCAAGCCCTGCCTGCTTCTTGCTCCTTGGGTGATGGGTGATGTGTGCTCGCTCCCCTTTCTAGCTCCAGAATAAACAAGGTGGAATGAATTCAATATCCTTTAAAGTCACATGCATTTGCATGTGCCTCTGGACAGTATTTTCAAAACTCATTACTCCACAAATAAAGAATAATAAAAATATTTACCCTCATCAAAAGAGTAACCTTGAGGAAAAATCCATCAGAAATAGGACACCAACAGTACAACTTATTTATTTATAAGTTTGTAGAGCTGCATATGTACAGCTGCATATGAATTTGATATTTTGAGTATTTAACTAAGCATTTATTAATACTACTGAGATCTAATTTGAATCTCATTTATGCCAGTGTCATTCTGAAATAACTCCACCAAGTTAATGTTTTTGAATCCAGCAATCCCTTAACACCTTCAGTCTGGAATTTGCCCAAGTTTACACTTTTTTATCTGAGATTGTGGAATGAAGGCTCAGGTCTGGAAGAGTCACTAAAACAACCATTAGCAATTTGCTTCGGATGCCAAGACATCAGAAAGAGATTGACAGTGAAAAGTGGCATAAGAATTTACTCCTCAGAGCAAAGACAGTAGCACAACTTACCTGTGGTACATAAAAACACAGAAATATATATATATATTTTCCCCCCAGGTGTCTGGGTTCAGAAATGAAGGAGCATTTTCTATAAGGTGGTAAGTCACAAGAGTGAGGCACAAAATCTGTCACCAGGTTCACCTGGAGCTGCATTAGCGCTGCGCAGTAGAACTCATGGTATTGATCACACCATGCCCTCGTTCAGCAGGACCAAATTGCCCTAAAATTAATAGGAAGTTCATTTTCACCACCTGGTTGTAAAATTAATTAAGTGCACTGGTTGGGTAGTGATTGGAACAATATTTATTTTAACATTTTCCACTGTTTCTTAAACCAAAACATCTTCTGCTTAAAATACATGGGACATTGAACTTTTAATAAATATTACTGTGTTGGAATGTGGTTAAACTACTTCATGTGTATAAGGTAGGGGATTATTTTGAAGAAATAAGAGGACTCAGGGTATTACAAATGATTTCTCAGTTCAGTAAAAGAAAACATAACTTTTAGGAAAATGATTCACAGTAACTCAGGTTTTGGTTTTCCTCCTACAGGAAAAGTACAGGGTAAGTAGGGATAGAGCTGAGTAGGAATTTTCAACAATTCAGACTTTCAGTTGAAAATAACGATTCAGTCAAGGGAAACCTTAGCTTGGAAAAGATTTGGTTTTAACAGTTTTTTTCCTACCCACAGTCTTTTAGGAATTATTTTCCAAATGTGTTTTTCTGTTGCTAATAACTTTGGAAACAGTAGTAAAGAAAAACTTACTTTTAAAAGAAGAAAAAGTGAATTCACAACAATTTCTAGAATACGACTGCTCTATAGGAAAGCTGCTAAGTATTGAGTATCTTCTTCTTGTTGACGCTACATGTATTTCTTTTCAAACAATTTTTCAGATATATATGAGTAATTTTAGAGTCCTTTGGAATACCAGGAGTATTGGTATGATCCCCGCTGCCTCTTTGGCACAAAAAGCCTCACTAACAGTAGGAAGCACTTGATGCAGGGAAAAGGAAGCTATCCCAAGATGTACAGCGCAACCACCAGAGCCACCAAAGGTTCATGCCTTCGCCTCTCTGTGCTCAGACATGGAGCCCCTTCAGAGAGCCTGTGAGAAGGCAGAGGGGAGACAGTTTCACCTGCAGCATTTTAAATCATTCCGAGAGGGATGGACTTGCAGTAGCCCTTCAGGCTAGTGTAAAGGAGATGTACTATCCTGCAAACAGGGACTAGAGTTGTTTTACAAATTGTAAAAACAGGGAGACAAAGCCAGAGCAAAGCCAGAAGTGAAATCTAGCCAATCTTGCAAACTGCTTGATTATTCAGTCCCAGAGTAGGAGACTTCACCCCCCGAGTGAGCAACCTTTGAACCCATCTTATGCTAAGTTTCAGGCTGCATTGATGACGGCTAAAGTGTAAGGAGTACAGGTTTCATCAAAAGTCTGCGAGCACACATGAAAGCACAGCAATTACAGAGGACAGGAATGAAGGGAAAAGCATTGACTTGCTGTGTGAATGTGAAACAGATCTTGTATCTTTCATAAATATTTACAAAGTAATTAGAAAAAAGGAAAGAAAATACACATCAACAAATGAGGCACATCAAAACACTGTCACTAAAGCTTGCATTTCAAAAAAGTTTGGGAGAAAGAAGTGCAGCTGTAGTCTATAGAAAACTTCATTAATGTTTTCAAATCACTCATAGGATTTAGGTGCTGAAAGGCATGCTAAATTGGGATTTATACATAATCAGATCATTGAAAAACATACAAATGGCTGCCAGGGAAAAGTACAATGTTCACTTTTGAAATTACAAAAAATCCTTTGTTTTAAAGAGTGAATTGACTAAAGTTTAGTTTCAGTGAAGCATGTTTTTGCTTTGGGTGTCATTATTTAGTTTGGCCTCCTTGCCAGAGAAACCTTTTTACTGACTGCAGTTCCTTCAACTGTTGTTTTTATTCTCCAGCAACCAAAAAAAAAAAAAAAAGAAAGAAGAAGAAGAAATCAAGGCTGCATCAGATGCTTCAAATTTAGATGAGAGCTGCTCTGTTTACCTTTAATTTTGAGATGGCAGTGGGGGTGAATTGCATGGAGCTTGATTGCTTGCCAGGATTTCTCAAACAGATGTATTTGAACCTCCTCACTTAAATAATCTGGAAAATCAGGTTGGACTGGCTGAATCAAAATGCTGGCAAGTGGGTAAAGAAAACATCCATCCATGTCTCCATCCAGGCACCTCTATTGCTCCCATCGCCATGGTATCTGCACACCTTCAGCAGCAATGTCATGCAGCAGCCTCAGATTCCACACACCACCTAACATGCCCTTGGCAAAAGCCCAGCAGCTTTGCCAGAGATAAAGCATTATGGATGTTATGCCTGTGCATACTAAAGAAAGGATTTTTGCACTTTAACAGCAGTTTCTGAGGTTTCTATGGCTAAGATATTCAAGCACACACATAACCTAAATCTTAGGACTTAGCAATGATGAATAGCTCTGAATGTGCTCTTACAGTACATTCATTGAAGCCTTGTGATTAGAGAATGAATAAAACACATATATCCTTTTATAGACAGATGGAGGTAGGAGGTAGTTTTTCAAATGTTTACTAGGTAAACTTGTTTGTCATAATTTTGTTTTTTTACTTCTCTCTCTCTTTTTTTTTTTTTAATGTGAGAGCTGCCTGTCTCAACACCTGCAGAGACAGGAATTATTTAGATCAGAATACACTTCAAGGAGGGGGGAGGAAATGGGGGCAGAACTGAGCTCTATGTTTGGACATCCACCCTTGCTGAAGGTAGCTCCCATGGATACAATAGAAAAATACATTTCTCTGCAAGGAATGAAGTTCCAGTAGATAAGGGGCATAATGTGTCCTGTACTGTGACCCTCCTGAGCTGCACAGTCCATAAAGAATATTTGAGAACAATACAGAGGGCAACCACAGCCTGTATCCAAGAGTAGCATGATATGGAAAGGTCTGAATAAGAACTTTGAATCATTTCTCCCCGTCCCAACCCAAACTTGACATACTGGCATTAAGCTAGTTTACAGGCACACAAACAGATAGGATGGGATTTTATATTGCATGTACTCTGTAACAATTTAAGAATCAATTTGTTGCCACGAATCAGAGTAGGAAAGAAAAGAGTATCTAACATTTCGGTATTACATGGTTGTAGAGATGTACACGGTCAGAAGGGTTGATCCTTTGCATCGGTGCACTCTGAGCAACCACTGCTGGCCTCACATCTCCCATCTTCCTTGTGTTCTACCAGGTCAAGAGTCTACTTCTTTCTTTTATTCTATACAGTTAAGCTGTATAGAATAGAAGTCCTTCCCACAAGATGCTGCAGATGTGGGATCTTAAATGTGTTCACACAAGATTGATCGAAACATATGGTACACAAACACTCTGAAGGCTATTAAGCACAAAGCTACCACCACTGGCTTGGGAAACACCTCCTGCCTCCATGAGGAAGGCAAGAGAGGTCCTTGCAGCCAATGGTGGAGGACAGGTATGGGAAGAAGGACTTTGGTCTGACCACTAGAGAAGTTTCTACCCTCTGCCCTGTCTCATGGCTTTGCAGAGCCATAACATGACAGCTCTCCTAAATGTAAACACTTAACTGAGATCCTCCAGGTAGGAAAGGAGATGCACCAAGGTGCACCCACATGGCCCCTGGAGAAGGGCTGAGAGGGAGGCACCCACTATACCCCCACCTAAAACCTGAATCACCCTCTAGTCATACCTCTCTTTCCATTGCCAGAGACTGATGGGCAGCCAGTGTTCTCAATTCCCTCATTGTCTAAAGGATTACATTTAGGTAGGATAAGTCTAGGCCTATATAGGAAATGCTCAACACATAATTGATGGGAATGGACGTATAGAAGCTGTCTAAAATAATAAACGTGTACCATAGAGGAGCCAGGTTCGTTCCAAACTGTGGAACCTAATCCTGCAAATCTAGCGGGAAAATTCTTACTTCCAAGAATTTAGGTTTAATATGTTTAATACATTTTTCATTTGTGAAATAATACATTTTTTATTTCATTTCATTTGTGTCTTCAAGTAACTGTAAAGCGAAAAAGTGTTTTCAAAAATGCATTTCAATAGCAATTTGTTTTCTTTTGAAAGTCCCCAAAAGTCACTAGGGAACAGCTTTCATTTGCAGATTTCCTGTTTAAGAAAGGAAAAATAAAGAATAGAAATGTCAGACAGAACAGTCTAGAAATTGTTATTGTGGTCAAAAGCCACTTTTCAATTTAAAAAATGGCAGTGACACAATATCTTCTAGTTCTAACATCCAGTTTCGAAGTGCTTACTGAGATAAGTGGTGTCACTGACTTTGTTAAAACGATGTGTAAATAAAAACAATTGTTATTTAAACATGTATATAAGATACCCTAAAATAATGGTTTTGAAAATGATGCAGTATTTTTCATTCATGTTGGTGGAATTTGAAGTCTTTCAGCATCTTGCAAAACTCAGGTCCCTCAGCTGTTACTGGCAGTGACATTTCATACATCATTCTTATACTGTTACTGCTTTATATTGAAATAATGCCTAGACCCCAGGCCTAGACAGAGCATTAGTCCAATGCATGCAGGTACAAGGGAAGGACAGTTTGTGAAAGGTTTCAGAGAAATCACCATGACATCTTGCAATGCAAATGTAAACAGCTTTCAGTTCGGCTGAGTACTAACACCACTATGTGGCCAAGGTTGGGGCTCTGGAGTTTTGTGCATGCTTATTTAATTTGGGCTGTACTTTGTTAGTTTTATTTATATGGAGGAGGAGTAGTAGTGCAACCCCTGTCTGAATCAATGAAATATTTATAGACCATGAAGCTGATCATGACTAAGGTCATGTTTACAATGAGAATAAAAGATGATGCAGAGAACCCAAAGCCAGCTCTGAGGCCAGCATGATCTCTGAAAAATGATGCAATAAAGTCAGACCAGTGTGACAGTGTGAACACAACAGTGTAGAGCAGCAGAACTGGAGATTGGCAATCCCTAAACCTGGAAAATGCAGAGTACTTGTCATAAATGGAGCAGCCGGAGCCCGTGCTATGAAGCACAAGGCCCAATCTCTATTCCAAGCTGCCTCTATGGCTCTAACAATCAACTCTTCATTTCTGTGTGCTTTTTTTACATCTGCACAGGGGTAAGGCTGCACTGTAGCCTACCAAAGGACTGTTTCTTCAAAAAGAGTGTATGTTTCGTGCGCCTTGGTGTGGCCTGACAGGGGGTACAGAGGACACAGAGGATGTTGGAGGCAGCCCAGTGCCATTTAATGTAGCTATACTGTTTCTGGAGCAAATTATCCCAGAGCAGTGACCAGGCTTTATTTCAATGGAGATTCAGGACCCAGGAGCACCCTGGAGAGTTAAGCAGTTTGGTAGAGTATCTATAGCCCCTGCTGTTTCCAGACACAAAGCCCCAGTCTGGGAGGATCCCCTGCCTAGTGCCAGCCTCCCCCTCTACCCAGCAAGCTCTAAAGACACCTGACATGAGGCACTATACAGCTGCCAGGCTGAAGGGGACACAAAGCCAAGAGCTCAGTGTGCCACACTCCACTGTTAGCAGCTGTGAAGAAGCCTTAACTGACATACACTGGTCCCTAAAGGGTTAAACAACTTGCTTTCCCCTCCACTTTTTTTCTTTCCCCCAAAAATGTCTCAATTTTTTTCCCTAAACCTATCTGGTTTTGAGGGTACTCTCTTCATCTCCCTCTTTGTGCTGAAGATCTGTGACTGATGTGTGGACTGCTGTGTCTGAACAGTTGCCAGACATCTTGTTACCAAGATTTAGGTCACAAACCTTGAAACTAAATGGAGGAAAAATACAAAGGGTTAGTTCAAAACTAAATGTGTTTCCTTATCATCTCAATTTTTTTCTGTAAAAAGGTGTATGTTTTAATATCCCTGGTTACAGACTCTAATGTTGTTTTGTAATTCAGATACGGTGTCAAAGCATGTTTTTGTGTCTCATCTCTGTTAGATACAAAATAGCCAATGAAACAAGAAATTCTGTCTGAAAAAGAAAAGATACAGATTCTGAAGTACTACAGCCTAAGAGCCATTGTTACAGCAAGAATAACCACTCCATAAAGGTAGGAAGGATGGTTTCACCCAAAGTCAGATGCGATCCAGTCATTAAAAGGTTTCTTATGTTCAATACAGTAGAATAAGTGATGGTCAGGACATTCTTCATCTCACACTGGCATATAAGTGAAAGGTTAGATGAAGAGGCTGCCTGCAAGTGTTTGTTTCTTTACCCTGACAATAAAGGGAGTATAGAGCAATGCAGATGTCTATACTATAATGTTTGAAGTTAGGTGTAAACAAAATATTTACTTCTGGACTAGGATGTCTTGGTGCCATAAATGCTCAAAACTCTTCTTTCATACCTGCTAATAATTATGAACTTGGCCCAGATATCAAAGATATTTAGAGATGAAACATATTTTAGACTATTTTTTTCTAATTTACCTTCTGTGTTGTGGGGGGTTCAGCCTTCAAGGCACATTTCAGTCACATATTTAAACTCTCCCTTATAATCCAGGCAAAGCTGAAGTCTAAAAGTCTCATGTAACCAAATTATTCTGGAAAGTCAGGTTTTGCTATTCCTCTTACCTTTGCTAAGATTTATGGCTGGGTTTATAATGTAAGAGTTTGAAAGGTTTTTTCTAGAAAAATGCATGTGGCTTCTCTGAAAAGATTAAAAATCCTGTGTCTCTTTTTTGCAGTCAGTACTGTGAGATGAATAATTTCAGAACAAAAAGAGAAGAGGTTGCACAGCTACAAACACTTACGCAATGTATTGCTTTTTGAATGGCACGTAGTCGCTGTGGATCCTGCCTGAAGAAAATGTTGCTAGGTGGCTGATAAATAATAACAAAGTGGGTTGGATGTGTAGCTGAGTCTGAACATGAATTTTCAGAACTAGCAAATGAGTATGCCATGAACAAAAGAGCCAGCGAGGAAACAAGGAAAAGTTTCAGAGTAAAGCCAGAGTTACTTGCATTGCTTTCCAGAGGTAATTAGGCACAGTCAGGTGCAGCAGCCGCCACTGTTACATGGCTGCAAAAATTAAGACAATCAAGACAAAAGCAAGTTCAATTTAAGGTGGAACTATGGCAGATTTCTAACACAGAACTGCAGATTCAGCCAGTGCAAATGGTGGCCTTGGAACAGGCAGAAGAATTAACGAAGGTAAGGGACGAAACCAGGTGCAAGCACAGCAAGAAAGAACATTTCAAATTATTTATTCTGAGATAAGTGCAGTCTAGTTCTATACAGTTATTTGACACAAGATATATAAATACTCTTTAAAAGTGATAACCTGCAAAATTCAGTCAATTTGGGAGATCTTACACATGTAGAACTTGAATTCACAAGTTTAGCAAACTGAGGTGGGTTTTTATTTTTTCATAGAATATAATTAAAAGTTGGTAACTGTCACCTCAAAGTTATTATTTCATTACTCTAACCACAGTTCCATATTATTTTCCAGTAGTGGGACCCCAAAAGTGGGATCAGGCAATGCCTCCAATATAATAACTATAATTTGTCCCTATTGAGAAATTTCCAATTTATTTTTTTTAAACATAGTTTAGCACAACATACCTACAGACCACACACATGGACAGATTTTCTCTCTTAAAACAGAAACTAACTCTCTGACTTTTGAATTTCACTGATCTAACAGTACAGCAGTATCCATTTTAAAGCAAGTGAAAAACATTTCCTTATTTTCCTTGCAATTGAAATTTCCCCTCACAGTGATGGCAAAGAAAAAAGTATGTTCAGAATAGGTGACATTCAGCCATATGGAGGGGTGAATTTTAAAGGCACCTTATGCAAAACATGTGTACAGTAACTATTTTTTTAAAAATGCACAGCTCTGCAGGGCTAGACTCAAGAACTTCATATTAATGCTTATAGTTAAAGAGGTCCTTCAATAAATATTTGCCCCCAGAATTGTGACACTTTTATACTTGGGAGGTGAGATTTTTGAAGATTTTTATGGTTCTTCTTGACCCCCGAAAGGTTGGATTCATGGTAAGTAGGGCATGTGATTTTCAAGGCTACATACCATAGTCTCAGTAAAAACAGGCAAAGCTTCCTCACTGCTCTGATGGTTACAAACCTCCTTCTAATTTCCAGCTTCAATTTATTCATGGTGAGTTTATACCATTTGTTCTTGTGCCAGCCTTATCCTTTATTTTTAATAGCTTTTCAACCTCCCTGTATTTACCTGTCTAATGTATTTATAGAGAACGATCACAAGTCCTCTCAGATCTTTGCTAACTTTTTCAGTGTCCTCTGGTAAAATATATTTAAAAGATTCTGCTCTTACATACACTGCACATTCAGAATACATATTATGGTATAATTTTTCCTGCCACTTAGACAGAATGATCTCCACAGTTTACCCACAGGTTTCTTCTGTTGAATACAGCAGTCACCCCAGCTTGGGTGTTTATTTCCTTACTAATATAGTCTCCTTTACATCCATATACATGTATACTATGTAACTTATTCTTGAAGGAATTACATTTTGCTCAGGCTGTAGATGAATGACTGTATGAATATACAGTTTATTATTGTTAATTAGTCATCTATGCTGCCTTTGACCTGAAAGCAATACATATTTCAAGGGCTCAGCACAAAGTAAACTGAGGTAACACACAGTCATCCCATGAAAATGGGTAAAATGTTGATGAGACTGTATAAGCAGTCAAAAATTTTAAACCAGACTCCCAAGTTAGCCATAGAAACCATGAAATTAAGAAAAAAATCTTGAGGTTTTCATGCAGCTTTTGACAGTTTAAATTTTCATGAACCAAACCTTTCTCTGCAACTTGGAAGGATTATATATCAGTGTCATTAAAAAATGAGATAGAATTTTCTTGTAATTAGCTGACTTCAGTGGAGGTTTAGATAAAAAATACAAAATATTATGAGACTTGTGATAAAATCTTAGTAGTCAGCACTGCTGAGTTACAGGAACAGAGAGCTGTAGGTGGTAGGAGCCAAGGGAATGAAACAGGCATCACTTGGCTGTGGATGGGTTACCTGGAGGTCCAGAGAAGAACATGACTTTAGGAAAAATGGGGGATTTAAAAGGAAAAAGTGAAAATCTAAACAGTTCTCACACTACAGTTTTGAGAATTGCTGTGAAGAGGATCCTTTCTCATGAAAAATTACTTCACGCAGCACCTATTGTAGCTCTATGTCAGGAAAGAGGCTTTTGGCTTCTTAACATGTCATCATCTGCATACTTAGAAGTCCTGTGGCTGTTTAAAAGTGTGCTGGAGAGTAGCCTCTCTCAGAGGGGAATTGCACAGCAGAGATCACTGGAGAACAGCTTGCTCTGGTCACAGCTGCTCCAGCCAGGAGAGTGGTCAGCTGCACGCTTCAGGCAGCTTTTCAGCCTCTTCTGTAGCCAGGAGTGGATCCAGCCCAAGAAGTATGCGGTACAATAGGTTCAAGCAAGTGCCTGAAAAGTCTGTAAAGCCAGGGGAGTTATTTTGAACTGGATCTTGAAAGCAAAAAGGAACTATTACAGTTGCTTCAATGTGGGGGTGATGCACTTCTCTGTGCTTGTGAAAAGGTGCCAGCAGTTCTCCACACAGAGTTCTAGTCTGGAGGTCTGGGACTTCTGGAGGCCAAAGAGAAGCAATTGCATTGATGCCAGTAAGAAGTATATGGTATGCTGAATTTTAGCTCAAAAACAACATGACTAGCACACCTTCCAAGGGAACAAATAACCACAAAAAAAGAAAATCAAACAATGGAAATTGTTTAAAGAAGAAAACTCACATTTAATTGTGAATTGCTTCATGTGAGGCAAGGGAGCCAAACCCACTGAGTGTTTCAGCTATGCTTGGTTTATTGAGCACAGTGGGCTTGTCTCTATCACCTGACATAGTAATTTTAAACTATCTTTGAATTATCTTTTTTAATTAAATTTCTGTGGGATGATTGAATTTTCTGTTTGAGTGATTATTTGTTTGCTTAGAAAACACACTAGACATCTTGCTGTTTGACCTTTCTTTCACTTCAAATGAGGGCTTAGAAACACTGAATAGCTGGGCACTATGCTGACAGCCAGTCGACTGTAGCTCCAAAGCAGGAACATCCTTCCCTAGCGGGAATCCCTCCACCACACCAGAATTATCTGGTAACATGCAGGTAGCAGCCTGGATGCTTCTCACCAGCTTTTGCTGCTCATGTATGATATTTCATGTCTTTCTGTTCCTTGTCAGCCACACTGAACAGCCCAGTAGCCTTTTCTGTGGCTACAGCTTGGCCACAGCTGAGAGTACTGGAGAAGGTGTTGAAGAAACTTTAGCACATTCTGTATACCCGTGACAGGTGCAGAGGAGGAGAAGACAGGTGGTGGGGGATGAGGCTGCAGATGAAGCTCAGCCTCAGCCACTGTTTTGTATCACTACAGCAATAGTAATTGCTACACCTAGAAACAAAAACTACCGGTTAACATTCTACAGATCAGAGTACAGCCAGAAATGGACATTTCACTTTAATTTCAGTGGTAGTAGAGTTAAGCAAACCTCAATGTTTCTCACTAGCTCCCTCCTATATCTCATATCGCAGAATCAGAGGTACAATATTGCCAGTGGTTTTCAGTTGGTAAAAACTAAAGAGGGGATTAAGCTACTTGGCTACATTATCACTAGAAAAGCACGTCCTAATAGAGACTGAACAGGCAGCAATCACTCTAATGTGAATGCTGGAATAAACCCAGAAACAAATTTTAAAAGAATGACCTTTCCAACCACTCATATCCACAGTTAACCCTGGAATTAAGGTCCAGCTCCAGCTCAGATTAACACTGATCTATGGAGTCCTTAGATTTTATCCCAAACAATGCATGAATTATCAAAACAGTGATCATTGTAGTGTTCTGGGTTTTTTTCCTTCCTTTGAGGGAAAGATAAACATTATTACTAATTACTACTGTTACTATTAATAGAAAGGATCTCAGTCAGACCTGGTTCCTCTGACTATTTGCCACACTCAGGTCCCTCTTTTAAAAGAAATTTCTCAAATTGTGTAGGGGTCTGGTGAGCCAGTTGGGAAAGGAGTCTTCTCACCTAATTTTGTACCATGTAGACATCTACATCTGACCTAGTCATGCTAGTTATTGCTGATGAAAGGAATAAGAACACAGCACACATTTCAACTGGCTTTTTTTCTCTGTTATGGTAGACACACATCACACACTACAAGCACCTTTTTCACTCTGGTGACTGTTAAGGAGAACCATGTTGATTAACTCAGATGTGAACATCTATAGGTAATGTGTAGATATTTGCATGCAGTTAATATACTCCAGCCTTTCTTACCCTTATGACATAACATCACACGTGATCCTAAGTCTTTCTGGTTTGCCTACTTAATTGTTGTTTGCTTGTTTGTTTATAATGCATGGAATATTTGCATGTTATCACCTTTGCACACACCACAACTTTTTCATATAGGCACACCAAATTTCTGACCACACAAGGTCTGAAACATTCATCCATTTTGGCACCTACAAACATGCAAGTTCTTGCTCATGCCCGAGTAGAAATCATACTATGGGAGTCAATCTCATAATACCAACAAAAAATCATGATTGTTCTCTGCTAAATGACCTCAGTCATGACCTGCAGATTATCTGCAGATGATCTGTCCTCTGTGATTTCCTGACTGTTTCTCAGGCTATTCTGCTTCACAGTTATGACTGGCTGTGATGAACTGAGCCAAATGACTCAATTTTTTAGTATCTCTGATTTAAATGTTATGCTTTCAAAACCAGTTAAACAGTTTTCATTTAATTCTAAAATGAAGTTTTGTTTCTGATGGGATAAAAGATTTACTTTATTTAGGATTTTCCTTTTTAATGTGTCTGTCTTTCCTTGTTGTTTTGGGGGTAGATTTTTATGCTCTTTGTTCACTGGAAAAATCATCAGAAATTTTTTTGAATGATTGGAAAACATATTTTTTAACTTTTTAATCCTTTGAAACTTTGTGCTAGAAAAGGTCTTGTTACAAGAACACTATTCAGTCTGTTCCATCCCTTTCCCCTTGCATTCTTCATGTTTGCAGTGGGAGAAAATGCAGGGAAAGAGGAAAAGACAATAAGTGAAATCTAATACATTATTGAGGGAAGAAGGCTGTATTCTCTGTTTTAACATCTTTTGAAAAATTAAGTGTTTGATCAAAAGAATTTTTTCACCATTTTCGGGGTCTTTTTTTTTACATAAACACAACATTTCCTCAAGAAAATGACAATAAATTATAATTAGTAACTCAGAGTCTCTTAAGATATTCGTATTTCCTTATAGTGCCAAAGGCAAAAAAAAAAAAAAAAAAAAAAAAAAAAGGACCTTTTCTGCTTCTTTTCTGCTTTAAAAATGAAAAATAGCTTATTTCTTGAGCATTTTTGGCTAGCCAACACAGATATCTCATCCAGCTCCTGTGTTTACTTTCCATTTTCAAGCAACCTAAATTTACATTCACACTATAAAAGTTTTTGACCATTAATACTTTTCCGAGAAGAGAAGGTTTCAGCTGTTACACCCAGCCAGACAGACAATAGTGTTCCAGAGGGAAGGAAAGCAAAAAGTCTCTGCAGGTATTTCTACTCCACCAGACTTCTTAAGCTCTTCACACATGAAGTTTTAACTAGGTTTATATGGAAAGTACCCTTCCCTCCTGTCTCTCCTTCCAAACACGAGCTTACTCCACCAGCATTGTATCCGAAATCACTGAGGACACAGAGACAAAAGAGCCTATGAAGGCTTCTGGAAAGTTTCTGAAAGTTTCAGCCAGCTCCTGACTTCCCCAGTGACCCCCAAGAGTCAAGGGAGCATAACAAGCACGAATGATGAGCTGCTCTTTGTCACGAGCCGCCTTCAGAGAAAGAGCTTAGCAGCAGATAACCTTCGCATTGTCCATTCTGCCCCAAATGGGCAGATGAGAAGAAAATAGCTCTCAGAAGATGGAAAGCTCAAGATAGGCAAATAGAAAAGAAAGAAACTAGAGCTCTGGAAAATCTCTGTGAGTGTCATGGGGAGTTTGGGACATCTGTGCAGTGAGGAAACGCTGTTGGTGAATTATTTGTCTACATGACTTGATTTTTGAGACCAACTTTCATGTGGCTTTAACATGATTGTAAGATGGTCCTTCTCATAATTTGTATTCTCCTCACCTATGATGTGAAGAAACAGGATACAAACCTAGGAATTTAACTTGCCCAGCAATGTCAGCTCAGGTGCTGACACCCAAGTTTTTAGCAAGCTACCTGCTTTTACATGAGTACACAAGTTGTGTTACATGCACACCATTTCAGAATTTAGACTGAGACAGAGTCTATGTATGGTGAAGACAATAGAAGACGGAGAATAAAGAGTCAAGCTTTTTTCCCGGCATTCACTGAATAAAAGTGAAATATCCGGTTTGATATGTGTTTTTAAATACTTCTCATGGAGATGAAAACAACCTATTGTTTTCTCTTATTTTTTGCTATGAAGTGTCAAAGCAGTGTTAAAGTGCTCTTATTTGGCATAACAAGGGTATTGCTGAGAAACAGAAGTCTCAAGCCCTTGAGTTTAAAGGTGTTAAAAGGTATGAATTAATGGATTTTTCAAAGGTAAGTATTTAAGTGCTTACCCATTTAAGTCCTTACCCATCTTTAATCCCATTAAAGAACTCTCTGCATCTGACATTTCTTACCGGCTGTTTTAAGGACTGACCATTTATTTCAAAGAAGAGTTTTGTACAGTCATCTTGAAACCTCTTGTGTTCCTCTTGTTTTATAAAAACGTCGGTAATTCTATGAGGTGGCAGACATTGATGTACCACACAACTAGGCAAACACCATAGTTTCTAGCAGAGTCTGAGGTGTGTACTGTTTAAGCAGTTTATGAATAACCTATATGCTCAAACTAACTTACATGGAGCTTTTTCAGAAATATTTCAGACATATTTCACAAAGAGAGAGAAAGACTAATTCTTTTTTACTCTTTTCCCAACTCTACAAGACAATTATAAGAGTTATCAAAATCAGGTTTGGGTTTGGGGGGGCTTTTTTAGGTTGGTTTTGGTTTATCTGTTTGCTTTTTAACACAAGCTTTCTTCTCCCCAAGGTTACTTCCTGTATTTTGCAAAAATAAACCATGTAAATGCCTACTTTAGAAATTGGAACAGGGAATTAAATGATATTCAAAAGGAGCTGAATTCATCTAAAAGTAAAGTACATTGTCAACCACCTCCACTTGCTCCAGGCACTGATGCCATGATTAGCTATGCAAGAAGCTACCTGCTGGTTTAGAATTATATGAAGTTACCTCAGGGTATCTACAAGCTTCTCACGCACAAGATACTGACAGTTTCTTTACTTGGCTTGAAACACAGTCGTTGCTACATCCAAGTACTATATCATAGATTGTTATTTCACAAGCTGTCATTAAAGTATCTTGCCTTATTCTCACCAAACAATTAGTCTGCAAACAGTAATGGTTTGTTCCAAATACCCTCAAAGACTACAAGACCTCTAGCATTTTTCAGGTAACAACTTCTCATCTGAAGTATGAATGTGCACTGTTTTTTTAAAAACAGAGAATTAGGGGGGCAAAGAGTATTATAACCTACCTTTACAAAGCAACTTAAACTGGGGAGTGGTGGCAGAAAAGAGGGGGATTTCATGGTACAAAGATGCCTGGTAACAAAGGTATTTGTGAACCTGAACAATAACATGTATGTACAAGAGTTTGGAGCTAAATTGTTTTTACCTGAACTGGCCAACTTTCTTTGGAGAACCAGTATTTTATTTTAATTGTTTATTGTCAGTTACTGTGTACCTGAAAAGCAAATCTGGACAGTGCTGGGAATTAGATATAAGAGCATGTATAGTTTAGCTCTCTCGAGATAAGCAGCACAAATGTTGTTTAGTCTGTGTAAAGTCAGTGATAATACTTCATTCAGAAGGGGCTTGACCTGCATTCATTGGTGTTTTTGCAAACTTTGTCTGATGATTCCTGGTTATTCCCGATGCACACCACACATGGAAAGGATGAGCTGTTCCAATTAGATAAGGTGTTTCGTACCTGTCCTTATGCAAATGCATCAATAAAACTCGATGTGGACAATCAGCTTTATCTTTCAGTGTTAAGGTTTCTCCTAGGCTGAAGTCAACAAAACTACTGCATTTTGCAGCTTTCCTCTGACAGGAACACACATTTCCTTATAAAGGTTCTTTGGTAACTGCACACTCCATTATTCAAGATTTAGTTTGGATCAAGTGACTCATTTTTAATTGTTGTCTAACCAGATCTTCATTGCTATAAAAAAAATCTAACAATCAGTCTTCGGTCTGATCTTCCCAGTTTCTGTGCTTACTTACTCATTCCCCCTGAAGTGTGTCCATACAACCTTCCTCATCCTGGTCCTTTTACATTTGTCAGATGGCACTCATGATATTTACATGTGTTTGCATGTCAGGAATCTCTGCTTGGCACAGCAGGGCACGAAGGTGCCTGCTAATAATTCTAGTGGGGAAGATGGGAATAGATGCTGTCAGCACCAGTCAGGAGTAATCTGCACCTTTGAAAATGAAACCATTTATATTTAGACACATAAATATAGACTGAAGAATCTAAATTTAATTCATAGGCTGAAAATGTTGACCTCAATGAACAAACCCCTCTGGTAGGAGCTGCAGAAGAATGGTATTACTAAACAGTTGAAGAGGATGATCTGAACTCTTCACTACATTAATCTCCCGGTACAACTTCATGGACCTTGAACAAACACTTCCTTGAAAGTTATCTTGATCTTAGCTAGCACACAGGACTCACATTTTATTGTAACTGGCATTAAAACAAAATGCAGGTGCTGATCAATAAAAAATCCCATATTTTTATAACTGAGGAACAATAAGACATACTGTCACCAGGACCACATATCTGGGCTTTGAGAAATTCAGGAGTGTGAAAAGGACTCAGAACAAATGAGATACTGCATAAAGAAGCACAGGTACTCAGACACACATATGTATGTGTATACATAAATAGACAGTCTTTTTGTCTCAAAGATCTTATACTGCAATCACTAACAAGGCACAGCATCAGAAAACCACAAGAATAGGAAGTAGAGGAAAAGAGGAAAAATGGAAAATATTTGCCCTAATGCTAATGCATTTACTGCTTCAGCTGAGATTTCACACTCTGTGTTATTCAAAAACATACTCATTAGTGTCTTCAAAGCACACGGAAGTCGACGTAAAGGCTCCTATTTGTCTACCATAGACCTTTAAGCAGGCATTTGAAAACACTTGGCTACCTGCTTTGTGTCGGGTGGTGCTAACCAATGCAGAATGTCACTCACCAACACAAACCATCCGCATGAATACCTTTCCTGTTTCTTCCACATTTTGCTGTCAGCTTGTCACACACGTGTTTTTTCACAATAATAAACAGACCATGGCAGGTTGGATTAATATCAGTTTTTATTACAGCCACTGCAACCATTAATTATCTGGTTGACTAGTGATGAGATGTGGTTCTTATCTAATAGGTAAGGGTATCAAGTTCATTAAAGTTCATAAAACATAAAACTAAAAAATTTGGCTGCTGCAGCTTTTCTAGAAGTCTCATAAGAGAAAAATCCTCAAGCATACACAGTCATATGACTTTTGCTTTTCTCATTGTTGTATAGAACTCAAGCTTGTATTAAACAAGCAGAGCAAATGAAAATTAGTTGGAAGAGTATTTCAAATTGCTCCCATCTTAAAATCATTTGTTCTTCCCAAAAAAATATTTAGTAGCTTCCTTAGTGGGTGTTTTCTGTTATGATTTAAAATTATATCTTATAAATCCCTTGAAGAATTATCCTAAAAACACAGGGTGAAACTCAGGCCTATTGAAGTCAATGCCAAAACTCCCATTGACTGCAGCCGAGCCAGGATTCCACCCACAAAAAGATTCAAAACAAGAAATTACAGAGTGTCCTTTTTTTTGTAAATGCTTAAACCCATTGTTCAGTGCCCTGTTCTTTGGTGGTTTTAGTCTTCATTTTTACCTTGTCTTTGAATGAGCTTTTTGACTCCTAACTCAGCTTACAAACTTCACCTTTAAACATGTTTTTTACGCATTCATGCTGATATTTATAAAAATATTCACTGTGGGCTTATAAAATATCTAGAAAGAAAGACAGTATGTGCACTTATTTCTTGCTTTTGTGTATCCAAACATTTTGAAGCTTCAATTTGCATGTATATTAAAAAGCTTGATTAAGGCAACCGAAAATATCTACTTGTAAATGACTTCAGGGATAACTGTTTGCCTTAAAGAAAAAGCACATTTTCTGTAACACAAGATAAGAGTCTTTCTTAAATGCATTACATCTTGAATTTTAAGTGTTTGGCATCCAGATGACATTTTAAGAATTTAATGTTCTTATCCAGGAAATAATAAAAGTGGTTATAATTTATACACAGAAATCCTGCTTGTGAAGCTCACAGAACTGCTACATACGTAATGTATCCAAATCAAGGCTAAAAAGCAAGGAAATGAAACCGTAAGCTACATGAAAGCATGCAGATTCTACTTTTCTTTTCAAAACTTGTTTGTTGCTGCCAGAGCACAAGCTGCCTGACTCCTAATGGAACATCCTTGAGAGCACCAAACTCCTGCCATCATTTTTACCACTTTTCCCAAATAGTCATTTAACAAGACTTTGCTCTCACAATGTAAAAGCTGTGGTATGAATACAGGGAGTCACTTGCATTGAGAGACAGTCATGCAGCAAACACAAATTCAGACCAGGAGGGAGAAGGAACCTCACACGAACAGAGCAGATGCATGGACACAGCAGAATGGGCATCTCTGTCTCCGGCGGTGTCCTGTGCAAAGAAGTCCAGGCAGCCTGAGCCAGGCAGTGCCTCCTTCCAGAGATGCTGGGATTCAAGGGTCTGACCTCCATTAATGAGAAAAAATACATTGCCATAAAATTCAGTCCCGTCTGAGAAAGCTTTAATGAGATTAAGAATTGCACTGAAAATGTGTAATTAATCCACTGTTTTCATTCTAGCTCTTTGCATTTGCTTGCCAGATGAAAGCGATAATAGGATGATATGGTCTCTCAAGCAAGAACCTAACTGCCTCTGGCTTCAGGGTATTAGATGACTTATTCTCACAAAAGGAGATATTAATAGTACTCATTAAAAACAGACTTTCTCTCTATAGACTTGTAATAACTCAGAAAGGCAAGAAGTGTCTATTTTAGTGGGCCTGGACAGTGCTTATCAGCACACTCAAAACATGTGTTGATGAGGCTGAGTTTTTCAGGTAGAAGAAGGAACCTGTTACCCTGAAGAGCTCTGATGTGGTTCTGGGATTCTGGGAGAGCATGACAAGTGAAGCGGCTTGTCAGCAACTTCAGCGTGATGTTCGTCAGAGTGAAAATGGCTTGATGTCACCCAGGAGTATAGTGCCCGTCACTGGTCTAAATCTTGCAAGAAATGAAGGTAGCATAACTGCATTCTGTTCTAGGTGACGTCATGTCCTGAGTTAACATAAGACCTGAATTCTACATCTGACCAGTCTTCACTCCTCCAGATGAATTCAAGAAGGTGGTAACTTTCTAGAGAGCTGCAAAAGCTCTCTACCCTTTGCAGCCATATCACCCACTGTGTTCCATACTGCCCTTCTCCTGTCTATTATGAGAATAACCATTGCTCTGTGTCCTCAAGGTGTCACAGAGGCAACAGCACATTCCTTGCAGAAGCCTCACAGGACTAGAAATAACTTGCTCCTATGACCTCTCAGAGCCAAGCCTATTGATTTTTTCAAAGGTGGAGCAGACTCCTTACTAATTGTAGCAGTTCCTCTATGTAGAGCTATAATCATAACTTCCTTGTTTCAGACTGACAGTATTGTTTCTGATCTACAAACTCCTGAAAGGTGTGTTTACTTCGAGAATTACCTCTTCCCCTGCTCTGTGCTGCTGCTGCTGAGAAGAGGGAGCTGAAACAGTACTTCAAGAAGACAAGAAGCTCTTGGCGTATCATGGAGATGAAACAAGTTTAGTTGGATATCTGGAGGATAAAGACTATTACTTTGCTGTTATGGTGAACTGGACTGCACTTTCAAGGATCTTTAGGGGATACCTGCACCCCATTACGATGAAGTGATACATTTATGGTACCACTGCTGGATTCGTTGACTCCAGTGCAATGCAGAATGAGGAGCACAGAAAACAGGCAGCAAAAATGCCGTGGATCTCATGTGCTGTTAATTCCTCAGGAGCACATTACAGAGACTTCCAGTAGATTCACACAAAACTTGGTTCTGGTCCCTTCTGCTGCTCACTCCCAGGAGCAAAGTATCATTGCCTTTTTATGCAGCCTGGCATTTCCAACTCTAAGCCTGCAGGCTGGGAGTCACAGCAAGTTTCTTGCTGATCCACAAGTATTTTTGAGAGTATGTCTGTAACAGCTGGATAACTGTGGCTCAACTGTGCCTGTAAGAAAGCATCACCAAGACTTCCTCAGTCCCTTCTTTACTCCTTGGGTGCTTCTCTTTTCTTCTCTGGATATTTGGTCACATGAAAACATGGCAGCCAGCGTGAAGGCAGCTACAGGTACATTGTATGACAGCTTTAGCCTCTCTCTCTGTAGGAGACAATTTAACTCACTTCTCTCTGATGGGAGTAGTCTAGACCCTTTCCCCAGAACTATTTGAAACAGGTACTGTGGAGCTTGCACTGGCACTTCCAGTAGTGTGTGGAGAATCTCACAGGTATTTCAAGCATCCCTACACTCTCTAGTCTGTAGGCATATAAGATCCTACAGACCCTGTCATGGTGAGATAGTACCTTCTCTCGTCTGAAATTGTTTAAAGGATTAGCTGTTAAGAATGTGCTTTCATGTCAAAGCTGTGATTGCTCCTTCTCAGCACACATAATGAGACTGTCAAGAGAGACAGGGATTGTTTCAGGTAAAGCTATGAGGACTGCCTGGTACCTAGTGACGGGACTGCTGCGCAGGGATATAAAGGCAGTGCACAGATAGGCTAATTTTAAAATAATGAGGTTCACCACTCCTCCTGAACAGGTTTAGGGCACTTAAAGCTAGGTTTCTCCTTTGCTTTATCTACAAAGGTAGACTGTTGAGACTGTCCTCCCCATCCTGATGTCCGCCTTTGGAAGCACAAACCAGAAAACAATTTGGGCTTCTCAGAGCAAGTGTTTACAGCAGCCATGGTCCCTGCATCTGGGAACAGGGAAGGCTGTTGGGGACAGGGAACTCATCTGTCAGCACCTATCCAAGCTGCCTGCCTGCCAGGGACCCTGTGCATTAAAAAAGGAATTAATAAAGCAAGGAAGAGACACTAAGAGGGTAGCTCTCAGGGGATAAAGCTCAGGTAAACATACCAGAGCTGCTCATTAGCTCAGGCAAAGCTAGAAATGTAGCTGTGACAACAGAGAACTTTGGGCAAGGTGCAAAGGCTGATCAAAAAGATGACAAAATGCTTGGGTAGTTAGCTCATGCATGTGTTATGTGCTATCAGTACCTGGGGAAGGAGGCACAGATTGAGGATGACAGAGGGACAGCTGCAGAAGCTGAAGTTATTGCATGAGGCTACACAAGGCAACAAGCTCCCTGTCAGAGATGCATGGTGGGGATGGAGCAGCTCAGTTACCAGATGTTACTTGTACCTTATTCACTGTAGACACACATGTCCTTCATATTCAGCAGAAGAGTATCTAAGAGATAGCAATATTGTACAAGTGCTTGCATGTTAAAACTATTTGTGTCCTTCGACTAGGGACTTTGTTCCACTAGACTTCTCCTCTTGGCTTTCTGGAAAGTCAGAAAAGGTAAGTGCACATCTCAGGCCTCATTTTGCCTGACAGTATTACCCACGGGGGTCAGAAACCCCCTTACATCAGCTTACATGCTCGTTGCCTTTAGAGGAATGCTCCTGCCTCTAAGGAAAGCTCAGCTGTGTAGACCATGACCAGACTGATTGTGTTTCACAACACAGAGTTCAAGTTGGAGGGAAAACAAAGCAAAGTACATGTGCTCCTGTCCTACCTGCTGCCTCTGACAGTGGTGGTGTTTTAGAAACCTTGTAAAAATACCAACATTTCCAAATGGTGATAAGTGCTGTTGGACCCTAAAGCTGTATTCTGGCATCCACAGGCGTAATTGGCTTTAAGATCAGAGCTGGTGAGGGCTCACAGCCCAAGTTAAGAGAGAGGCTGTTAAGGGGCTATCTGTAAATCAGTACAGTGGCCTCAGGCCTACCTTTGGAATAAAAAGCGCCACTTTTACAACAGCAAAGCCCAGATCCTCAAAGACATTCAGATGCTGAATTCCCATTGACCTCTCTTTAAGGTTTCAGGCTTCAAATTTCAGCATTTTGGAACCAAGTACACAAACAAGTTTCTCAGGTCTCTGTAAAATCAATATTAACCTTCCATTTGTTTCCAGCTTACAATTTGTATCAAACAGTGATGACAGAATTCAAGGCAGAGTATTTGACAGGTAATAATAACATCACATCTGCTTTGTGTTTCTGGGTGAAAATCCAACAGGAACAACTAACACCAAATTCTTTCACTGTAATTAGTCTTTACTCCTATGACTACTGAAGCAAATTGCACCTACAAATACTAAAGGCATATGCAGACTACATGACACAAGTAAATTTAAATTGGAACTGACAGGATTCCCTAAGACTAGCACTCCCACAATATGGAAATGTTGAAAAGTCAAAAAGCAGTTAAAAAATAATTTATTTTGATAACTTGTAAAAATTTACAATAGATCATAGAGTCATACAATGTATATTATTAAAAAAAAAGAAAGAAAACCAAGTGATATAATGCTTTGAACAATTTGAAGTTGTATGTATTTAATGTTACAAATGATTTATAATTCATTTTAAAGGTATTTCAAAAGTAGTGGAGATACTTCGTTTGAAAAGCTTGTAGAGATATAATGGTGAAGAGTACCTCAGAACTCAAAATGTCTTGTTATGCTGATCTTGTCAGTTCATATACTGGTCATGTGGATGGGTATAATATTACATGTAATGGAGAATGAGAAATTTGCTGAAATCCATGCTTGAGGAGGGATGGAATACCAATTTTCAAGAAGTGCCTGGTAAATATTGAATATGAATGTCTGAAATACTACTTGAAAAGGAAGAAATGCTGTCAAATAAAAAAAAAAATCGTGACTCCTTACTGAACCAAAACTATAGTCTTTAAATGGAAGCTCACCAAAAATTTTTTCCTTGCCCACTGGCCAACAAGTTGTCCATGAATATTTTTGGCATTAAGTAGTTTAAATTAAAACCACAGTGCTCTATTTCATCACGATTTTTTTGATACCCAATGCCAGACACTATAAGGTTTGAATGACAGAGCCACATCGCCGTTTTTAATTCCAAGTGTAACCTGTGGAGAGGCGCGAGCATTCCAACTGTGTCTAGAGTATCTGGATTGCCAGACTTCAAATCCCCTGTAAACAGCCTGTTGCAAGCCTAAAAATAGCTGGACATGTGTAGGACCTGATGCAGCAGCTTTTAGAAGGAAGATTCCCCAACTGAGGGACAAACAGAAGGCATTAGGAGTTCAATGAGTTATTAATCTGATTTTCATTTTAGGTTTTGCTTCCTTTCTGTCTACCACATTATCATGCTATAAATAATACTGAGTCAGGATATCATTTAGAGGACTCTGGAACATATTTTTTTCAGCCTTTTCCAGATGCAAGGTGTAATTTAATTTTGATTGGTTTTTATTCCCACTTGAATATTAGCAGAACTGCCACTATAGAGAAGGTTTACACATGTGGACCTTGTTTTTTTGACAGCTGAACTCTAGTTATTTCAGGCCTAGCAGGATTTAATCTTCTTCCACTCACCCTTGTGAACTGATTTTTTGGCATCTAAAAACACCTCAGTGTCAGTCTCCAGAAGTTGTCCCCTGAATTTTCAAGAATTCTCTTAGCATATATGGAATTAATTTGTGCTATTGATGTGCCTTGGGTTGCATGAAAGTCTTCCAGAAAAAAAGCAAATTGCCACAGGCCATCTTAATTGTTCTCTTTCAACAGCTGGCCTAAGTGTGTGGCATACATGGCTTCGATCAGACGTGGATGTAAAACTGGTGTTCTTTAGTCATGATCTGGCTTGCAAGAGAAATATTGGGAGCACTGCTAGCAGTATCCACAAAGGATGTGCACCTTTAAGCACCCATTCTGAGAAAAGGTGGAGGTGCCCTTAAGAAATGCTTTTCTGTAGCACTACACTTCCTCTGTAAAGGTCTTGGTATCAGCGTGTCTTTCCTGTCAGTATTGCAACACAATGTAATAATTACCACAAAGGGATAAAAAGAGGGATAGCAAAATACTCATTCATTGGTCCAGGAGGAAAGTGCAAACAATTGCAGCTCTGTCAAACTTACATGCATGTATGGTTTATCAAATAAGTGCATTTGAAATATGATTTATGCATAAAGCTCGTGATGTTCTTTTCTGATGATTACTTTGCTGGAATGACAATGTAAACATGTTATATAAAGTGTTTTGAAGTCTTAAAATAAAAAAGCCCTGGCAGTTGTTATGTATTGCAAATATACATGCATGCTGAAATAGGCATATTTCAGTGTCTTATAGAACTCTATATATGCAGTTCATCCTTTCCAAAGAATTTCATTGCATGGATGTTTTGAGCATTGCTCTATTTATATTCATACTGCAGCAAAGTACATTGAGAAACTACTTTCCTGACTTCATTACCTATTTTGAAAGACCTCTGTTCTGGTGCATTTATGTCTTACATATATTATTAAATCTGGTGTAACTAGTGCAGGCAGTTACTGTAAGGGTGTGTATTCCAGGGACATTACGCATTACCTAGATGGACTCCATCAGTCATTTCACCCCACACAGAGACAGAGGAGCTTTACCATTACTGTATGATACAGACAAAGGAGCATCTGCTAGCATATCATAGAATCACAGAATCAAAAAATCACAGAACACTTTGGGTTGGAAGGGACTTTTAAAATCCTCTCTAGTTCCAACCTTGCCCACCATGGGCAAGGGATGCCACCTACTAGAGCAGGTTGTTCTGGGCCACATCCAACTTGGCCTTGAACACTTCCAGGGATGGAAGTAATTTTTATGTCACAGAAATTTCAGTATGTTCAGATGTGATTAAGAAGCATAAAAATTCGCACCAAGTTTTCAAACATGCAAAATCTCAAACCAAAGCAGAAGCAATATTATTTTATTTCTTGTGGGGAAAAGTAAATCAGTAGTTCTTTGCAGTGAAGAAAGTTGCTACAAATAGCATAACCTACATTTTCACAATGGCTCCTTCCCGCATGATAATCCATTTCTTAGCATTTACATATGTGAACATTTTTTCATTTTAAATTATGTAACTCTAAAGACAATAGACAAATTTCAGTACCCTTTGATACTATCATTTTCTCTTTGTATGTCACAAATACTCCATTTTTCTGTTTTGAATTGAAATGTGTCCTGAAGCATAAAATTGTGTCACTTCTCAGGGTGGGTCAAATGCAAAGACTCAAACACAGTCTTACTGAAATTTGAAGAACTTCAATGGATTCCAAAACCAAACTGCGTTCTAAAGCCAAGCTGCCATACAGATGGATATCAAATCTCACCAGAATGAGTCTCCAAACTTCTTGTTAGCTTTTCCATCATGCCTATACTTGAAACTTCACTATAATTGTGTTAAGAACCTAATCTATTCCATATGGATTTGACAGTAATTTTAATGTGTTGTTTTGTGCAGTTTTTTCCGTCATCTGCTTTACTGAGGGTAAGTACAGGAAAGAAGCACACTAGGAAGCTAATGTGTACTGAAGCTTAGGATGTGATTCAAGGAAGTCATCATGAAAATAAATACAGGGAAGTTGTGAAATATGGCACAGAACTGTTCTATTAATTAGCAAATAGCACTTTCTTCAGCAACCAAAAAAATAATAAGCAAATGGAATGTCTCCTCCCTTTTGCCTCCCCGTATATATCTCTGCACTCGAGCAACTTGCCGTCTGACATTCAAACCATGCTACGCCTGGAATTACATAGTGCCCATACTGAACATATATTCCATGCACCGACAGACACGAGCGACACAGGAGCCACAGTACCCCTGCAGGGGCAGGGAAGTCCAGAAGCTGGGGGGGGGAGGGGAATGGACCTTCTGTCAAGTGACTCTGGGGTTGACCAAGAACCAAACAGCTCTAGGCATTCACCTAGGAGGCTGCTGTAGCAGCATTTAGAGGCACCTGGGACCCAGTGCATGCTTGCCGTAAGTCCCAGCTGAGGTACCTACACAGAATCATTAAGGTTGGAAAAGACCTCTAAGATCATCGAGGTCTTGAGGACTTCTGCCAGGAACTGCATGGAAGAATGATGTTGGACCCAGGTCTTGCAAAGGCTTTGGCTAGCACCCTAACCACCAGAAAGTCTTTCCTCTTGTTGTTCTTTATCATTCAAATGTTGAAGAATGGTCTTGCGGTTTAGCCCCAGTCGGGATCACAAAACATGGAGCCAAGCACCCCAGGCGTAGGCAGGAGCAACATGAATTGTAATCACTTGGAGGCACACCCGCCCTAAATCAAAGTACATTTGCTTCCTGGCTCCTGTTCCTGACTTGGACCATGCACAAGTCACTTGAACTGTTGGTGCTTCTCTTTCCTCTCCTGTAATTTTCGGATAACAAAACTGGCCTCCCTCCCAAGGCTGTTGTGGGGATCCATCACTGCAGAGTCCTAAAGGACTGTGAGATTTTGGGTCTGTGTCTGAATACATTGCACAGCTATCATAAATGTTACTCATGGAGGACTCAGATATGTAACTACACATGCACACAATCATTTAGCTTTATTGCTTCACTATGTTCCAGTGAACTAACTGCAGAGAACTGTGAGAGGAGTCTTAAATAATACTCTTTTCGGAGTTAGTGATTTGCTCACGTCAAAATCTGGCTGAATATCTTTAAATAATTTGGGTCAGTTTTGGCTTCATATGAGTGGCTGTGGTTTTACAAAGCTGAGAACCTGACTCCCAAATTTTTATTTGGTATGGTTTCAATCCCTGCAGTCAGCCATCACAAAATGTTCTAAACCAGTTGAACAATTTGTGAAAATCAATAATCTGCGCTGTTATCCATATCCTTTCTTCTGCTCCAGAGCTGCCCATGTGGCGTTCCTGGTCAGAGGCTGGGCAGGTGGAAGGGTGAGCACGTGTTGGGTAAGTAGTAGGGCTGCAGCCTAGTCCCCTCCCACCGGCAGTTCTTAGGCATTCCTGGTGTAGCCCAGACTGCTGCTGCATCACTGGTGGCACCAGCCCAGCTTTAGATGGGGCTGTGTAGCTTCTTGCTGCTTTGCTGTGAAGCCAGCATATTCCTGAGGAGCTCAGTTGGGAGGAAAGTGGGAAATGTTAGTAGCGTAAAAGTCAGCCAGTTCTCCAGAAAAGGCATTTGTTTCCCTTGCCAAAAGTCAAAGTCTACTATATACAAAGGAGGCATTATAGCTTCTCATAAAAAGGTCACAATAATCTTTTGTAATGGAAAGTGGAGTACAGCCTAAATATAGGATCTCTCCCAGAATTCCTGTAGTGTGTAGATTAAATTCTGTTTATTACTGATGTGTGGATTTCTGCTATGCTGTGCTGTACAAAACTCAGCAGTTGAAAGAGAAGAAACTCAATCTATTTTATGTGTAGCTATGTAACTGGAAAGAGATGTTGTTATATATATTTAAAGCAGAGAAATTTCAATTCATCTGTAGAATATTCCAAGATGATTCACTGATCTTCAGCTTCTTACAGAAAATGCATCTGGTTTTTTTGTCTTCCTTCCTTCATTGAAGTGTAACTTGTGCAATGTGCATTTGCACAAGTGGGAATAATTTTATGTGAGCTTTCAAAATATATCATAAAAATACATGTTATGAGGAGTTCCTGGACAACACCTGCCATCATGTAAAAATTCCTGAGTATAGAATTACATCGCAAACCATTACTGTGTCAAAATATGCAAAGATTGGCTCTTAATGGCCCCTGAATCAATAATGAACATGTGAAATAGCCCTGAATACATATTCACAAAACAACGTTTTGCTGGCATGACAGAGTTCTGACACAAAGGTGATGGAAACTGATTAATTACAATTAAGTCTAATCCTGTTTAGAAAGCAGTCATCATTTAATAATACATCATATGCTGCCCAGGGAAATGGGAGTGGGGATTTCGCTTGAATACGTCTTTTGCTGTTATGTTCCTGAAAGCTTCTCAAATCCCAATCCTATGTGGTTGCCACTAAGAAAACCTCATACAAGAAAAGTACCCTCAAGTCAACTTAGCCGCTTAGCCAGTGGTTTAAATAAAAACCAAAACAATTCAAGAAAATGATGGAATTTCCAAACCTTATCTTGGCCCCACCAATCTAAAAGTCCTGCTTGGCCTTTCAAGTATTGTTGAAAATCTGGCAAGCATCACAAAGAGCAAAACAATACATATTAGCTGTGCTGTTAGACATTCACTTCTAGGAAGCTCTGTCCTTTTGACATTACAGATCTAGAAATGGGGAATTACTGGCAATTCTAACATCAGAAAACTGAGCCAGTGTGTTGGGTTGACCCTGAGTTGATGGACAGTCTTTAAGACCAATTACGCTTCTCACAATTTACATATTTAAACCGCACAGAAAGGCGGGACTTCCCCCTTTTGGTCGGAGCTCGCCTGCTGGAAGGTGGGGGGGCTCCGAGCCTCCCGGCCCCGCTGGGCCGGGCCGGGGCCACTGCCCCTTTCCCCCTTTCTCAGCACCACGGCACGGACCCTGGGTCGCTGGGGGGGACTGTCCCAGAGCCGCAGGCAGCTCAAACCAGCCATGGACTGCTCACAGCTAAACCCATCCAGCGCAGCTTCTGGGGACAGGCGGGTCCCTCTCCTCTCCATGCGGAGCCGGCGGAGCCAGCGGGAGCCGGCAGAGCCTCCTGTCTGCAGCCAGCACACTTCGTGCTGAACTAAAGAAGACACCGTGCAGCCAGCAGCACAGAGGGAGCGAGGCTTTCTCCACCGTAAAGCCCGAACAAGAACACCCTTCAACATGGCGGTTTCAAAGTCAGAGAGAAAGAGAAGTGAGTCACGTGGGACGGAGCTGGAAATGGCGACAGGAGAAAAGAGGGCGGTGCCGCAATTCTGGCGCGCAGCTTAAAAGAAACCTTCTTGCATGCCGTGGTAAGAAACCGTAATACCACAAACTGTTTGTCTCTTTAATCCAATGAAAGAACATGGGGGGATGGAGTATCCTCGTGTGCCTGTGAAGATTATGAAGAATGCCTATGCCAGGCTATATAGAAGTAGTAAGAGGCTGTTAGAGACTTGTGGCGAAGAAAAGCCTTTGTGTGCAGGCCAAAAGAACTTATCCTTAAAAAGATGAATAACCCCATGTGATGGCCCATGTTTTGTAGTATGAATGAACTGTGAAATTCTTCATGGGAGAGATGTTCTACACACAGCAGACTGTTTGTTTCCGGGCGGGTCTGCTATTGGTGGCAGTTTGGGAACCACGTGCAACTGAAGGAAAACCTTTTCTTCCTTAAGCATAAGAGAAAGACTTTTCAAGAACTGCAACACTGACTAACATCCCATGTTCTGTTATCCCTTGTGTGAGCTGGATAAAAGGAGAGAAGTGCTGGAAAGGGGGGGGGGGGGGGGATTTACTTTAATTTTGTTTTGTTGTTTTCTCTTTACTTTTAATTCTGTTAGTAATAAAGCTCTTTCATTGTACTGCAACTGTTTAAGGTTTGTGCCTGCTTTGCTTTTCTCCTAATTCTTATCTCACAGAAGGAAAATAAGTAAATAATGGATATTTTGAATCAAAACCACTACATTTAATTGGTGTTTCCGCCCGGTTTCGAACTCAACCCGCTACAGCCAGCATTTTGCATGGAATAGATTTTCCTCTTTCTGGCTATATTTCTAACCATCCTAAAGCAAAACATTCCTTACCTACCGGTACCTTTTCTATTCCACTCCCAATCATTATTCCAGCAACACCCCCACCCCAAAAGTGTTCAAGTTGCTATTAATAAAGTTCATTTAGAAGAAAATCAGCTTTTGCTAAATGTTGATTTTTTTTTTGGTGGCAAAAAAACAATCATTAACTTTTATTGTTTCAGCTCATATTACTGCTTGCGTGAGATGGGGCAGCAGTCACTTCTACTGCAAACACAGCAAAGCATTTGCAGAAGGCACGTGTCTTTTATTGTTTTTATATATGCATTTGTATTCACGTATCCTTGCACGTGCACTTTTGTTCTGTATCAAATCTGTGAGATAAAAATTGAACAGCAACAAAAGTAATCAAAATAGAGTTTCAAGGCATGTATTTGGAAATTGCTACACTGATACACAGAAGACTATAGAAAAGTCATAATAAAAAAAGGTATTAATATGAAGAACATGTTCTGGCCAGCCATGAAAGCCTACTGTATGTTCATCCTGCATAGCTGGACTGGGGTATCGGTGACTCTGACTTCATCTGACTTACACCAGGAGAAGAAACAAGTAATGTCACTGACAACAGAAGATGCATTTTTTTAGAAAAATATATGGTTGCTGGAGGCCATGACTCTGGTGGGGTGAGATTCCTCTCCTTATTTTTGCCATCTAAAACTGAATTGTCTTATCTAAACTTGTCACCTTGATTCTCTCTGGGGAAGTCAATGGGAAGTAGCAATTCATCTTTTCCACTATAATTGTCTAAGGTAGATGAGCTGCCCTTTGTAGGCATCTCATTCTTTCCATTGACTGCAGAGAGCCAAGATAAATTATTTAGATTTGGCCTTTAATTTTTAGGTGATTAATGGTCAGTGAGACAAATACCACCTGACTCCCATGGGAGAAAAGGCAAGTCTCTCACTGCAAGGCCAGTGGAAGGAATGAGCAGTCCAAGGCCTGGGGGCTGCAGACAAGAATGTGGTTTCCTTACACCGAATCAGCTAGTCTGGAGGGAAGCAAATGAAGGGCATGACTTAGTAATAAGGGAGAAAGACTTGGATTTCCCATAATGTCACCACCTTTGAGTCCCTCTCTGCTTCTGTTTCTAATGACAAAGACTGACTTTCCAAAGAAAAGGATCAGACTACCCTTTTCAATAGATCTATCAGTTGGTGTTATGGTGCTGCTTAGTCATAGGCACTACTAGATCTCCTTCCAAAAGCTTTTCTTGGGAGACACACTGGTCTTTTGGAGAGTGTAACAGGTGATGTGGAGGGGACACATCCACATAATAATCTATGATTTTTAGCCCCCATATGCAGAGTCTCTGTTTGGTCCTGCACCCTTTGAACTGCCAGTGGATGCTGACCAGGAGCACTTCGTGCAGAGGTGAGTGTGCAGCTCCTAGAGAGAGCTGAACCTTGCACAGGTAGACAAGGCAGTGGGAGATCACTTGCTCTCTCTGACCACTCCACATCTAAGGAGAAGAATTCAATGTGTCCATGTGGAAGACTGAAGAGGTTCTGGCACCCCTTGTAACTCCAGCAAACACAAACTGAGCTACACTGGCTACTTAGACAGGCTTCCAGGTGAAGCTTATCCAACTCCCTAAGGCTTACCTATAACATGACCAGACCACTGTCCAGAGACAAAACTGGCATCACAGACTGCACACAGGCCTGAAGGAGGAACACATGCATGATAATTTGGTTTAGGGTTAGATTAATTAACAGAACAACCACAGTGCTGTGCAGAGTGCTGAGCACTGATCTAATCAGCTTGGCATGCATGTTTTATTCTACCACTCTCCATTGCATTAATACCCTCTAAAACAGGTGTCAAAATGAATAACTGAAAGGGGTAAGTCCATTGTCATGGTTAGCTAAAAGTTTTAAGTAACGAGAGTAGTTAAATAGGAAACAATTGGAGACATTTTCTTTGACAAAATTCTCAAAAATACAACCAGCAGAAGCAGCTAAAGCTGAACTAAGAGACTGGTTTCTCTGTGTCATCCTCACAATTCCACTGCAAAATTTTGACCCCGTTGATGAAACAGTTGTAGAAATTTTGCCACTTCTTTACATTTCATGAGGAATTAGTGATGGACACAGCCACCTTTTTTACACATTCCTATTTCACTCCTCTTTGTGGCAAATGTTCAGGCTGCTGTTTCCTACACTCAGGAGGATTCAGATAAGGGCAGCAGGTCTGCACTGTGTCCTGAGCCTCTTTTGCCAGCCATTTCCCAGTGCTGCTTCTGGCAGATTTTCTGGTTTTTCTGTATCTCCTCTGCCTCTGTGGTATTTCTCACACTCTTATGCACAGATGCAGCTTGCTAATCCCTTTGCCTCTGGGGCATGTCTTCATGATACAAGACAGCAAAGCCATACCCCATGCTTGCCCTGAGCTCCAGAGAGCAGCAGAAGGATGTCAGTGTGGCTGTACTACTTAAAACCTGGGCGAGCATCTGCATTGTGCAGTATGTTTTGTGCTGCAGACACGCTCAGCTGAGCTCTCCATCATACACCAGTGACTTGGTAATGCACTTTTTTTGGCTGAAGAGCTCTGCTGTTTCAGCTATGCTCAACTGAATCTTAAAATTATCCTGAGTCAAAGGAACCATGATAATAAATAATGCCAGTGAAGGTTAGCTTACTAAATAAATATGTACTACACTGGTAGAGTCCCTGACCCGACAGAGGTATCACTTATAAATCTCTGGTGTTCAAAGCAATTAAAAAATAAATACTGTAAAAATCTGCTGCAATCAACTGCAATTTGTACTAAATTCTTGGCTGTTGTTGTTTATGCAAAAAAAAAAAAAAGTAGAAAGAATTGCTTTTGATATCTTAATCTCTGTTTTATATCAGATTTCTGTTTCTGGAATGTAAAGCAAAGATATTAAGTATCCCATAAATCTAAAGCCATGCTACTGGGAAGGAATCCATGAAAAGCAAATGCTGTAAGAAATACAAAAGCCGGTTTCTTTGTCTAGTTAAGAAATTTCTGGTCACATCAAAATAGCTTCTCCTAAGCAAAGTAGTACTTGCTTGCCATTAATCAGTTGTATGCTAAAGGAGTTTAGATTTTTGCCTTGGAAATGTGTACGCTTGTGACATGCAAAGCTGCAGGTAGCCACTTTAATTGGATTTTCTTTTGAATGAATGACTTATTCCACGGGACAGGAAAAATGCCTGTATTAATAAATTATTGAAATAACAAATTAAACAAAGACTAATCAAAAAAACACTGAGAAAAACTGTGCACTCTGAGCACTCAAACTGTTTTGAGTGACTGAAAAATCCTCAGTTTTTAGCATTTCAGGCCTAGGGTATTGCATTGGCTTCAGCAGTGATTGATTTTTGTTCTTAAAGAGGGTATGCATACATGAAGACATACTGATATGATGCAGCTTATAAATCCAAAGATAAAAAAGGCAAACAAACCTCAAACTGTACCCTGCACATAGACTTCCCTTGCAGAGAAGACCTTGAGCATCACACAGGGGTGAAGAACACTGCGTGCTAACTGCAGAAAGGTTCCAGAGAGGGAAAGCGTTTTCTGAAAGGGACTGGTCCTCACCACTGCCATCATGATCACTTGCTTTTTCCCTGTAGTCTTTCCCAAGTACACTACTTAAAATGAATAAAGTACTTTTTATTTTTGTTTTCTGATCTGTTTGTTTTTTGTTACTCTCTTCCCCAATGAATTTCACAATGCCTGTACTTACCAAATAAAAACCCCCATTACTTTCCAGCAGCATGCAAAAGGCCTTTCTCCTGTCTGTCACCATGAATGGTTACCCTGTTCTTTACAGTTTTTTTCCAGAATATTTTTTTTATTGGCCACTGTCTGTGACAGGATACTGCACTATAAGTATGTATGATCACATTCAGTGAGGCTGTTTTTACACATTGTTCTTGCAATAAATGCACAGAGATTTTGTACACTGATCTTCTGCAAGTGAGTAAGGCTGCATTCCACAAAATATGTGTTCCTAAAAATAGAGGCAAGGCATTATGAGTAAGGAGAGTAAAACCCCTGTCTTCTCGTTTAGGATTGAGAAGAAAGCAGCATCCCATAGAGCACCCACAAGGGGACATAATGCTACCCACATACCTGAGGATGTGTATTGTTTGAGGTTTGGCTGTGGCCTGGGCAAAGGAATGAACAACAAGCAGCAAGCTGCCCTGCTCCACGAAGGCTGACGTACTTTCCACATGTGTGCATAGCTGCAGAGCTTTGAAGTAACCAGAACTTTGATGGTGCTGACGAAAGGGATCTGTGAAGTTTTGGCACACCTATAAATGTGAAGATGCTGAGATGCGGAGGCTATTGAGATGGTAATTTTCAGTATACAAATACATGGATCGCCCTTTCTCTTGAAACACAGCAGCAACTGGTGATAGTGCTGGTGGTGGTGGTGTAATTAGTCTTTTTTATAGGAATAGGATTGTCATAGGTCCTACACAAGTTCTAGTAAAACTGCTCTACAACACCTGAGCTATAGGATAAAAGCGTATTTTTGTCATGAGCTATATGACTACCAGTTTGATATTCTCGGTGTTTAGATGATAAAGAGCTTGTTCAGTGGCTGAAAATTAGGTGTTTTGAGAACAGTGTTCTGCAGTTACAAGCAGGTAAGTGTCCCAGAATGATCAAATACATAAGGCCATGCTTGAAACAATTCCTTCCCAGACTACATAGAATGTTCAACACATTAGGATCAATGTGACAGTAATTTCTCTGGTTTTTATAGAAGAGGAAAAGGAGACAGAGGAAATATAATTAAACAAGACAATATTTCAGAATGGAATGATAAAAAGCTGTGGGTATTGAGTTTGGATGGACTTGGGTTGTTTTTCTGGGTTATTTTTATTTATAACTCATAGCCTCAGTCAAATGTAAATAACTTTGAAATCTACCCTACAGAAGACCTTGTATCTTACTCTTCTAAAATATAGAGCCTGTGCATTTTCTGGGCAGAAACAGTACTCGCTGTTGGCAGCTCACAGTTTTGCATAATGTCTGTAATGAGCTATGAAAATGAGACAAATACCATGAACTTTGTCTTGTTAATTTTTTTTTGCACTAATCAAAACAGAAGATCCTGATTATGTTGCCTTATGCTCCAAAACATACAACTTAAGAGGAGGGGGTTGTTTTTTCAAGAATATTTTCCTTTCCTTATCCTTTATATAAACTCTTTCTGTTTCAAAACAACAGACTTTCATTCCTGCAGTCAACTGTATATGGAATCTTCAAAACACTCCCCTTGCTTAGAAAAAAAATTTTAAAACCTCTTCCCTTTGAGGGAAAGGTATTTATAAAACCAGGTTAAAAAGAAATATGTGACAAATGGGATAGACTGAAGAATATACTTTCTTGGGCTTCAAATTTTATAGAGCACCAGCATCACTCTGATTTAAATTGGTAATGAAGACAATAGTCTATAGAGCTCCTGATAAGGAGTTTGTGGACCCCTTCAAGGGAGTGAAGCAATCGAAAACACTCATGCCTGATAGATAAAAGACTTCAGGAGACTTCACCTCCAGATGTTCTCTCTGCCTCCTAAATTACAAGAAGCTATCCACAGGCTATGCATCATTTTATTAAGTATGAGGAATGCATCCTGAAGAGGATGTAGAGATGTATATGAAAGAACTGCATACCAAATATAAAAAATCCTGTAAGATTCTAATCTTAAATGTGGCAATTCATTTTATTGTTCAAGTAAGTTTGTTTTCTACAGAATAAGTTATATTTAAAAAAAAAAAAGGTGAATCTCAGACTTTCAGATTTAAATATTTGTGTGAATATGTGGAAATTTTTTTTAAAGATCTCATAAACAATAAAACTAATTATTTTAATTGTTTATTGTAAAAGAAAGCAAGCAAAAACCCCAGCCTTTTATGCTTTGCATTGCTTGTTTGTTTTCTGCTTGGAATTTTTATAAACTCCTGAAGGCTCTTGAAGCCCCCTTGCCACATTATAGTTACAATAAAATCGACCTTCACATCTCAGACTTTCTCCAAAGGCACTTCTTTCCTCTGTGTCAGGAAGGAGTGGGAAGAAGGGGAGTTAACCAGATTAATGTTTGTCGAGCTAGCAGAATGCTTGTCATTGTTGATCAGGACTCTAATTTATGTGACCACATGAGAGATAGAGACTCTCAGTCAGCAACTATCTCGCTCACTACAGGAGGAAGACATGGGCCAAAATTCAAACTTATTATTTATTTTTGAAAATACAAATGCAAGTTCCACTGGGATTTCCCTGATGAATAAGTGTAGCCAGAGAGGAAGGTAGAATTAAATTAACATAGCTAGAAAGCCACATACTGTAACCACTAAAATGGCTGATGAAAATCCTAAATGTAAAACAAACAAATCATTTATTTCTTATTAATTATGATTTAATATTATGGAACTTCAAAATTCTATACCATTTCCTAATATTAAGTAAACAAACAGGTTTTCTTTCTTTGAATTGAAGGTGAGCTAAGAAAAAGAACTTGCTTCAGGAAGCAAGTATGAAAAGATGAAACAATATTTGATACCAGGGCTGAAGTCCTAAGAGATAATAGATGCATAATGGAGTCACTAAGTATCCAGGGAAAAGAAGACTGGCAAGGCTTGAGGACTGTCTTCCCAGGTGGGATGAACTGAAATGAAAGCTGGTGACTGAGTTTCACAGGAGAGTTGGAAAATGGTAGCAAGCTCTGTGAAGCAACTGGGTTAAAGACAGCGAGAGTAACCATTCAAGGAGAAGGGTATTGAAGATGTGAAGCATGTAGGATGAGTTTCACCTCATTTCACTTTAAAAATCTTTGAGTTAGTCATTCAGATTCCCTTTATAGTCAATAAGTACTTCCAGGGAGTGAGTCACCTGACCTAAATTAGATGTCTATCTTGAGATGGGATGAATCACACGCTCAGAGTGTCTATTGATATCTATTGACTATAAAAGGAACCAGGACTTGGTCAGATGCAGACGACTACACTGCAGATGAATCCCATCCTTAGGCATTTTACAGAGTAATGTGATAAATGCCAGGAAAATCCATTATTTGGGGCCAAGCTTCAAAAACAGAATGGGCACAGGGAATCTGGAACCCTCCCCCTCACAAAGTAACTGGAAATAGGATTAATAGACTGGCCTTTAGGATAATCCTTTATTGAGTTGAAAAGGAGAGGCCACGGCAAGGAATGCTGCTCTGCAGAAAACTGCTGCTAATGACAATAATTAGGCTGAATCAGAGGCTCTGCTTAAAAGACAGAAGTAAGATATGTGTTGGGCGGAGGAGAGAGGGAGCAAATAGCCTGTCTTCACTTTGGAATGTGGGATACTGCATCTAATCAGAGAGTGATATCAAAGTGTTAAAACTTTATTAAAAGCAAAATCTAAACAAATGCCTTTCTACCCTGCTCACCCTCCCAAATTCCTTAATGGAGAGTTTAAATGAAAATAAAAGTTCAAAATAAGTTCAGTCACTCTTGAGAAGCTCTTATATCTGAACATTCTGCAATGAGAGCAATTTGTTATATATTAGCCGGAAGATTTAAGAAGTCAAATTTTAGAAAGGTGTGGCTCATGCTAGCAAAAAAGCTACCATATATTTCAAATTTCCTATTCTTTTAAATGTCATATGTTATAATTACACTTGCAGACTGTTGAATATAATCTATATTTTTAAATCTTTGATTGTTTTCTGCTCTGTATTCTCACCTATGCACCATGGCCTCACTTGGTTGAAGTGGACCAAAATTTTAACACTGACTTCTGTAGGTGCAAGCCCAAATCTGTTGCATCTACAAACACAAGATTTCCACCATCAGTAATATTTTGCCCTGGGTGCAGAAGATCAAGCAGAGGTGTTGATTTTGACTTCCTTGTCTGGGAACTGCCAGTTTGAGAACCCTGGTAGAACCTTGGATGTTATCCAATATTCACTGTTATATGCACTATTTCTACTATATTTTATATATATATATATGTATATAATAATCACTATTTCAATAGTGGAAACAGTTAAAAATTACAATTTTACTTTTTGTTCTACCTTTCCACACAGAGATATGCTCTGTTAATACACAGCTTCCCTATTTACAATTAGGCTCTTGCAGTATGCCCTGCCTGGAATCACCCCTCTATTTTGTGGAGGAACTGTTTTCAGAAAATTATCTGGGCTTTGTGGGACTTACTGAGCTGTAATAATCAGTAAACAGAGAAACAAAGCATTTGTTGAAGGTAGCCATGATACGTGTTAAAATAGACATATCTAAGTCGAATACTGTCATTAAGCAGATGTTGTACTTATAAAAAATTATATTGTGTCTACAATACAATAAGGTTACATCACTGATGACAGTAACTTTGTTTTCCTTAATACTGTACAGGAATTTTTTGAACAAGATTGTGACTGCATTACTGATGCATCAGCAGTTCACGCCAAGCAAATAAGCAATAGGTTAAATGAGGTGTATGGTAAAATTTGCCCTTTAAAACTACGAAACTCTAGGCAAGCTAAAACATGGAAACATCTACATAAAAGTTGCTTGCATAATTCATGGCAAGGCTTAGTATTATGTCCATTAGAGCCAATATAAGGAATACAAAGACAATTTTAAAACAACCAGTGAAACATTTAAATGTGCTCTGCATTCAGACTTTGTGTGGAGATTCCAGTGAATCTTAGAGTGCATTTCTTCGTTTAACATTTGTTTTGCTAATTCCTCCATGTCTCCATGGATTGTATTTACTGTTCTGTTGCTAATGCATTTTAAAGCTTTAAAGCTTTTAACCTTTAATCTCCACTTATTCAAGTCAGGTTAAGTGATCTTTTTCCTTACCTCATGTCCAAAAACAGGTCTTCAATCAAACATTCTTCTGAAAAGACCACACTCACACTTGCCTATATCCTCATAAGCTTCCTTTAAATGTGGAATCCTTTCTTAATGATAACTCATAAGAAACATATTAAACAGCTTGTGCAGCATTCAAGAGCAAAATAAACACTGTTTTTTTCCTCGTCCCATCACATTTAAAGAGGGAGATACAAAGCACAGCTGACAGACACACATGGACAGGGTGCTTCAGAGAAAAATGATATTACATTTATTTGAACAAGACTGCAGTACTGCTACTGTACTGCAATACATAGATTTTACTGAGATAACTCAGGGAAAAAAACAGAAATGCTGTATCCAGGCAGATGTGTTTTTAAACAAATCAACTTCAGAATTAGTTTTGTCAGTAACAGATGAGTTACAGTTAACTCAGCTGAGGCTTCAGGAAATAGCAATGTTTTTTAACATTCATTCAGCTTTTCAACTGGCATTCCTCCCTGATTCAATCCCCAACACATTTGTTCCTTCTGGAGATGCCTTCATCTTTCTTTTGATGAAGGGGGAGGCTGAGAGATAAGCTCAGAGCCAGTGTCCAGCCTTTAGGCAAAGAAATTTAGGAGTTAGTGTTCAGCCACCCTACACCACAAAGACAGGCACACAAGTACTTGAAAAATCTTTATCTTTTGTGACCTCTTTCAAACCAAGTTTTGCACCTTCATTCTTGTTGTGAATGTGTAAGAGAGGAAACTGAGGACAGCAGAAACAATAGGCCTGCAGAAGAGGAAGTTTGTATGCAGGAGGCTATACAGATCCTCAGATGGGTCTCTTAGAAAACTTCTAGAACTGAGGTTTGCAGTGTAGCTACACCCAATCCGCATTTACTCTTCTGCCTCTAGGTTGAAATTCTCTACCAAGTCCCTAGTTAGCTACTCTGAGACTTCCTAGTGGAATCTAATTATATGATTTGACCATGAAATCTCTCTTCTAAAATTTTCCATTTTCTCCAAGGTTCTATATTAAAACTGTATGTGAAAACAGGGATGACATGGAAGCATCAGCTCAGAGAAATGCTGACACACTGTTTCATCCTATGTGGATTACTGAACACAGATTGTGCTGGTCTTAAAATGAGGGCAAATAAATGAGGAATACAAATATAAGAGGCCACATAAATCATTGTTTCAGTTATCAGAGGCAGATTCAAAGCTGATTGTTGTTGGTGGGAATTCTTCTGTTTACTCTGAAATCTTCCAGTCAGCTTCCAGATAAATCACACAGCAAAATATCCTTTTGGGATCAAAAACTCAGGGCTGTTACTTGCCTATTGTGTTCCCATGGTAAAAAGTTAGGGGAAATTTGAAACCAAATTGGTTCAGTAACTCATGGAAAGTGGAAACACAGTTGACTCTCAGATGATGTAACAACATAAATATTGTGCTCAGTGACATTGCCTACCAACAAATATTTTATTTCAGTGTCCAACGTTATTTAAAAAAAACCTTTTAAAGGAATCTTGCAGCCAGTTTGTTCAAAGGTAATATTCTAGAGTGTTTCTTTTTTCATTTTGGTTTTAATTATAGCAATTGCCTTAATAAAAGTTTCTGAGGTAAGGACTTATGCATTCCATTCACTCACTGCCATGTTTAATTCCTATCACTGTTCAATCACTTGTTACTTTATTTTTAGGGGCAAATTTATAGCAAGCTGCTGGATCACATGTACCCAACTATTTGAAGTATCTGCAGCTGCTTACATTGCAAGAGATCCAAGCTGCATTCCTGTCATGAATCATAGATTTGTGAGAGCAGAGCCACAAATATATATTAAAATAATGCAGCTTACATGGCTTGAAATCAGATTTTAAACAATCTTCCTAAAGGATTCATAGTGCCGGAAGAGCTGGGGCACTCATTCACCTCAGTTACAATCTCTTTCCTGACACAGGGCATCTTTAGGTTCTCATTACGAGCTTCTGCTGAGATGTTTACTGGAGACACACAATAGTCACTGTGTGACTATAGGTAGAAAGGATAAATAAGAGATAATTTACAGAAAATCATTCAGCACCAACTTCCCAGGGGGTTTCCACTTACAAAGGCCGAGGGACAATGGATTTTGCATTGTCATTAATGTTTTTCTTCTGCAGGATTTGCTTGTGCAAACAGGACTTGGACCTATAATTTACGTCATTTTTCTGTATATGAGAACGTCACCAAACTGTACTTAAAAGTTACTGGTGGTGAAATAGGTGAGACAGGAAAACTGTGAAAAATAATTCTGTGGTGAATAGATTTTTATATCAGCAAATGTGTGTGTGAATGGACACAGACAGGTCATTCTCAATCACATTCTCTATTCTGAGAATGCCGACAATTGCCAGGTTACTCTGAAAATATTTGGGACTAAAATGTTTCACAACTGCTGCTGTGACTAGATAATAAAAATGAGAGTGATTGCTGTTAGTCACTAGTGATTGTTTTGTGATTCATTTTTAGCTTCCGATCAAGAAGGAAAAAAACTATTATGTGACACAGATATCAACCCAACCAATACAAACAGAGTTAAACAAACAGTTCATGAACAACATGTAGTCTGAAATTAAAGTTTTCCACCACTCCCTTCATTTTTCTTTCATTTACAGAATGGAATAATTCTGAAGAGAAAGAGGGTAAGTTCATACATGAGTCACTAACAAGAGAGGGTTGAACTGCTTGAATGGTTTGAAAAGTCCTCTGTATAATAAGATTAGAATAACAATATAAGTATGTTCATTGAAAAAGTAATAACTGTAATATTATAATATGAAAATTAGAATGGATTAAAATCCCTTGTACTACGTAACAACTTCTGCAATTTTATTATATAAGACAAGGGGTCTCAAATACTGTATAAGCAAGACAGGTGAGACTGTTAGACCATAGAAAGATCTGACCTAAAAAAAAGGTATGTCTGCCAATCTTTATTTGAATCTCAAGATGTATGTGTTTTACCCTTCAAAATGGCCACGAAAGCACTTGCCTAATTTCTTTCCTATTTTCTATATCTCATATATCTTCCCGATTTTCTTTCCTAACCTACAATGCCAGTTTATTGATTCAAACTTAATTTTCCTTTCAGATCTTTTTTTTTTAACAGAAAATTAAAGTTCAGTCCCTTGATAGTTCAGAAAGAAGCTGTGGTCATCTTGTTGCTTGCATTCTGAAGGAGATACATATATATAATTTATTGAAGCAGGGACAACATACAAACATTTGTCTCAGATAATAAGAGAAGATTGAAGAATAGTGAAGAAGATTTTCTTAAAGCAGTATCTTGGGAAGATGAGAGTAATGCTTTCTTTCAGTATGTAAAAGCATCTGTAAGCTTGCCTTTGTTTAGTTCTAAAAATACACCACTTTTGACATGTATGCATGTAAAGAAATTAATATGTGTTAGTGCTTTTTTAGTATCATGCATTTGAACAAATAGTTACTACATAGACACAACAGTAGTAAGCCTGATATCCAGGAGCACAGTACACAGTCATACAGAGTAAAGAGCACCTGAGAGTAAAAGTGGTCTGGGAAGGAGCCTAGGCCTTTTATTTTTCCTATAATGCTTTTCTTGTCAATGCCTTATCTACCCTACGGAAGGATGGATAGTTATGAGTTCAAACAAACACCATTTCTGAGCCCCTTCATGCAACTTGCCATTTGAGTTTAACTTCCCTCTAAATCAGCTGTCTAAGTGATCTCTTAACATTGGGTTTGAAGATAAGAACAAAAAGTAGGATGACTTGTTTTTTTCATTTCTGAGTATTATTATAATGCTTTATACTGGGTTTTAAAGGTGCACACCTGTTGAATGTCCATAAAGTGCTATCAAATAATAATGACACATTACTTACAGGTATTGCAAAAATGCTACCTGTAAAAGGGCTTTCTGAGAGCAGCAGTCTATTACTGTCCAATCCATGCTTCACCAGGAGTCCTTTTCAGACAATTTCTCACATTCAGTATGTGTGTGTATGTTTACATGGAAAAACATTACACAGAAAAGCCCCGAGATTCTCTGTCAGTACCAAGGGCAAGCTGAGTGTCAGCCAGTTCTGCCTGGAAGCTTTATGGCCCTGCTCGTACAGAGTGCTCCTGAGCTAAAGTAATCAGGGGAGGTTTAGATTGGATATCAGGAAAAAATTTCTTCACCAAGAGGGTGGCTGGGCACTGGAACAGGCTCCCCAGGGAGGTGGTCACAGCACCAAGCCTGACAGAGTTCAAGAAGCGTTTGCAGAATGCTCTCAGGCACACGGTGTGATTCCCAGGATAGGTCCCTTCCAAATCAGCATATTCTGTGATTCTGTAAAATTCCCTTTCTTGCACAGCAGTCCTCACCGTGGAGATAGGCTCTGGCTCTGTCTGTTGTTAAAGAACAATATATATGATTCTACTGATTTTCCTAAGATTATTGTTTCGGATTGATGACAGTGCCTAAAGAAACACATAATATAATTTCCTTCAAATTCCTTATAAAAGTTTGTTCAAATATTTGGAATTGCAGGGCAAGCATTTTCACAGCTAATTTGAAATATCTTTGATTTCTCTTCTCTTCAAAACTGTTGCAGTTAATCAGACAGCAGAAACAACACCATATGTTTAATCTCAATAAAATTAGAGAACAATTTTGTAGAGAACAAAGAGAACAAAGACGTAGTCAGTGGAACTATCCTAATTTAGACTGCACTGTTACCAGAACAAGAAGCTTTTCCAAGAGGTCTGTAGCATACCTATGACACCTTTTCCTGTAGTCTGCTTCAGACTTCTGGCTGCTACAATACGGGTTATTTTTGTCAGAAAATAGTCAAAAAATCGGAGCATGTCCCTGTCTGGTTCTTCAACAAAAATTTAAATTAAACTAGTTTCTTACTATTCCTATCTTAAAGTATTTGCAAACAGTGATAGTAAAAGGTTAAATTAAATCAATTCTTATGTGAAGTCAAAAAAGATTATTTTGTTGTATGAAATTTAGTTAGACTAAAGAACTACTCATTTACATATCCTTGTTTCAGTCTTCAAAGTAAATGATCAATCAGCATAGAAGAGACTAAAAATCAATAAAGCAAATACATTTTCCTTGTAACTTGTCCAAAGGTTGTGATTTAGTTACAGTGCAACTTAAGTTGTTGGTTCAGTTACAGCATGTACGACAGCATAACGTCTTTTTATTGATCACAAACTATGTGTCTCACAAAACAAAGACAAGAGGGTTTAAAGATGCCAAGTTCAAAAAACAATTCTGTCCTAATGGGCTTTAGAACACCCATTTCCCAAAACTGTGTCTTAATCTGAAGTCCATGGGAGTCAACAACTGTCTTCCCATTTACTGCAGTGAGTATTAAAATGGGGTTTTGAAATTTTACACAATTAAGAAATAGTAATAAAACCTACATATGAGAAACATTCATTTGCCAGAAGCACTCCTCGTATGGTGCTTGTGTTGATGACAATGACATTTTTCCATACAGAATGCAAGCAGAAAAACTATGTAAAGAAGGAATAATTCACTGTGAAGGGGAAAAATTCAAATTTTCCTCAATTTGCAAAGTAGACTTGCTGCTTCAGTATTTTAAAAAGTCATCTTTTCATGGAGGACATTCTTGTCCACTAGCTCAGTGGAGGACTTTGAAGACCAAACCAACTCAGGTAACAACCACCACGTTGTGTATGGACTTATGTATGTGTATGCACAAGTGTATATGCACCAAGTGTGAAATGCCTCCTCCTAAAAACAGTTGCAATTTCTGGCTTGGGAAGGCTGGCTAAGGGCAAAGGGAGAGGGAGAGAGATTTTGTTACCACAGGCATAAAAAAATTCTGGCACCAGCACTTGCAACCACAGAACAGAACAGAGTAATGATAGTTTGCATTTTTTAAATTTCCAGGAGGACATATTTAACATCCTATGGGCTTATCACTTAAAAATATATGCCATCCATTCCCTAAATAAAATCTCTATTTTTAATAACTTCTGCTTTGACCTTGCCACACAGATCAATTATCCTCAAATTCTTCATTAAATCTCCTCTATAATGTTGCCTACTCCTAAATAGGATTAGGATTTTCTAAAAATCCAAAGTGAAGCAGTAAGTGACTGCCATCCTTTAAAATCAGAATGGTTTGGACATGAATTTCCCTGTGGCCTCTCACTAATGTCCATCTCTACCAAAGAGACCATTGAATTTGCCTTCACAGAGCTTGAAGTGGCCCAGAAGGTCCAAAGAAAGCTGAACTGAGGAAATGAAGAGAAGTATGTGTTCCTGGGAAATTGTATTTTTACTCTGCATTTCCTTAATACGGAATAGGTTTCATGTAATTAGCCCATCAATCAAAAGACAGTGAGATCCTGGAAATTATTGTAATTTGGAGTCACTCACTGTCTGCTTAAGACCAAAATAGAAAATATTTTTCTAAGCAAGTGGTAAGAGAATTTGCCTAAGGAATGGGACATTCAGGTACAAATCCTCACTTCAGAATACTTTTATACCAAATAGAAGAGTTGTGGCAAGGGGAGCTGAAACCAAGGAACGCAGCAGAATAGGTACATGAGTGGCCTGAATGTACTGATGGCCTCTGCTGTCTGTCAGGGGAGAGCCTCTTTCCCACTCACCTCTCAGAACAGCTTCATTATTAGTGTGAAGGAAAAAAGTATCCCCTGCCTATACATTTTGCTGCACTCTGACCCTGTTTGCAGGATCAGGCCCATGATTCCCCTACATTGAGATTCCTGCTCTGGCTTGAGCTTAAACAGCTTCAGCGCCTGTGGGGAGTTAGACTTTAAAAGGTTTTTCAAGTCAAACCTAGTAACTATTTGTAGGAATATTTATTGTTATTTATTAATCTTCATCTGTACATAGTGCTTCCAGTGATTAAGGAATTGCTTAGCTCATCAGAGAGACCTGATCACTAACATGAGGTGGGGAAAAGAGAACAGGGTATGTGTGCCGAGATAAGTGAAGTAGCTAAGCATGGAGCTTCTCATAAGCAATCTCTTGCTTTGGCCTTTGCACACTCTGTGACATTTCAGCACAATCAGAGATCATGGTACATTCTCCAAGTATCTTTATATGGGCCAGCCAAGTGTCAAAACAAAGAACAGAGCAACACAGCCATGAATCATGCAGACTGGTAGGGAAGTGTTCAGATTTTGAGTAAAAAGAACGCCAATGCTCTAAAAAGTACAGTCTGGGTTGTAGGATACTGTGTCTTTTTTTTGTTTGCTTTTGTTATGGTTTTTTTGTTTGGTTGGTTTTTTCCCCCACTTCTTCTTGTATATTCCTGTATTTGCAATCTCTAAAAAAACCTGTAATGCATTTTGAATCACAGTTGTTTACTGTACCACAGTACTGTACTGAATGTGCAAGAATGTATGGCAGATTTTAAAATTACATGTACTGCAGATTCTGGAATGAAAAGGGTTGACATTCCTGGGAGATCAAGTGCCAAAACAATTAAAGACACTTTGGATGTGGAGGTTGAGCTACTGATGGCGTTTCTTCCCAGAAGATGATATGAAAGAGACATTTAGCATCTTTGCTGCAAACTCTCTACTCTTCTTTTGCCTGGAGCAGGGAAAGACTTGGAAAGGATGTGCCCCATATATTTAAAGAGTACAATAAGGAGCTTCTAAAAAGATTGAAAACAAAAGGCAAATTTTAGGAAAATTTAATAACAAATAAAGATGAAATGAAAGAATATGTCTTGCATGAACTTGGCAGAGGTATGTGAAAATGGTTATCTACTGGGGAGTGAAAATGTAAGAAGATAAAAGGCTTTGAAAATATATCTAAAAGATTTTGAAAATACATCTTTGGTTTATTTGGCTGCTCGGTATCATAGTTCTTTGTCACATTTGTTTTTTTAGTACAAATAAATTTTGTGAAGAGATCTGTTGCATTGGAGGGCTTTGATCATGAACTGACCTGCTAGAATAGTACAAATATGCTCTCGTTCACATTACCCTGAATTGAATAAATATCATTCATTTATTTTCCTTTGAAAAAAACCACTATTATTCCTCTGTCCAACAGTCCCTCACTTTCCCGTATTGCAAGACAGTTTTAGTTATTCTGATGACTCACAGGGTTATGTTGCCAGGAGGTTCTTTTGTATAGCCAATGCATTATTCCAAAACATTCCACTTTATTTTCTCTTTGCTAGGACTTTGTCTATATTAACTTTGGCCCACATAGTCCTAGATTTTTCCCATTCAGGTTTCAAGTAGATAACTGACGTAGGAGGTTAACAACTTCCTGAATGTGCAAGGGGCACCTTCAAAAGTTAGATTCAGTTTGACTCATCACAACACTTCCTATTCCCATTTCATTGAATACTGAGAGAGGCTGAAGTGACTGCTAAAGGCACCTCAGTTAGGCAGGATTATTTAAGGCCCTGAGGTCCTTAAATCAGTGCTAAACACCAGTTTTTGAAGATGCACTATCTTTCATACAGATACTATGGCTTTGATACAAAATTTACTCATGAAACTGTCAGACACTGGGCAGACTTTACATTCATAATGACATTTATCACCCTTAAATCCTAGCACCCAGAAATTATGGCATAAGGTACAGGACTGCTAGGAAAGTGTCTACAGGTAGCCTGGTTACAAGAACTTTTACTAGGTGAAAAGTATGTGAAATGTGTATGAATGGTATATACAGTCCTGTAATCACCAAATCACATTGGGATATAAACTACTGGGCTGCAAAATAAAGCAAAGTTTGGGCAACCAGCTTGTAAACCAATTTGTAATATTTTATATACAGCATCATTTGGAAAAACATGCACCAAGATTTTTGGTTTTCTTCACATAAATTTGGGTTGCAAAGATTTGCTTCCCTTCCCTGTATAACTGCATTTCACTTTGCTTTGGAGGACCATCTCCTGACAAACTGACAACTGATATTCAGCTGATAGCAGCACTCTTTGTTACTGTGTAAATGAGCTCACTACATACAGTTGCTGACATTGCTGAGATTGCTGCAAAAATTCTTCACCAAAGTGGTTTTTTACATACAAAATTGATGGGAACATTTTCTGAACCTTCAGTACCTCCCATGTTCCTTCCTTTGTGCTTGTTTGTTCTCACTCAGTCCCATAATCTTTTGGCATTGTTCTTGACTAATTGTAATGGACTGATTCCTAACACGTGTTGTCAGTGGATTGTTTGCTGGCATATCTGACAATATTACCATCTACTTCAATCTCATCTAAATTTTGGTGGTTTTATACTGTGGAAATTTAATAAACAGACTGGTAATTTAGAAAACTAAATGTCAGCAAGATGTGTGGGATAGGACAAGGCCTACTCTAGATCCCATATTCTTCAAATGCAATTGTTTCTTTTCAAAACATCACAGCTGTTCAGCAATCAAGGACTATCTGTATCCCATATGCTAAAGCCAGATGTCAATATCACTGTGTGCAAATTTGCAATGCACTGTTCAGAACAGTCAAAGCATATTTCAGGGGAGGACATTGTCCAGGGAACTGAAGCGGGAGAGTTTCCAGCACAGCTCCCTGCCAAAGTAGTAATAAATCCTTTCTTTAGGGATTGGACAAAAGTTTTGCATTATGTGGAAAACTAACTCTTCTTTCTTTACCAATAAAGCAGCAAAACTACAAACTAATGTTTTAAGAAACACTCACCTCTCTCCACTGCCTGTGAGAGGCACAGAGTGTGAGCAGCTAGGATAAAAACATCGACTTTATGTGAAATGAATCCCACCCTCAGTGCATAGTCACAAGTGATTATGAAAGCACAGATTTACTACCATCCACCCCTACAGCACATGCTGTATCTTCCCACTCATTCCACCCCCTTTCATGAGGTATGTTCATCATATGTGTCTCCCCCTCTGATCCCTTTAATTCTTTTTGCTCAGCCAGAACTGCTGAGGTAGGTGGAAACCTACCACCACTCCGGTGACCCCAGCAGCACTTTAGAAGCATTGCTTTCTTGTTCACTTATTTTTTTCCATCTACTAACAGTCCTAGTAGTCTTCCACTTTTCTTCTTGCTCCCTAGCTGAATGCTATCACTACAGACCACTTATTTGGATAGATTCAGGGAGGTCAGTGACAGATCCTTTGTCCTTTGGAGCACAACATCTGTATTGGAGGGGTGGGAGGTTGGAGCAGAGCCCTCCTATTAAAAAAACCATTGTGACTTCAATGGAGATCCCCATAGATCTCCATTAGATATCTATTCCTGTGATGCCATGAAATTATGTCTTTCTGGGCTAAACCAAATGTTGGCAATAAGGCATAGAATTTCCAGGCAAAATTAATGAGAAATGAAAACAGAAGTGATGTGGTATTCAGCCTTCAGAAAGGCAGCTCTTAGGCAAAGTGAAGGGGAAAAAACTTAGAATACATTCTAAGGAAATACATTATTGGATTTCCTTTTTTATTGAGCAAAACCCTAGGGCCCCATCACATACTGAATTCTCTACAGTCCATTATAATATGAGTCTCACCCATTCTCCATACACAGTGCACCTATTCATCGTCAATGAACAACTATCCTTATACCATTAATTTTTGTACATTTACATCTGGGACTAATGCTGGCATGGAAGCCTCGAGACTCCCCAAGATGCAGTAGAGAATTGTACACTGAATCATGAGCATTAGAAGTTGCATGAACACAAATGAATGACCTCACATATCAAATAGTTTGATCCAGGATAGTCTTTTTAAGGAAGAGAGACTGCAAGATTTTGTGTGTGCATGTAAATCAGTAGAGTATATGGAAATGAACTGCATAGAAGAATAATTCATAGAGAATTTTTGCTGTGTGTATGCAAGTAACAGTTTGAGAAGCACAAAGTTTTCACCAAAGTTGAAATTAGCCTCTTTTTTGGATATGAATATAGCTGTCCCCGCCCTGTCCCCCGTCCCCCATGCCATGGAAAGGACAGATGCAATTTACATTTTTCCTTTCCTGGAAGATACCAGATGGTTAACAGAGTGTTTCAGGAGCTGAATTCAGAGGAAAAGAGATGGATCTTATTTCCAAGGTCTGTGTAAACTAAGAATTTCTGTTTGAAGGTTTTTACAGCACTTTGTTCCCAACTGTTTATTGCATCCTGACTAAAGTAATTTTGGCATACTATCCCAATAGGATATCTGTGTCCCGATATATGTTAAAACTACTTCAAATCTTTGCCATCTGACGGAAAATGTCAACTTCTTAGGCGTTATCTTTAGCTTTGCTATCCAAAGAATAAAAAAGAGCACATATTTGGCAGCACCCGAAAACGTGACACCAAAGTAGTCCCCAAAAGTAATTCAACTGCTTTTTACTTCACAATAAGGCACATTTGAATCTTTAAGAGATTGCATCTAAAGAAAAATTGTTCCAAAGCAGCTAAGTAGCTTGACAGACTAGGTCCAAACGTCAAGAATGTGTTTGCATATTACCTGAAAATCCTATCTACAACTTGAAGCACCTTAGTACCTCAACAGTTTGAATCTCCGTCAATGGTAACTCTGAGCCTCGTAGGAATTTAGACACACTCTTGATTTTGCAAGGGATTCTCAAGGGATCCCAAGGGATTTGGAGATGCCTGCTTGACTTATGAGTTGATTAATACAATCAGTAGACAAAAGGGGATGCTTGCATTTCATGAATGAGCCCTCCTGACAAGAAAATGTTTGGGATCCAGCCAGCAGAAGACACCATTGACCTGTCCCTTCTCCAGAACTTAGGCAGGTAACCCAGGATCTGGGGAGAGGCACTGCTGATTACATAGGTTTCAGGCTCTTTTACACCATTTAATATTAGGCACTCACAAAAGCAGAGCTTGCTTTACTAAATACAGTCTGGCCTCTGCATATCAGTTTTATGGTTTAAAAAATCATGAAGGATGCAGGAAGTTTAGATGCCTGAGCCTTTTTAGCTTGAACTGTGTCCTAAAGTCCATGCTGTAGAGCAGCTACTTGCTCTAATTTCCTCCTGTTAAGGCTTTGTTTTTTTAAGCAAGATTCAGATTTAAGACAGATCATTCCCTTACTGCGGGGAGGAGAACAACAAATAATTCAGGAACCTCTTGGGTAGGTCACTCAGCTGGGAGGGAGAAGACCTGGTTCAGGTCCTGATCCCAGTCTTTACTTTTTTCTAAATCTCCCGCATGCAAACTGCATAAACATATATGGGAGGGGAAGCAGGCATCTCCCTGCTGCCTGCAGAGAGCACTAACTGTGAGGCCTCAGAAATCTGGGCAAGTTATTGCCCAGCATGTGGGATACTGAATCATCCTCTCAAGATGCCTAACTTTCTTACTTGTCTGATTAGGCTGCCTAGACACCTGATGTAGGTGCTTTGACTTATTCCCCAAGCACCGGGCATAAACTTTTTAGGCATTGCAAAGATGAAGTTCAAAACAGGAGTAATCAAACTAGCTCTAAATCTCTCTTCAAAGGTCTTGCAGAAGTCCTAAGCCCACTAAATGCACATGAAAAAGAAAATCACCCAGAGTAGTTTCTATTTTTACATATTTGTTTTGCCTCAGTCGTTCTTGTGTCTGTTTAATTGCTGGAAAACTGTGCACTAGTGCAGACATTTCCTAACTGGGTATGCTCTATCCAGTTGCAGACACTTTGGCTGGCCAGGCAGCTAGAAAAAGGGATCATCATCATTGCCATGAAGGTGCTCAGATGTGGCAAGGTTGATGATCTGCATGGCAGCGTGCCTGGAAGGAGGTGCCAATTCCCTACCACAAAGGCTGCCCTCAGATTCTTATCCTAAGGAGAAAACAAGAGAAATCAGGCTGCTCACAGGGACACAATGTCAAAGAGGACAAAGAGCAAGCCTAAAGAGAATAGCAGATCATAGTATAGCACTGGAAAGAATACAGTATTCATTCTCTGTTCTTGCCTCCCAGTGATTTTGCTGCCTTGCCCTCTGTACTTTTTATTCTTTAGCTATTAAAGGAATTAAAAACTCAGTAATGCACATTAAAAACTGCAGCCTTAATCTGAAGGAATGGAAATAACTGTTGAGGCTGTCTAAACTTTCTCAGAGAAAGCGCACAAAACCATTTACAAACTTGCAATTCATCAAAACCCAGCAAATAGTTTCTTATGTATCTTTATTCTATGCATCTTCAAGGCTTGTGTTAGTTTTATGTAGAAGGTCAAATAAATTCCACATGTAATTCAATGCAGCGAGTGAAGCTGTATTGCAGCTTCATGTGGCCATATAGATTATGTAGACTATTATTTAAAAAACAACAAATTACTGGAGTTTAAAAGTATTTGTAATAAAACAAATAAGCGTTTCATCATGTTCCTTCCTGTGGCACATGGAAGCTGTGGCTGTTAGTCTTTTACTAAGTTTTAAATCCGTGACAGGGTATTGGAACTGGTTTTTGGCCTGTGGTTTGAGGGGGCGTCTGCAGTAGATGTTCTGTGAATCCTTCAGGACTATCCTATCTTTTGCATGCAATTGGAAAGGATTGGTCTTGGTTATCTAGGTGGTCCCTTCTGTCCTATGACCTTATCCTTTGGTTTTTCAAAGTCTTCACCATATGCTTCACAAAATATATCTTCCACACTCTTGGACTGGATTGCTACTCTCAAACTGCTGATGGAGAAAATTTAACTATTTGTTACAGAAAAAAAAAGTTTGAAGAGTCAAGGACTTGGACAGCATTCACTTCCAACAGCGGGATATTAATCAGAAAAAATACATCTCATCATAGGTTAAAGAAACATCTTTCTCAGTTGTGTGACTTAAGCTGTATTTTGTTTCTACTGAAACAAAGGTATTTTTCCATGTAAGGCAAGTAGTTACTACTGTATCTGGCATATACTTGAAACTCTATCAGGTCATCCTGATTTATTTTTGTCAAATAGTAAGCCCTTTGGCAAGGGACTTATTTTTCCCACAGGTGTAAAAAATGCAAAACTGTAATTTATAAAACAGAAGATGGCAGGATCCCTTTTGTACAATACATCTAGATGCCAAAAGGTAATCTTATTACAAATAACACAATCTTCTCACAGCACTTGCTATATTATTTTCCGGGTGGTCTAAAAAGTTGATTCAGAGAATAACGCCACAACAGCAACTTGTAGTTCCTAAGGCCAAATAGCCAGATGTGTCAATAATCAGTGCAAACTGGAAACAGATGTAGGTCCTTGTTGAATAACAAACGTAATGAAAATACTTCCTTAGCTCTCTCATGATTTCACACACACAATAATTTATGTCTTCCATATTTTTTAAATTGAATTATTTGCAGCTTCATTTTTATGTCACCGAGATCTCTTTCAAAGTCCTAGTCACTCCACAACGAACTAATAAAGATTAGTATATCTACAACAATTGCTTAATATCTGGTCAAATTGCTTCTACCTAATCATTTTATCATGGAAATTCCTTATCATTGAGATAAGATGAAAACTGTTAAAGGCAGATGTGAAGGCCAAGTCTGCGTAACCTGCTGCACCTGCATAGTTTCTGCATGTGTATGAGAGCAGACAATCTATAGGATTGACAACACATCTCAGACCACTGGCAAAATCCTGGACATGACTAAATAAAGTACTGAGTGAAAGTCAAAACAATGTTTCGGGAATATTTCACACCAGCAGGATCTCTGTGAGACCTTGTATAAAGCCACATGTACAAACTTGATCTGTACCTTCAGTCCTTGTCTGCAAGTGGTGACAGCTCTGTTATGTGAAAAGCTACTTTAAAATGGAATACCAGCTCCAAAACAGAAAAGAAATATTTTGTGAGCTAAGAATCCAGGTATTATTTGCTTAGACTGTCATGTTCAGCACCAACCAAAAGAATGCCACCCCTAATTCTTAAGAAGGGAGAAGTCACATTTTTCTTAACTAAAGTAGTTTGAAGATTTTTGATCAATATTGTACCCCAGAGAAGAGACAACTTTTTTCACTCCACAGAAAATATAGCATATTATGCCTTTTGAGACTAACTGGAACTATCACCTTATGAAATTAAACAGGAAACTGTGAGAAAAATAATCTGTCTTGTTCCCAGATGCCAGCATGCACATTGATCTGGATCAAATCTTTACTGGAGAAGTCATGTCTGCGTATAAAAAGGGCAAAGACCATGGAGGAAGAGCTAAAAAATGTGAGTCATTCCCACAAACTGAACCAGGGAACATATTTCACATGCAGAATCCCAGAAAGGTGTTGGAGCACTCATTACTTCTCCTAAAAATGAGGACAGGAGAAAAACCAACATTTCAGAAAGAGGATTGCAAAGGTGTTATTCTACTGTTTTTCAAGGTGCTTTCATCCTTCAGGCTCTGGCTGTGGTCTGTCAGTAGACAGGCGCAGTGGCAGTGCTAGTTTTGGAAATTCTCATCCCATCGAACTTCAGCCATTAATTCTTCTTCCTGCTCCTGCTCCTCCTCTTATTCCTCCTCCTGTTCCTTCTCTTTCTCCTCCTCCTCCCTTCTCCTCCCCCTCCTCCTTTGGGTCCTTCTCTTTCTTCCTGCTGCTGCACTGCCAGGTGCCCTGCACTTTGCCAGCACAACTCTTTGACAGATGGGGCTCTGAACCCCATTTAATCAGAGCTTTTATTGAGCCCAGACCATTTCAGAAGCTCAGTGCATACTGTAGCTCTGGGAGCAGTCAGTCAGCACAAATGACAGGGCCTCTGCTCTGAGGTGAGAGCTGGGCAGGGGGGCAGGGAGCAGAAGAGACAAATTTTTAGCTGTAGTATTGCCCTGTAGCTACTGTGTCCTGAAACTGCAGCTTCAGTAACAGTATTTTGTTTTTCTGAGTATATTGTTGATAAAATCCCAAGTAAAGAAAAATAAATTGTGTGAAGGGTATACTAATATTTATACATACACAAGTTTATTACCTTGAAGTAGGAATGTGACTTACAAGCAATAGTTGTACATCAGTTCCCATGTGTCTCCTTGGATGTTGATAACATGATAGAGAAAAGGAAGGTGGGCAGATCTAGGCAAGTGGAAACAAAGTTGCACTCTGATCCTTGTATTAAATTTATAGTCATTAAATAGCCAAAAGCATGGGCAATTAGGGATGCGCCTAAGTTAAAATACATGCCTTACCCTAGTTTCAAAATCTTTAAACTCAAAATCAAGTGCAACAGAGGGCTAGATTTGATCTAGCAACGTTAATTGTCATACGGCCACAGAAAAGATTAAAAAAAAAGGTTAGTCACGTTTTCCAGATGACTTCGATTCAGAAAGCAGTGACAATAAAAAGAACACGAAGGTCAATGTCCAGAACAACCTGAACATGATTCCCAATGCATGTTGTTGCAAAAGCAAATTAAGATATTTTTCAGTTACACAGGTAGATGTTTTTTTTAAGCTGGAGTGGGCCAGTGGGGTTATTGGTGTTTGTGACATTGAAAAGTCATGTTTCATGTATCTAGTTTTGCTGCCTCCACTGCAGTGGATGTTGCAAACCTGGTGAGGACACCTACAATAGGGATCTGTGATTTAGAAAATATGCCTTGTGAAATCAGGTGAAAGTCATGCCCACAATCTCATAGCACTGCTCAGACTTTGCTGCACAGCCTTTGGGTGCACAGCGATACCCATCTGCCTGTCACAGGCTTCCATTAGGTCACTAATTAAAAAGCCAAAGCTCATAATGAGGTATTGTAGAAGCAGCTGATTTTGAAATTTAAGTTCCTTTCAGTAGCAATCAAGGATTGCTTAGGCCTTGCGGTGTGCAGCTCCCAGCTCCTCTTCCACTCTCCAAGATCATGTCTCAGGAACGACTGGAGGGTTCAGTTCTCTTCCAGCAGGGAAGAGACATCAAATTCACTCTCCCACAAGCTAGGCACATGTCATATTTGGGGGATGCTTTGTGAGAAACCTCTATATCTCACTAAGCCTGTTAATTTGGCATGGGGCCCTTGCTCCTGCCTCACTCTGGAGCAGACACATGCCACTGGTCAGGGAAACACTGTGATGCTGAATCTGAGTAAATCTTAAAAATATAGGTAAAATCTTAAAAATATAGGTAAAATCTTAAAAATATAGGTAAAAATGCTGCTAGCAAGAATTTTCTTGCTATTTTCTAAGTCTGTGAGAGACTTTTCTCTCTCACAAAAGATAGCAGCAGAGTTCTGTAAACAATGAAACACCTGAAACCTTGAGAAGCCTTGTTTATAGTGTAGTAGAAAAATATTTTGACAATGGATGTTTTAGTATTTTAGCCAATCACCCCCAAGGGGTGGCTGATCCTTTGTCCAATTAGACTATGAATAAAAAAGTCTATAAAAGAGTTTGTTAAATAATTAAATAAATCAATCTTGCTGCACAATTCCTGCCTGATGGATCTTCTCTCCTCCTCCCTACTGTGGGACACGGTAATATACCCTAGGGCATTTTAATAGGTAAGCCATAGGGTGCAAGATGGCTCTGTTTCAGAAGTTTTCAATGAGGATAAAGACCTCAAAAGTTGCCAGACATAAAGACAGGACCACACAGTACCTTGCAGAAGCAGGCAGGTAATAGCAGTCACGAGAAAGAGAAATTAATATTGGTAGATTTTGAAGCTCAAAGACATCATGGCTAATAGTGTGACTCTCTTAAGTTCATAGGCCCAAAAGCACAGTGACATTTTTTTATAACATTTCTAAAGTAGAGATACCCTTTTGAAAGATTTCCCGCCTTACTTTAGGCTTGGGGATCTGGAGAATTTGTCGTGTGTATAGTCTGTTGCTAACAAGGGTTAATCAGCCTTGTGAAAAACTTCATCTTATTTTATGCTTAAGCTGTGTTGACTTAACTTAGAGATATTAGTTCATGTAACAGCTTTGATAGATTACAGAATCATTGCGACACTGACTGGAGCAATGCCTAAATACCTTTGAAAAACAGGCTTAAGCTATGTGCCCAAGGAAGCCTGCCGAAAGGGTAATCTTGACTCCTCAACACTGAAATAATATGTCCATTTTTTCACAGAACACTCAACTACCAGTATGTATGGTATGTAAAAAAAAAAAATTCAAAATAATATAATAAAAAAATTGCAGTATTTCTATGTAGAAACAACTAAAATTGTTTTTTACCAGCTCTCAGTAACCTAAAAGCCCTTTCAACTCAGATTTTTCCTTCACCATTATCTTTGATAAATGATGAAGAAGAGGAAGTCTTTTCCAAGAGAAGATGATTCATAGAGAACTCTTAGAAACTCACAATATTCAATACATCTGGAAATGAATTTAAAAGCCCTTTTTAATTTTTTTTTTTTTAGGTCTTCGTTGTTCCAATGGTCACAAAGCACATCACACTGGTTGGTTATTTCCACAGCACCCTTTAACACATTAAATTATTATTTCCATCAGGCTATTTTGATCAGCAAGTACATATTCTTAATGCTAGCTATCAAAAGGCTAATTTCATAGGATAAATTAATTTCCACTGAATTCCATTTTACATTAGTTACACTATGTCTGGTATTTGAGATAGCTTAGAAATACATTGCAATGTAGAGGTATCAGATAGGACTGATACAAGTGAACTTGTGACATTTCTATGTAAGTCAATCATTGTCATCTCTTAATATAAGATAAGAAACATAAGGCAATATAAGCAAAAGGTTAATTTCATACTTTTGTAGATATAGAAAAAGGAATATGAAGTAAGTTCCTGTTTGTCACCACTGACTACAAAGTGGTGACTGGCTCGGATATTGCTGTAACCTTCATTGTCTAAAGGGCAAAGGTGAAGAAAAGTTTGTAGATAGAGGTAATATCTTCTATTTGAACAACCATTAGTGTTGGTAAAAGTAGCAAAAGCTTCTGGGCTTTGCAGTCTTTCTGATTTGAAAAAGGGCTTGTAGGTTTGAAGCCTTGTCTTCCTTTCCGAGTTATAACAACTGACCTAATGAAATTTCAACCTCTACCAGCAAGTCTGGCCTTAGCTCAGGTGGAAACCTCTACATCAAAAACATCTCTCTTTGGTCAAATCCACCTTGACACTGATGATTGTGTTTTTTGAATCTTTCTTCAGTAGCCAAATGAGCAATAATTACTGTTTCAGTTGCAAATTAGAATTACGAATTAAATACAGACCCCTGGGAACAGTCATTCTCAAAGTTCTTGTTTACACTTCTCCTACAGTCTTGTACCTTGCTCGCCTAGTTTACCTACCTAATAAATTCCTTACTCCCATAAAAGTTAGATATTCAACACTAACATGGGACTTTATGGATAGGGAAGCATTATCCAAACAAAACAAAAAAAGAAAAAAAAAGAAAAAGAAAAAGAAAAAATAAGAGGACAACTGTGCTGGGAAGGCAGATTGACTCGTGACTTCTGAAAGTATTGATTTCAGGTGAAATTATTCAATCCAGAGAAACGTGGCGTTATCCAGGGTGTATTCTGGGCAAGCTATCAAAATCCAACCTTTACACGTACAGGAAATTATTTCTAAATCAGTAAGTATAACAATATCTATGGGCATAGCTTTCATCTACATTTTTCACTCTTAGTACATAGTGTTCTCAAATTTGTAACTTCTCTTACTTGAATTTGGAAGTTGTTAACTTCTATGTTTTTATCAAATATCAGGCCTTTCACTTTATCTAGGATTATGGAACTTTTAGTGAAATAGTTTTGCTCTGAAAAATTTGAAACACTGTCAGTCATTGCTACGGCCCTGATTAATTAATGGGCTTCTTACTGCAAGCAGAGATACCTCACTGGTATCTCCCACTGTGCTTTTGCTAGCCATGTAAAAGAAAATCTTGCAGGGGACATGGTAGTGGCTATATCTGATGGGAAGAAAAATAGAGATAGATTATAAAACATGGTCTTCCCGCTTCCATTTTTCACACTTTCCAGAATGGAAAGATGGGACATTTTTTTTGCTAAAGGTCTGAGTGAAGAAGCCATTAATATCTGGGATATAACGTCACTCTTCTGTCAGAACCATATGAGCTATTTCTGCAAAACATTGCATAGAGTGATACCGACACAGAGACTGAGAGCAGGATCCTCAGCCAAGGGATGCAGAATGATTGCGTCTGCACTGCTCAAGTGGAGCCTCTTTCAGGGAAAGCTCGACACTTCTGATCTGATGTAGCATACATGATCTCATGGAACTGCCATAGCCCTTAAATACAGGTAGCATTTTCTATCTATCTATCTATCTATCTATCTATCTATCTATCTATCTATCTATCTATCTATCTATCCATCCATCCCTCCATCCATCCATCCATTTATCTATCTGTAGCCGCCATAACACTATAATTTTAATAGCTTAGCAGCAAATGAAAATTTATGCAACATTTACTGTGAGGGAATAGAGACCCAGGAATTATCTGGGGCCCTAAGCTGTTTGATAGTGTAAATGTAGCCTGAGAGTTATCAAACATGGTTGATGCAGGTTTGACAAATGAGAGTATATACCTTACATAGAAAGCGTCTCCTTTTTCTGCCTATCACCTTGAAAATACTTCATGTAAAACCACAGTGATGTGCAGTATAGGACTTCAAACTTAGATTTCAAATATTGCTTCAATCTCACTCTTCTTCTGAGCCAAAGTGGGGTTATTGCAATGGACAGTGCTGTTTAGTCTATTATTTATGCATGTGGAGAAATGGATTTGAATGGAACTATGAATACAAATTTTTAAAGATATGAATTTCATGCACTCTGTTCAAATGTTGTCCCAGTTACTGCACCAACTCTATTATGTTCAGCTAATGCAAAGATTGGAGTTGGCACCTACATAATTTTACAACCCTGTTGTCCTAGTTGAAAAAATATCAAGCATCATTTTTCCTCATTTCAAAATTTCTCAGTCAAGTCGCATGAATAACCTATCTTGATTTTCATGGTTACTTGATAGCAGGTCTATTCCTATACACATCATCCCAAGCACTCACATAAATGATTCACTCTGCTTTTCAGGATTCAAGCCATAGTATTCTCGTTCCCCTTTCTTACTTGGTTTCTTGAGAGTCAATATTACAGGTAGTCAAGAGGTTAAAGCACCTCTCCTTGCTTTTTTACTTTCTAAAATAGGGGGCTATATTCAAAAAACTTGCTGAATATAAGAGATGTCTTTTAAAAGACCTGCTCCAGTGGCTGTTCTGAATTCCCCTGGATTTCTCAGGGTTTTTATCACATAAAGAGAAGTTTGTAAGCCTGATTTTAAAGCTTGCAAGCTGACTTCTGAAAAAAAAAAAAAGAATACTTCTTTTCCTTATATCATGTAGATACTTGTTAAACAGTAGGTTTGAAAATGCTCTGGGAAATGTCAAATGCCTATTCCTAGACATGATATCCAGTGCAGTTGCATGACATTAGCCCACATTACAAAAGTGTTGCCAAAATAACTCCTCCATGTTGTTGTAACAAAGAAAGAGCTGAGTGGCTGATTTCATGTCCTACAGATAATTGTGCTGTCTCCATAATACCTGAATTGATTTTCAATGGACATACAAATTGAATATTGTACTGAATCCAAATGTTTGCATGGTTGTGTTGTGCAGCAAGTAATTGCACACTGGGATAAGATAGAGAACTGCCAAATAATGTAACTAAACTTCATCTTCTCTTCTTTGCACGCCAGACTGCAAAGCACGCTAGTTCTGATAAATCATGGGCCAAGAATTTATGTGTAGAGAGGCAGTGAGGTCCATTCAATGAACATTTATCTGAATATTTCATATTCTGCAGAGTTTAAATTTTAAATTCAGCTCAGCACACAACACAAATGCCTATCTCTAGGCCCATCCACAATACAATCAGTGCATATCAGTGCATATGATCATTCCCAACTCAAAGGTTTGGTTCTAGGAGTCAAACCACCAGGGAAGTTATTTTTTATTATTGCTATTTCTTCTCAATTCCATAGGACTTTGTTTCTCCTTTTTTTTTTTCCTTTTTTTTTTTTTAATTTTCTTGGTTTTTTGTGCTGTTTTGCAGTTTCACAGTTGACCACAAAGTTCATTCAAATTAAGACTTGTTGGCAAAAAAAATTCTGCATTTTGGAACAGCTAATATTTATCATTGCTTTAGCAATTTTTGATTGAACTTCTATCGCTCAAGGCAGTACCTCATTTCAGTTTAATGAGATATATCCTAAATATGTTTATTAATGCATTTCCATAAAGACTGGGAATTCTACAACAGCAGAGCATTTCTCAGTAATCACTTTACCATTTATTCTGCTGAGGTATTTCAGACAATATTTAGCCACAATAGGAAGACCTCCTTTATTCTGTAATGCAGTGAGAAGACTGGAAGGTCTGTCCATCACAATTTCACTTAGCAGCTGAATGTTGAGACTCATTAGCAACCTGGAAGACAAGAGCTGACAGATTCAAGTTATCAACGCTTGTCTCCTCTGATGACAGCAAATATGTTATCAGGGGTGGCTTGCAGGGTTGGGAAGAGACAAATAGTTTGTTGCTTTTTTATTTTCCAAATTTTTTTTTTTAAGCTCAGTGAGCTCTGTCTCATTTCAGTGGGCCTAACTCAATGCAAAGGAAATTACAGCTGGCATTATCATGAAGTATGAACTTGCTCGCCAGTTATTTTGCTCCTAAACGCCTGGACCAAAGGGGAGTTCTTCATAAACTTCATCCATTGAAATTTTCTTCCTATCCCACTAGGGATGAGGAAGGAATTCTCAGAATTCATAATGTTTTTGGAAGAAAACATAAGAACACACTGCTCAGATACTTTGATATCTTTAGTTTGATAATAAGGAAATGCTTGCTTTAAAATCCTATGTAAACAAACAATTGTTATTCCAGTCAATATTTCTAAATAAAAAATGAAGAGAAGAGGAAAAACAGAGCTTTTTTTTTCTTTATATTTCAACAATTCCAAACTTTTTTTTCCGAGTGTTTTTCAAGGCTCTGAATATCTCAAAAAATAGGTATTTTTATGAAAATGAAAAGTTTTGGCTTTGAAGAACTACCTTTTTTTTGCCAATTGAAATAATTTCATAATAATTTAATTCTGCTTCATAATCCATTGAAGTCATTACAAACTTCCTTTGATTTCAGAAGTTTTTGGATAAGGTCCATAGATGGGATTTATGTGGACAGGGTGGAAGAAAAAACCCAACCATTCCACTCTTTCAGCTCAGATCTACAGACATAGTTTCCTTTGAATTCAGAGACAAATACAGGTAAGGGCAACATTTGGCCCTGAGATGTATTTTCAGAAGTAAATGAAATAGAATGCAAGAGCTACAGATGGGAAAACAGCTAATTTCCTTTTCAAATTATTAATACTTATGACTTACACAATAAGGATCACCTATATTATTACATGAAAAGAAGTTAAGAGACTACAGTGCAGATTTTTTTTATTAAAGCACAGATTTAGATCTCTGCAACTCATTGATTTCTTGTTGACATCAGCTCATTAGTCACAACACAGGGAGTGTCTGCATAAAATAATTGTTATAGCAAGGAATATTTTAAATGTAAAAAATGTAGACACATATTCCAAACAAATTATTCTATGACTAGTACACTTTTATTTTACTTATTTTTTCCTTTATTGATGAGGTCTATCCCCAGCTGTGCTTTGTTTGTTCAAAGTGACGTTGTCACTGTGCCAGTCCTGGGATGGGATTGATCTCACTGTTGAGCACCTGGGCTGATTTAAGCTCACATCTCTCTGGGGCTTGGGGGCATGTTCTTTGGCAATGTAATAGAGCAGCCATGCCATCTCTTCTGTCCTCTTGTAAACACTCTCAGCAAAGTGAACAGAAAGGGGTTTAGAGCTCCTTACAATGTCTTTCACCATCTTAGGCCAAGTGAAGTCTTCAAGGCTGTTTTCTATTTGAAAGCAGCCTGGTGGAGCACTGAAGTATGGAGTAAGCCATACAAGTTTGATATACCAGAGCTTACACTGCATGCAGGTGTGTGGACAATCAGCCACAGCCACACACAAGTGTACATCTCTCTGTTTATCTCTGCTATGTCAAATATGTATTATGGCAAACTAAACTTGACTCAGAACTACTATTACATATACTAGAGTACGTGTAAGTATATGTATTCAATTGTTTTTTCAAAAAGGGAGATTTTGAAGGGACTGCACGTAATGTTATGGCATGCCATTAAGGAACATGAAATGTATACTTGGACTTTAGATGTACATTGTCACAACACAAATAGGTTGCTGTGTTTTATATTTACTCCTTTATATGCATATGTATGTGTATATATATATAAATACACACAAAAAAACCTAGAAGTTTTTGTGTGCCTGGAAGTTTGTCACATTTGTTCAGCTAAAACAGGTAGTTTCACAACACACCTTAATTTTTTTTGTATACATGAACATATGCACAGGTGCACATAAAAACTTTCTTTTCATTTTTATTAGCAGGATATATTGCACACAATGACAACAAAACTCAACATAAAAGCCATTTTAGTGTGTACCTGGATTTTATTTCTTCTAGTAACACTTGTTCCACTTTGTAGTCTGTGATCAAATAGCTCACAAGTAAGCACCTAGGCATGAATTAATCTCATTAAATATTATACCTCTAAAAGTTCAGAAGTTAGCTGATCAGGCACTGTCTTCAGTGAATGGCAGGAGACAGGCAAATCACCCCTGTGTAGGACAGGAATCTAGAACAGGCAGTTGAATCACCAGCTGAACATGCCTATTTCTCTCCACTAAAGCACAAAACAAGCAGATTACCTTTAGACAAGCACGTACTAGATATCTAAAGTCAGCAGCTCTGAATCACATGCCATCAGGCCACCAGGAAGTATGCATGGAGAAGCAGAGGCAGGTAGCTCAGTACCTGAGCCTGAATGGCAGTAACCTCTTGGTCTCCTTGTAAGCACCTGCAGTATGACACAGGCTGCTCTTCCACTCGGGATGGTAGGGGCAGTGATATCCACAGGGTTTTGAGTGTGGCAAATGTGTTTGTTCAGACAACCTAAGCATTCATTAACTCTGCCCTTTCCACAAAATAGGCTACGTGCAGGACATCATGCTACCAGGCAAGAGCCAAGGACTGCTCCAAGGGCCAGTTGTGGTTTGCCACGGACTCCCTGCATGGAGCAGGGCTCAACTGAGCAGCCTCAGGCACATGCCATAGAGCTGCTTGGCGGTGGGATGACCCACAAGACCAAAACATGCATCTCTTCAGTACCCTTATTGTGGATGATGATGATGATGATGTGACCCTGCACCCAGTGTAATGCATGCTTTCTGGTTAGAGGCTCTGTCTCCTTTTCTTTTCCACTCACTCCTTACCCAGAGGATGCAAGAGAGGGAGTAGTATTTCTATGTTTTACTTTATCACACTTTTAATGCTCCCAGTCTCCTCCATTGAAAATCACATGGAATAACAATATTCACAGGCAAGACATATTTTCTTCTTTTTAAAAAGAGTTCCAAATAATATAGAGGTGAACAAATTGCATAAAACTTGACTGAATTTGTTGCACAAGGAATATGAAGCCACTCATTTCATGTGCACTATGTACCGTATCATGATATTACTGCCTGGGAATCCAGTTTCATTCTCTCCTGTTATGCAAAATACTTTCTCTGAAATGTGTGAAGCCCAGTTTCAAAGTATTACTTTAGTTCCTGAAATCGTACTTGGAATACGAGAATACAAAAGCTTCTCACTGTTAGAGTTTGTAAAATCTTTCTTTGTACAAGAGAAAGCTGTAATTCATTCTTTGAGATTCAGGAATGTCATAAACCTCCAGAGCTGAGTTAACCTAGTTAATCACCAGAACCACAAAATTAATTTCTTTTTATTATCATGATCTTTGTCTATTGTTTTATCATACACATTTAAAATACTTTTACCTTGAGATGCTCTCTAAGACATGTTATCTTAGTGATAAATGAGTTTATTTAATGTCAGTCATAGATTACACTTTCTCTCAAAATTAAACAGCCATTACAGGGCTGGAGTAAAAATTAGTGTGACCATGTAAACTGTGGGTGAAATGGTGCACGTAAATATTTAGGAGCCAAGCATCTGACACCACACTTCCTGGTTACCACATCAGATATCCTTCTCTGTTTCTACTCCTACCTGTTTAATGTAACTCAGCTTCAAAGGTGCAGTGCAGGTGCAGTGGGACATTGTTTCCCAACTGGTAAACAAAATTACATGCTATGTGTCTTGATCTCAGCTAATTCTAGTAAATAAAACATGCAAGTTAATAATGTTTTCTTCTCCACAACTTCATAGAATGAGAGAAAATACTTTTCTTTGTGGTAATTAATTCATGTAATTGCTTTTAGCAGAAGACTCTCATTTCTGATATCCAGTCCCTTGCGAGTCAAGACACTCAACTGAACATTCCGACAGTTTTGCTGCTCTTTCAGGTAGAGATTTAGACATTTTGGCAAAAGGTTGGAAAAAAAACAGCTCAGGTGAGCAGGTGGGAGGTTGATGCTGAGCCTCTTGGTCTCCAAAAGGGACTGTTGCCTGATTTTCTCTGTGTAGGGAGTAGGGCATCTTGGTGTGCTCCATTTATCCAAAATATTGTGTTTACTTGCTCCCAGCTGTAAGCAAACGGCATAGCTATGCTGGCAGTGAGCTGCCTCTATTCCAGACCGTGACAAGAGGCAAAGGAGAGCCAGCTGCTTTTGCCCTCAACCCCCACTTCTCTCACATAGGGTTAGGCATCACCTGGCCATAGTAAAGACTTCAGCTACCTCATCTTTGAAGAGAGAACTTGAGTCACACAGTCTGTGGAATCCTCATTTTTCATCATTATGAGAATGCTTCCCAGTGCCAGGGTATCCTGGTGTTTATTCACTCTTCTGGCATAGCCGTGCAGGGGGTGGATGCCAACACAAAGCAATCTGTGAGAGGCAGACAAACACAGTAGGTGAGACTGGTTAGGAGATACAGACTAGACACCTCCTTCAGGAAGGTCCAATCTGCTGCCAGTATGACTGGGAGCCCTTGGAGGCTTCAGAAATGTGCCCTTTGGTATCTTGGCTCATGAGTCAGTTGCATGGGGAAAACAATGCATGGTTTTACTGCGCCCAGCAACACATCTCCTGCCTCGAGCAGAATTAGATGGGCTTGCTTTTTGAAAATAATAGGGGAAAACTCTTTGAACTGAGAGATTGATTCATGCATTTGCAGTTATATAAAATGTATGTTTTTGCTGGAGCATCTCATTACGCAGCCAGCATTTTGGCATGCCAGTGTGATGAGCATGTCAGTAAACCACGTAATTACGAAGAAGATGCAAAAAGGACTGTCTCTTGTACCTTTGCCTTCTCTTAGACAAGAAAGTAATATGCCACCTCCACGTTAGTATATGTAACTTTCGGAATTAAATCAGGATTTCATGCATAACTTCTTGCAGCTACTGTCAGTTATATCTGTTAATAAACTATGTCCTTGGCTGGCAATAAATCATTGCATGTGTCAATTATTACTAACTGTCTGCCTGAAATTAGGATATCAGTAACTTCTTAATGCAAATACTTCCATCAAGTTATTATATTGTCAAAATCTTACACTGAAATAAATTCTTCCTTTTTCTCCCTATGTCAGAACCACACAAGGCTGTTGAAAAAGTGAATGATATATTTTAGTGGTGGTGAAAATTCCCTTTTACCTAGATCAGGCACATTTGAGTTATACAGTGCTCACATTTTCAAGCATTTCTTCAACCCTACTTTATTTGAAACAAAAACTGAGACTCTTCTGCACAATACTTCAAAGAGCTGGTTTGAAGAAAAATATTGATTATCACAAGGGTTCCTAATAAAATCTTGAGATATAGCAACAAAGAGCCATTTTCAGAACACAGGGAAGTAAATATTCTTTAATTTAAGAGAATACTGACCTGAATTTCTCCTTAGTTGCACTATTTTTATATGATAAAATGCCAAAATTACTCCAAATTTTAATTTATAGCTGATACCAAATGTCTAGCTACATGATGTAATGGAGTATTATACAAAGAGTCCGTCATCCTCTCCAAGCTCCTTTAGAACTGGAATGTATATATGATTATAATAATGCAAAGCCACTTACAAGCTAATAATATTTGTCTAGGGGTAGACTGAATTAGTATGGGTGCCTGTTCCTATTCTGACTGCTAGTTCACCTGAGTAGCTAGTAGGTCTGAAGAGTACCTGTTCACAGGATTTAAAGACATGACATTTACCAGGAACTGCATCTCTGAAATGCAGCCATTGAGCATTAGAGATACACCTGAAAAGTAACTAGAATAGATTCTTGAATAGCTTATAATTCTTTTTAATAGAAAAAAAAATAAACACATAGTAATTTGAGGGCTAGAAACATATAAATTTTAATATTTTAAAAATGAGATTTAGAAAATGCTGTTATTAAGGACTATATTTTTTTTTGTTGTGTTTTGTGGTGCTACAGAAATGATCATGGCTATATTTATATAGCAAATTTTCCACAGTGATATCTTCCCTAAAGCTTTTGAACAGAGAAAATGCCAAAAATAAGAATGAAATATATTAGACATTAATATCTTCAGGTTTTAAAGTAGAAATATATTTTATACTTTTCTTGGGGAGATAGGAAAAAAATGGGTTTACTTGAAACAATGTTCTTATGTTCTGGAGGCTCAAAAGCGGTTCAGATACAGGCTCCATTGCTGTCTTGTGAGCATCCTTACTGTTCTATGCTTTAAGATACACCTTAGGCTGGTTTTGGTGCAGGCTGGTAACCTGCCAGAAGGAGCATGGACATGGTTTAGAGGATGGGTCAAGGAAATGTTCCCTTAAGGAACTTATGGATGCAACTACTTTGTTTTGTTGATAGAGGACCTTTGAGCTGCTTGTGAGCCACATCTTGACATTAGCCCTCAGGTCTAGAGTACAGTCCTGTCTCATCTACCTGTACACAGACACAGTCACTAGTCCTCTAACAATACCAGATGCCCTGGGATGTTCAAGATATCTGCACATGACTTCCAGTGCCCCACCCGTGAGCAGCCAGATGGAGCTACCTTGACTATAATGGGAACTTAACCACCAGGCTTCCACATAAACACCTGTGAGAAGACACCTGTCTTCAGTAATCTGAGCCTGTGACGGGAATCCTGTCCATGGGACTCACGTTAACTGCTTAAACATTGGCATTTAGCACCATTTGAACACAGTATGTTATCCTGCCTGATCAGCAGCTTTACTGTTACAGTGGGGATACTGCAACACGTGTATCAATCAACGAGGCCCATGGAAAAGAAATATATATGGACCAATTCTTGGTAGATGTTTCAGAGATGTTTATTTCTCCAGCCGCATGGCCGGGGCTCTGCTGAGGAACTGCTCAATCACGGGACCCGAGGGTCCCTGCCCGTGCAGGGGAACACAAAACAACCAATGGGGAACGAGGCTGACCAGGGGCAGGGAAACACCGTGTCTCCCCTCCAGGGCCCCTCTCCCAGGACCACATGGCAGGGGGAGGGCCCCAACACTTTACTGCACAGGTACCCTGTATCTGCTAGTGCCATGCACGTGCCTTGGCCATCCAGATGCATTAGGTATCTGCGTCTGCCTCAGACAGCATGAGACAGCTATGTTTGGGCAACTGAGTGCTTTGTATGGTGATAAAATTTTGAGTCAATTTCTGTAAGAAATTACCTTCATATGATTGTTGGCTCAGAGTACCAGAATAAAACATTTTAGCTGCAGATCTGCAGAGAGTTTGCTCATGATGCAAAGAACATGCAAACTTCCAAGATAGTAGAGTTTTTTACTGTAAATGACACTGCTATCTCCCCCCAGAATGATGGTTGCACTGAGGTTAAAGAAAGACCTTTCATTGTTTCCCTTTAGTGATAAAACCCATATTGACTGTGGTTTAAAAGAACTAAAAGGCCCGGTCAAGGCTTACCATCTGTGTAGCTAAAACTGTTTAAATACGACTGCAATATTGATATTGTTCTAACCTCTGTTATGCCTCTCTCTGCCATCTGCAGAGCTGGGAGAACAGGTTTTCTTTATACTTACCATGACGAACTGTGTGGTAGATTGAAGGAAATTGTGTTTATATAAATACACAGCGTGTATACAATACATATAAAATAACTTGAACAACTTGTATGAACACCAAGTATCCAGGAAAGGACAGTAAGTCACCTCTGCTATCAAAATGCAAACAGAATTTTGTCCAGCCATAACCTTTCTAAAACAGGTGGCACGCAATTGTATGTTTGAAGGTTATGTGTTTTGTTAAACTTAGCAACAATAACTGGTAAGAATGGAAAAGTCAATGTGATCTATGTTACTAGAAGTCCAAATAACAATGTTGAACTTCATTTTGATGCAGTAAGAAACTGTCAAGAAAAGGAGAGGTAACCATTTTATGACTGGTGCTGAAACTGAGAATTAATATTGTCTGCATTACCATAAAATATGCCTTTATGAGTAGAATGGTAATGAAGAAGTTCATACATTCACTTCAGTGACTGTCAAGCATGTAAACACATAGGGAGATATAAATAAATGAGAGAATCTCATTGGCTTTGGAAATTGTGTCACAGAAAGAGATGCTGAGAGAAGCTTATCAGTGTCTGAACATAAACCTGTGTCAGCAGGGCTGCATGGAGCATCAGGGGCAATCTTTTGCCTAGGTAGCACGATTTTGGAGTTAAAGTGTTATTTTAAGGTACTTGCTGCTGGTCTTTCTCTGAAAGATGTCACTGTAGGGTGAAGAGGGAATCTGAGAACTAAAGTGTTTTCCTTTGTCATTTGGCAAAACTTTTCAGATCCACACCACAAGCTGCTGAGGTCATTACAGACCTTTGATTGACTCCAGCAGTCTCTGAATCATGGATGTCATGTAAGAACAGTGAGAAAGAGGGCAATTAGTGCTAGGCACAGAATGGCATGACATGATAAAAGAGGAGAGGAATTGAGGAGATGTTGACAATGTTCGTTTCAAACTGCAGGGGAATTTTAAGGAGGAAAAGCTAAATATACTCCTCAAACCGGGAGTTCACAGAAACCACTACACTGAAAAGCACTAGGACATTGACTATTCACCCAAAATGTGGCAATTCAACAGCAAATGCGCCATCATGAGCTTGCCAAGCACCAGCCTCGTTCTGACTCAGAACAAAAAGCACAATCTAGTGATTCATCAACATCACTTCCTTCTGCACAGTTCATTTCCTGAAGAGTTTCCCCATCTGCTCTTGCTTTCCCTTAAGATCTAACAATGGCATGGCTGAAGATCCACATAAGAAATTTCACACTGGCAGAACAGAAAAAGGAAGAATAGTTCTCAGAACATGTAATGCACATTCTATTTACTTGTAATGCACATTCTATTTTATGGGAGTGGCAGCAGAAAAACCAAGTCAATTTATGAATTAGGCCTGGTTTCACGGTGTTGTTTTCCAAGTGAATCATCACACTGAGTTGATCACATTTTCTAATTTAAAAAGTTTAAACATGCAGAAAAATGTACTTTTTCGCTCTTTATCTTATCAGGTACATCATCAGCACACTACCACCCTCTTCCACTAAAAATATTACCCACTATGCCAACTATGAACATGCCTCGGGCTTATTTATTAAGAAACATTAAGCATTACCTCATACGGTGCATTGAAAATACGTCCAATAACAACACAACATCTAAGAAAAATGCAGAAACCATTATTTGCTGTCAGTAGGGTTAGCAACTAATTTTCATCTTAGTCTGGGAAAAAAAATGGGGCAGTTTTCACTTTACCATTTGATTTCCTGATGCAGATTGCATCATTTAAACTTCATGTTCCTTTCAACAGGCTTACAAGTAAGACCAGACTGGTCAAGTAACTTGATTTTATTGTATGTCATTGTCAACACCTTGATTTCAAATTCTTATGGCAAACAACAGATAATAAAATCAAAGGTTCACCATGTAGTTATTATTCATTAGAGCTGGCACAGCTCTCACAAAGTCTAGAAATGATGACTTTGGCAAGTAGGACTCATTAGTTACTCCATGGTAGCCATGGCTGTTTCAAATGCATTTTCATCTTCACTTGTCTCTTGGCATGCCTGAATTTTTCATATCTATGTTTGGCCAGCCTCATCTACTAAGCCTGCGCCTGCGCAGTAAAACTCCTCCACCTATTTCACCAAGACTGAATTTTCTTATGCCACTACAGAATTCAGGCATTATAAAACCCCCCAGCAGTGAGGAAAGCTGGTTGGGCAACATCTCAGAGAATCCTCATGGTTACTGCAAACATTCTATTATGCCAAAGGGAAACCCTAGTAATGGAAATTTCCATAGTTGACATCCTGTCTTGACGTCCTTATGCTTTCTGCTGCCATGACTCACAAGCAATGACCTGATGTGTAGGAGGTGAGACTACTGGAGACTACCTTAAATAATGGCTGTGGGACAGCTCAGTGAACACAAACCTCAGGTTTTAATTTTTTGAGCAGAGAAAAATGAAATCTATGGCCTGATCCCCAATCTTCTCCAGATATCAGAGACAGGCACACTTCTCAGGGAAGCCACAAAGGCTGCCGGTACTCTGGTGGTGGCATGATCCCTAGCCTGATTTGGTAGATCTAATCTGGTTAGCTCACAACAAACTTAATGCAATTAGACACCCACTTAAAATAGCCTCTGGCTAACTGTCTGACTTTCTGTCCTATCTGTGAAACTGGCAAACAACATTGGGATATCTGAAAACTTTGGCTCTATCCTGATTTTAAAAACACCTCCTTGTGTATCCAGAATATACGATCTGGCTTCACTGTGCTAGAGTCAGGTTTTGAAAAAAGAATAATTAAATAAGTAATCTGGTGCAAAGGTAAGGATGAGACCATGGTATGTAAAAGCTCTAACATGAGACATAAACATGACTCTGTCTTTATGGAATTCAGTGGTGTTACCATGCCAGCATTTCCTTCTTTCATGGACAAAGGAAAAGATAGAAACACAAGAGTTTCATAATGGTTTCTTAACAGTATCTGGTTTAGAGGTTAGTATTACATTTGTTAGCATCCAGTACACATTTCTCACTAGCTTCCTTTGCTAACCAATGAACTACCTGTAATATGTGAAAATCTCCAAGGGTATGTGAGACATGGTTCTCTCTGTGTTGTCTCTAGGAATTTCTTCGTATCTCTGTCTGAAGAAAGGAGTCCTGAGATATTTGCTACTTGTCTTGCCAAAATGAGGGGTTTAGGAATCCACTTCTTTTGAGGCTAACAAAAGGATGACTTAGGGGGGTTCATGGGACACATCTGCCGAAGCCATTCTCTCAAAAGAGAGATCAGTGGCCCACCAGTCCAAGTACTGCAGGGTGTCTAATGGCTATGTTGGCTTGGATCTCTTTTGCATGAAGTGGGAACACCACAGCTCCCTAGAAGCTCTAAGGCATAATGTCGTGGTTTAACCTCCAGACGTCAACTCAGCCCCACACAGTTGTTCACTCACTTTTCCCCAGCGGGATGAAGGAAAGTTTTGGAAGAGTAAAAGTGATAAAACTCTTGGGTTGAGATAAAAACAGTTCAGTAGGTAAAGGAAAAGGCACACATGAAAACAAGTCAAACCAAGGAATTCATTGGCCCTTTCCCAGGGGTAGGCAGGTGTTCAGCCATCTCAAGGAAAACAGGGCTCCATCATGCCTAATGGTGACTTGGGGTGACAAACGTCATCACTCTGAATGTCCTCTCTTTCCATCTTCTTCCTCCAGTTATATATGCTGAACATGATGCCATACGGTGTGGGTTATCCCTTTAGTCACTTAGGATCAGCTTTCCCAGCTGTGTCCTCTCCCAGCTTTTTGTGTACCCCCAGCCTCCTCACTGGTGGGGTGGGCTGAGGAACAGAAAAGACCTCGTCTGTGTAAGCACTGTTCAGCAGTAACTAAAATACCCCTGTGTTATCAACACTGTTATCAGCACATAGCCCTTGTTTTCAGCATGGCCCCTACTAGCTACTTAGAAGAAAATGAACCACGTCCCAGCGAAAACCAGCACACATACTAACCATTTTTGTGTGCGTTTTTAAGTTCAATGTGTCTGATAGGAATACTGCAATGCAGCTAGTGGAACAATGCTTTCTGAGGGCACGTGTTATGTGTCTTGCAAGGTGGCATATATTCACTTGGGGATGCTTGGGGCGTGTTTTTGGAGAGCTGAGGAGGACAGAAGGAAACAAATTTGATGGGGATGTGTCCATATTGACATCAGTGATCTGCCTCCTGAAGTGGATATCATCTTGGAGAAATAAGTTTGTTCAGTCCAGAAGAATTCAGCAGGCTGAATGAGGTGCTCCTTTCAGCACTAAGAAAAGGCTCATTACTGTAGTTGCATATCACAGGCTGCACGTGATAGAAGAGGCAAGTGTGGGTCCGCGGGTGCAGCTTTACGACCCACCACTGCAGGGGATGCAAGTGTGAAAGTTCGCTCGGGGTCAAACTCTTCTGTTAGCTGTCTAAAGTGATGTGTTATCCATGGTCCTCTACGAAAAAACTGTTCCAGGGGAAAGCTGCTGCTGCTGCTGCCACTATTTTTGCCTGCATCTGTTCTCCCAAGTATGAGACATGAGCTACTTTTTGAGAATTACATGAAGTCTCTCCCTTCCAGAGGACAAGGAATGCAATCCACCCCTTCAGTACCTTGAGGAAAAATGCTTTTTCCAGTCCCAGTCGGGGCACTGTGTGAAGGAGGACTTTGCTGCTTTTCTGGTGCCCTGAAACCTTCTTAGTAGAAGGCACACAGGAGCCTTGTCTGAGCCAAGTCTCACATCAAGACTCCTAAAAAGGTCTGAGTCTCTGACAAACTTTGGAGTAGAACAAGGATTCCAGCACTCCTGAACTGAAAGGAAAAGTTTGCAGTAATAGTCTTCAGCTTACTATGATCTTTAGGGGAAGGAATGGGAAACAACATCCTTCTGGAATATGCCTCTTCTGAAGGCCAGAAAGAGCTTCTGTGGACCATCGTTTTAGCAACACTAAAGGTGAAAGAGGAATTTCTAGAAATGAGAATACTCAGTTTAGTTATAGAACAATCATGAATACTGGAAAAAACATTTCCCTGACCTAACATTACAAAAACTGCTTTTGCAGTTTTAGAAGTGATGAACAGAATGCTACACAATATATCTAACTAAAGAAACACATAACTAAGTGTTTACTGGAAGAAAAAAAATTTCCTGCTCTAGAGTAGAGGATTCTGCCAAGGGCTTCTATCTGGCAAGCACAGAGTTGTAGGCAAGACTCAAGGGAAATTTGCTCCTGCTCTATCTCTCATAAGTTTCAGTGAGGTATAAGGTCAATCACAGTGCAGACGTAGTTTCAAAGGCCAAGAGTGACAATGGTGGCCAAGCTCACTCTTTTTGGGGACAGGCCCACCACAATTAGAACAAATAAATGAGATCTTCCCTATTAACACTAAGGCTGCTAGTGTGTTTGTAAGGTAATATATTCTAATGTTTACTTTAAAAAAAAAGTGCAACGTAGTTCTGTCATTGGAAAAGAAATGGTTCCCATGATTGCAAGTACAGTTAAATATGCAAATTTAGCTTTACAATATACAAATTTAGCTTTAGTCAATCCATCAGGATTGACTCCTGATGGACCTACTGGCACAGGCTTCGTACTGGAGTACTAATGCTTTCTTGGAAATAAAATTACATGGAAACAAAATGAAAAAATACTTGTTATTTAAGTGATCTAAATAATTTATTGTTTCTGGTTCTTGGAGCAGAAGTTTTACATTTCTATGTGTCTTACATGATGTGTGCAGAAGTTAGGCACTAATAATTTCACATGCAGCAGGCACTAATACAACAAACAATAATACAAATGTTAAATGTTAAAATAATGTTACAAATGTTAAATGTTAAAAAAAATATGGAGACACGACTAACGTAACCTAAGTTGGATCTCCCTTTGAAATTCTGCTCCACAGCCACTGACTCCATAGGCATCTGACAGTACAAGAAACTTAAGCCCTTGCCTTGGATTAAGGTCCAGTGTTCAGATTTAGGTGGACAAGAGCACAAGAAAGAAACCTTGTAAAATCCTCTCTGAATCTGGTTTTCCTCTGAAAAAATAGGACCAAGGCATCGAATTTATCTGTTTGGGACTTAAGAATTGGCTGCTTTTAATTTTAATGGATGACTGATAGTAGCAATGTGCACAACATTTGGAGCATTCATCATACTTTCAATTCCTACATCTGTATTTATTATATATTCTTCTTTGTGATTCTTACCCCTTACTGCAACTACAGAACAAAGGATTCTTCCCTTTATAGAACAGTTAGTGAAGAACAGAATTTGAACAGATCTCCATAACTGTTAGAGAAGCACAATTCCCACAAAATTCATAAAATGGAGATTGCCTAATTAAGGGAGTAGTAGAGGGGTCACAGAATTTTTTCATACAATGACTACATAATACATGTATATAATCCTTGTTTCCACAGCTATGTTTCTACCAGCTGGAGTTTCTGGTTGTTGTTTCTACTCTTCTCCAGCAAGTTTCCAACCAAGGAGCCCACTGCTAAAAGAAAGAATTATGCTATCATCTTAGGAAAGGGAAAAGTCTTCAAAGGTCAGAGGCATATCCAAGACTCTTCATAGCAGAACTCTGTGTTCTAGCTCTATGCTCTTTCAATTAGAATAGTCAATGGCAATATTTGATGAAGCTCATTCAGACACAGGCAAACATAAAATATTTCACTCATTGTTCATCTGCTTGCTGATCCTGGGTTCTGGGAGAGACGTGAAAATTTGAACTTCACAGTCTGTCTTTGGGTGGTAAAGGAAACACCAAGATCTGAGAAATTGTGTGAGCTTTTTGGGAAGGATTGCTTTCTAATGAACGTGTAAAACCTCATCTACTCCCAAATATGCTACAAACACGGAAGAGAAAATCAAAATTTCTGAAAGAATACAGTATGAAATTTCTATCATGGAGAATTAAAATGATCAGAAAATTCTGTGGGAATTTCCTGGGGGAACATGGAGACACTGCTTCTGTACAACAAATGTTGCTCGCAGTGAGTGATGAAAGAAGCAGTTGATTATAGTACTGTATTGGGGGTACACTTATATTTACTGTTTGGCTAACTACAGACAATAGGCTCTACCTATCCATACACTTTCTTGTCTTCATTTTTCTAACTTGTGTTGACTGAATACAGCTAACAAAAAAGATTGTTTGACAGAAATACTTGATTAATTATTTTCTCTAGCCTTTTTAATTCCTATACATTTTCTTTTTAATGTTATTTGAATATATATTTTTGAAATGTGTTTCCTACACAACTATTCATTCATTGATTTGTTAGAGGTAGCACATGGAGATGTCATGCAGAATGAATTTCTCTGATGTTAATAAAAATCTCAGTGTAATGTAAATGATACCTTATCTCTGTTGCTAAAAGAGGGCCAAATTGAGACCTGAGAGATAGCAAATGGATTGGGAAATAAGGGACGGTTTGATGACAGCAAGAGTGGCAGAATTTGGACATTGGAGCAAGCTTCCTCAAGTGAATACCTGGAGGCCAAATGCAGCTCATAATGCCCAGCTAAAGTTCCTGACAAATTTACTTGCCTGGGGAGTGGCCTCAAATCCAGATGGGGTGAGTGATAAGAGCCCTGGGATTTTACTCAGCATATGGATGAGGTAGGGAGATGTAGCTGCAAGTAGTATCTACAAGGCACAAGCACATCCCACTCTCCCATTCTTCCCATTCACATGTGCTTCTTTGGGTGTTGATCTGTCTACTCTTCATGATGTTTTTGTCCTTTCAAAAAGGAGTATACTTTTTTTTGTTGTTCCAAACTACTCTCTTCTGAGTGAAAATTAAAAAGCAAATTCCTTGAAGAGGTTGCAATAGTACTTCACCTCATCTTTTTTGGACACTAAAGAACACCCATGAAGATAATTCTCCATGTATCTAGTATTTCCGCTTCCTCGTTTCTTTAGCTGGTACATCCAAAGAAGTGCTTTGGCTTGAATTCAAAAAAATACTATAAAATCTTATACATAAGTGCTTCAAGCATAGTTATGTGTTTGTCAATTGGTGAATATGTTTAAATGATTGTTATAAAAAGCAGAAACACAGGACTACAACAGTCAATGGAGTATATGTATCTGATACATTTACATAACTTTAATAACTAGGATAGGATTACCTACAATGACTGTTTCCCTATGATAAACCACAATGGGTACATTTATACAGACAATCTGCTAGAGAGCTTATTTACCAGACTCTTGATGGTCACTCTGCTTGAGTCTTAGATCAGCTCTTGGCCTTGTCCTGAAGATTGTCCCTCCGTGCAGTCTCTGGGATGAGTCACCTGTAGAAAGGACTGATGCAAGACAGCCAGCGTCACTTGGCCTCCAGGTCAGGGCATGGTCCCTGCCCTTGCTTTGGACAGCACCATTCCATACATATGCGCTGATGCTCACGCATGAGATTAACACACTCTTATTTTTACCTGGCATTACACATGTCTTTATTTCAAAGTGGTAATTATGGCATTAGGTTGATAGGAAGACAGATGGGGTGTCAGCATAGCAATCAAGTTTTGCGTGCCTTTCCCTGAAGTTGTCCCATAAGAGTTGAGACACCAGCGGCATAAAGGCTAAAGAAACCTGCCTACCTGCCAACCTCTGCTGCACTAACCTGTGGGGTATGATTTTGGCATTTACCACTAATATATAAGATACAGTGAAATAAATGAAGTTCTAGAAGTTCTATCACTCTATAGGTCCCTTAATATTGGAACTTATAGGGCACATGATATCCTGTCCCTATTGAGATTCCATAGAGAATGTCTTGGGTGATGGGACTTCTCAGTTCGGAGCTCAAACTTGTGAAAGAAGGCCAAAGCCCTACTGTTCTCCTTACAATCAAAGTCTGTCCTGCATAATGTACTCTCCAATATTATTTCAGCAACATGTTTACGTTGCATATACTTGTAAGGCCCACAGTTTTATTATTATAGCTGTCATCTTTTTTTTTCTTAAAAAAAAGTAGATCTAGTATGTTTTTTATGCTACAGTTTCATGATTCATTCCACCTTGGCTTCAGCACAATATTTTTCCACCCACATAGAAAAGCATGCCAAGCCTCCAAGGTTTTGCAATATTCTTTTGTAGTATTACTTTTATCAGGCAATCAAGTAAATATTAATATAACTCTTTTTTTTTTAAGGAAAAGCAGGTTTTGCTGCCAACTGCACAACTTTCCACGTGATAATTTGAAGTATAAACACATATCTTTGAAAAATTCAACTTCTATATTCTTAAATATCTGTAGTGTTAAACTGCTCATGGGTATGAACTTAATATCACAGGTATTTTTACTTTTTTTTTTTAGTATAGATTGTTTTTGTTGATCAGGACTCAAAAGTCTGTTCATTTTATTCACTTGAGAATTCCCATATGAGTAGGTAAAATCTAGCAGCTTTACAAGCACAGGTATGTGCTCTCTTGCAAACACAGTTGTGTTGGGATGTAAGTTTTAATGCCATTATAGTTTATTCTAGATTCTGAGTGGGCATAACCTTCAGCAGTTTCAGTACTTCCAAAACTGTAATAGCATGGTTTAAACAGACGTATTTTACCAGTTTAACAATATAATTAAACCAGAAAAACTTTCAGGTCTAAATCTGATGTCAGAGTACAAGAATCTGGCTCCTATATCCCCCAAATAATGGGTTTTGCATTATTATTTTAGAGATGGGTGAAAACATAGATACGTAAGATATACTGCCTGCTTTCACAATCTTTTTGCATGATGAATAATTTTTGCTCACTTACACAGGTGAATAAGTATTGTGGCACTTCCAGGGAACACAATCCAAAGCAAAAGTTGCAGAGTAGAACTCATAAAACACGTAATATGGCAGATAAGCTTTCCAGTCATGCTGTGAACAAATATTATTTATTCTTTCCTGTCATATCACTGCATGGCAATTTTCAGTTCATGAACCAGTAGTTCCTACCTAGCATCCTTTCTAAGATGTTTAATCCACTTCCACAGGAATAAAGCTACCATGCTATACCATGGCTGCAGGTATATAGAAGTCTAGTTTCATGTCCTTAATGAAGCAGATGAGACACATGTTCGTTATATTAGTTGAAAAAAAACCACACACACACACACACACTCACAGAGAGAGGCAAAAAATCTATTTCAGGTTAACTAAAAGGAATTTACTGTATAACTTTAAGTTCAACCACCAAACCCAAAAATCCATTATTTGCACAGTTCTATTTCCAGCACACGTAAATATGCCACTTGTGTTCATTAATAGTACCACAACCCACCTCTGCCTTTTCTTCCCTGTGAACAGGGCTATTCTTCATACGGCCTGCACTTGTTTACCATTTCCATTGCATTCATTATGAAATATTGAGAAGAATTCAGCTTGTCTGAATTTAAGCTATGTATCACAGGTGTCTATATCTGGGCTTGTCCAAGTTCCCATCAGAGTTAAGGGAAAGTTCATATCCAAGCCAGTTTCCTAGACATAGAAGTCTTACTGAAGTGTTAGATGCTATGTGTTGTCAACCTCAGGCTGCTCCAGAAGAGCATGGGTCACCCCTAGGTCTTGAGTCTTATCTTCAGGCTTTATGCAGATATCTTTTATTCTTGATGGCATCTCAAATGACACTAGAAGGCTGTGCTTAGGCAACCTTCAAACTCTCCATTAATTTTAATAGGAGCTTAACACCTAATTGAGGTGCAGGTATCTACACAGCAGACACCATAAATTAGGCTGAGCTGAATCCTGCACACTCAGACCTGAGGAAAAGAGACACTCATCTGTTTGGGGACTTGTGAAGATTTCTCTGACCTATCTTGTCTAATTTGAGACCCTTCTGAATTCAGACACCCTTCTCATGAGGTGCTTTTTCCTTTGCAATTATACCTAGAATTCTTACATATAGACTGAAAAATTCCCTACTACTTGTAGACAGAAAGTGAAAGTAATTTACATCTCTTATGCAGCCATTTACATCAATGTAATCCATTACTACGTCAATGTTATCCATTGCTATCTAGTATAATAAAACAGCCAACAAAGCACAAAGTCAAGAGGATCATCTGCACACAGAGTGTGAACTCTGCCCCAAGGAAATCAACTAATGCTCAACTATCCATAAGAACTTCCTCTAAAAAGAAACACACTTCTTCAGACCACAATCAGCCTCATCTGTAGCCTAATTACATTCAACAGTGCATAGGGGAATATTCACCCAGAAGTGACCAAAAAAAAAAGGTCATTCCTAAAGGCTCTCAGGACTCCAAGAACAAAGTCTCTATGACAGCAGACAGAATTTTAAACAGCACTCGTATTGCAGACAAATGGAATAGCTGAAAATTGCAATGAGGTGTTCTGGATCATTTATTGACTCCTCTCAGAGCTCTGCAGTGAGTGTCTCAAAACCTGAGCTATCTAAGCCTCCAGCTGCCTTAGCAAATCCAGACTAATGGAAAGAGGTGCTGAGGAATACTGTGTTGCAGTGGGGTTTCCTGAAACATGCATTCAGACAGCAAGGCCTGTGGAAAGAAATAGGGACCGATTCTTGCTAGAAGTTTCAGAGATGTTTATTTTCCAGCCACATGGCCGAGGGACTGACGATGAACTGAGCAATCACGGGACAACCAGGGTCCTTTCCAGGCAGGGGAACACAAAATAACCAATGGGGAACAGGATTAGGGTACATGCGACCAGGGAGCAGGGTGACCCCATGCCTCAACCCCAGGGTCCCCTCTCCCAGGACCCCACGCCAGGGGGGAGGGACCCCAACAATACTGGGTACTCTGCACACATTTCTGGGGTTTGACATCAGACTAGTTCTAGTTTGGTCCTGTTGGCTGAAGTTCCATTAGCAATGGAAGGGTGTTAGGTGGAGCTTTGGAGCATATTTTTTAGTTAGTGTCATCCAAAGGGAACCTAGCTTCCTTTTTTTAGGAGGCTCTGTGATGCAAACCAAAGCTTTATTGGCCAGCAGGTCAAGGGAGGTGATTCTGTCCCTTCACTCTGTCCTGGTGAAACTCCACCTGGAGTGCTGCATCCGTCACTGGAGTTCTCAGTAAGGGAAGAACATGGACCTGCTGGAATAGATTCAGAGGAGGGCCATATAAATAATCAGAGGTCTGGAGCACCTCTCCTATGAAGAAAAGCTGAGAGGGTTGGGGTTGTCCAATCTGGAGTAGACAAGGCTCCAGGGAAACCTTATCGTGGCCTTTCAATACTTAAAGGGGGATTATAAGAAAGACATGCTTTTTAGGAGGGCCTTTTGTGATAAGAAAAGGGGTAGTGGTTTTAAACTAAAATAGGTAGATACAAGTAAGAAATGTTTTTATGAAAAGAGGGGTGAAACACTGGAACAAGTTGCCCAGAGGGGTGGTGGATGCCCCAACCCTGGAAACATTCAAGGCCAGGTTGAATGAAGCCCTGAGCAACCTGATCTAGTTGACGATGTCCCTGCTTGCTTCAGAGGTTTGGACTGGATGAATTTCAAAAGCCCTTCCAACCCAAACCAGTCTATGATTCCATGATTCTATACTAGCTAGGGGCAGTCAGGAGATTCCCCTCAAAGTACGACTGCCAACCTAAACAAAAACATTAATAGAGACCTGTCCTTAAACATGTCCTTCTCCTATCTTCTGATTTTGGTAATATGTTCTGCTTGTGGTTCATCGTATACATTCATTAATCTCCAGAGACATTTCTGTTCTTTGACAGGAGTATTCATTGGGATAGAAAAAAATTAGAGGTCTGGGCAGATGTGGATATCAGTGTCTTCAAAAGATATGTCTGTGGTTACCCAAGTCCATTACCCAAATTACAGATTTACATCAAAGAAGTTATTGTAGGCAACATTCTTCAGGCAAAGTTCAGCCCAATCTCCAGAAAATGAATTGTCAGCACTCGTATGACTTTACTAATGGCTTCTCTTGCCACATTGACTACCTGCCACCTTTTGCCATTTCTCTGTATACAGGAGTGTGTATGTTCTTTACTGATTTCATAGTCACTGTCTTCTCAATACACTTCATTCATAGCTTCTTTGTTTTACATGTGGTGACAGAGCAATGGGAGGATGACGGGTTAAGCAGTTTCCAAAGTCTGCTGTTTAACAATGGTTGTCCTTCTGAATCATGGATTAGCAAATAATCATTTGTTCTGATGATGTAATAGTTGTAACTTACAGTATTGTAACTGAAGGGAGGAGTTCTGTGAAAATTGGTTTGAACTGGTCTCTCTGGTTTATGATCCTTCCTGTTCCCCTGCTCATGCACAGGCTTAATCTTACTCAGTAAACACATTTGTTTCCTAATTCTCCATCAGACTTCAATTCGCAAGCATCTTGGAGAAATCCTGCTTTGAAACCCAAAATCATAAAAATAAGGGGAAGAAAAGGTGTTTTAGCACTAAAAAGCAAAAGAAAGCATGGATTTACTTTGTCATTGCATTCTAACTCAGAATAAAATTAACTCCCTGGAGATTGCTGATAAATACATTTATCTTTCTAAGCTCTCGTTTGGCTAAGAATCTGTGGTATACCCCAAATAATGGGTCTCTTTTTAAGGCACTTCCTGAAGGCTATACTAAATGCTACATATTGTTAGTAGAGGTAAAAAAAAAACAAAAAAAAAGATTATTTGCATATATTTGTTACTGAAAGCATATAATATTTAAAACACTTCTAGACAGCAGGTGAAAATTTTCTGATGAAAGTTACTAATGAAAGTTACTATTCCATTAGGTCTGCAGACTTTCTCAGGAATACCTTGAATACTTCCTGTGAAATCCTGAAATAGAATTCTACATTTTTTCCTGATTTTTCAGGCCTTGCCTACTACAGGGAAGTGAGTAGGAGTAAGGATTATCTCATCACCTTGTACTTGTTCACCGTACCAGTGACCATTTTTGAAAAATCAACAATTGTCATCTGTTGTCATACCCTAACATGTAAAACAGATGGTTACTTTCAAGTATCATATACCAACCCAGAAAGCATTTCTGCTAATGAAGATTAATAAATATTTACTCTTTAAGGATAGCATAGTGTGTCTCTGATTGTGTGCAATAAAGTAAAACATTTGTGAAAGACTGGTTGTGTTCAAGATGAATAATCATGCTTAGACCATGGAGTGGACAGGAAGGAGGAAACCATTATTCTGCATGATGGATTGTGTTTGTGGATTTGACAGTTGCAGGATGAATATTCCTGGCAAATGCCAAGCCACCTCCTCTGCATCCGGCTGGAACGTGTCTCAACTTACAAACCACCTTGATTACATAGTCCTGACCACAGTCCACTGCTGACTCGAATGTGTTATCTGTAATAGCACCATGACATCTCTTCTTACCATCACATAAGAGATTTCTTGCTAATCAGATCAAGTGGACTTTTACAAGAAATTCAGTGAAATCAGTACCAGCCCCATGCCACCAGCAAGAAGCATTAGAGCCGCTTTTTTACTATCACAGTTTATAAGTTGTTTTCCCAGCTGAACTTTGAAGATTATATGTACTATTTAAAAGAAGGACAAGTTAACTCCAAAAACAAGTGCAGTGAGCATTCATGTAGGATTATGTGAGAACGTTCCCAAACTGTGAAACAACTCAAATAGATTGGCATGCAATGATGCATAGGCCAATCAAGTCACAGCATGCTTCTGTTTAGTTTAACATATTTTGCTGCACAGTGCATAGTCAAACAGGACTGCAAATGGATTTTTTGTGTCTGTGTTCGTCAGATTACATTCTATTCAAAGAAATGTAAGGTTTTTCTTTTTGGATTTTTTCTTTTTTAAGGTTGAATAAGTCTCTGGTTACTTTCTTACTATTGTTAGAAAACACTTTGGTAAACAGCTATACTTAATATCCATTTAGACTGTGTTGACCTTGAACTTTTCTGAAGAGTATTCATCGTATCCTTAAACGTTTAGCCTATTTTTGCATCTTAAAGCCAAATTACTTGGACAGTATCCAGCAGTTAGTGGTAATGCAGTCCACTGACCCACTACCAACAATGATCACTGGAATTCCTCATTGCTTTCCAACCGTTCACTCAGTCTTTAAGATGAGAATTAGTAGCCGAATGTCCCTCTTGTTGCTGAAACAGAAAAACTGGTTAAAATTGTGAACATAGTTCATGTTAAATATAATTTCAGAATTTGTTTCGGTGCTGAGTCACAACCGAACCAAAAATTTAAAAAATTGCCACAGAATAAAAAGTTTTACTTTTTTTAAAAAGTTGACTTGGAGAGGAATTTGCATTTCAACTCAAAATTTCTCATTGTTAGTAACAATTAGAGATATTTGTTTGTTTTTATGGCTTCATTGTGGAAGTCCATAATAAACCACATGCCATAACATATTATGTGAACCAGAATTGCAGGATAATGGAAAGATACAGTAAACAGCTGGCTTCTCTAATTTGTATGTTGAATGTTTACGTGCTCCTCTTGTTAAGTACCAAACTGTTTCATCAGAACAAAAACACGAGATACTTTGATCTGGAAAATAAGGTAAGATGTTTCAATGATATACTGCAGTCACAATTCATCCTACCTAACGTTAATCACCCATGCAAGGCATGTAAATTAGAGGGTTAGTCATCTCAGACTCCCTCTAACGTCGCAGGAGGATGATGGGCACTTTCTCAGGGTGGCAGGGAGACTTGGTGGCTCCACAAGAGTGGAGAGAGCCAGGGTGGCTGGGCTGTAACACTGGTACCTCAGCAGTGGAGCCAAATGCAGGTTCAGGCACTACCTCACACCTCCTGCTTTCCAAAACAAATCAATGAAATAGTGTAATTATTCCTACTTCATAATTCATTCTGGGGAGGGGTTTTCTTTGGTAAGAAACATAAGTAAAATATTTCTGAATCCACAAAAACTTCTACATCATTAGAAAGCAAAGTAACATTTGCTCCAAATCCTCCCGTCAGCTTTAGCTGTGACCAGTGCAAAAGAACTCTATTACCAGTTCATGAAGGCATTCCATTCTTCAGCAAACTATTTATGACTTCAGAAATGGGCTTTAACAGGACTCGGAAAGATCCAAGTCAACTTACACTTTGGCCCACAAGCAAGTCAAGCAGAAGTGATGATTTTGGGGGCCAAAATGGGGAGATTAGAAGGACACCTCAACTGCAAGATGAATTTAGCAAGAGGCATATAAATCCCTTAGGTGGTCTTCTCTGTTTTCTCTCAGTTAAGCTGGTTTTTGTTACAGAAATGGGAACTCAGAATATATTATTGCAAGTTTATTAGAACACCAACATTATGGGATATTGCAGATACACATATCTGTCATCTTGAGAAAAAATTGAGGGCAATGTAACAAAGATAGAGTGTAAGATGTCAAGGATAAGGAAGTCTCTATGACTAAAAGTATTCTGGATTCCTAGAACCATGGGCCATGGGAAAACCTGTAGGAAAGGAGCTCTGGAGGTCATCTACAGCAACTCCCAGCTCAAAATGGAACTATTGAAAATATGGAAGCATCTCAGCTGGGCCTTTTCCTGCTGAGAGAGTGTTGGAGTCCTCCAGGGATGGAGAACCCACAGCTGCTGTAGTTTTTGTAGAGTAAATCATTCAGAGACATAAAAGGTTATCATGTGTTCACGACCTTCAAACATATCTGTCGTTTCAAAATAAAGATTGATTTTGATGGAGAAAGAGGTTGTTGTTGCATCACTGCTCCCATGCAAGAATTTTGAGGACCCTGGAGGTAGAAGCAAGAAGCTGAGGAAGATGAGAGACTACCCCCATTCCCTTAGTTCCTCACAATCTCTTTTCCTCCAGATTTTTCAGATCTAAGTAGTTGTATTTCCTCAGAAGACTCCACCAGCTCCCAATTCATTTGATGTATCTTTTTCCTGAGGGGAAATCTCCTCCCCTGGCAAAATTCCCAGGTCTTACCCTTGGCTTTTCTAAATGTCGATTATGTCCTGACTTCTCCTAACCCTCCCTCCATTCTTCTGCAGAAAAATCCCTCCCACTTGAACTTCCCACATGCTCTCTCTTATCCCTCCAGACTAATCCCCTAACTCCCAGAAACATAAAGCTCCAATTTTTCCTGTCCATCCACTTGACCTCTGACTCATTGTCCCTCACCTGGAACCCCTTCAAGGTTTCTGGCTCCTGCCAACCCTTCCTTTCCCCACACAGAGGTGACTCTCCCATGCTGTTGCCATCTTCTGCTGTCACTATCATTTCAGAGACAAAGCTTCCACGGAATATAAAACCCCAGATCATTCTCTGACTTAACCCTTCCTGCTTTTTGGATTTCCCTAGGGTTTTCTTTGCTTTGGCAGAGATCTAAAGACCTCACACTCTTCGCCAAGAATCCACTTTGGTGTTCACATCCATGAACAAGAGAAAAGACGGAATCCATAGATACAGTAGAATATAATCTTGCCATTGTGAATAATTTAAAGTCATTGCCTACAAAATAGGTTGTGTATAATGCAGGTTAAAGGGGAAATATATGGGCCCAGAAAGAAAGTGGACCTAGAAAACAGCAAAATTATATAACCAGATGAAAAAACTGCTGGGCTGTTGGTTCAGATGTTGGTTAAGAACACAAATCAGCATTGTTGAGTCTTACCAAGAATAACAAAAAAACAAGTGCAGTTGTAGCCTGTGTAGCTGGGCATGGGGCTGGAAAATAGAACCTATGGACAGTGCTTTACATGCACTGCATAAGGAAGGTCAGGATTCCAATAGAGGGTTGAAATCTACATTTATACCCTATTCGCCATCCAGGAACTTTCAGCCGCTTTGCAGTGAAAATGAAAATACAAAGACGAAAATGTGCCTTAGTTCACATTCACAGATCAGAACCTGGAAGATGGTGTCTACATCTCCTCTTCAGGTCAGCATGTTTCTAAAATGGGCTGGTGATGGAAATGTTTCTGTCTATTTAGTCTATTTAGTAGAAGTAATGTTGTAGAGGACAAAGTGGGAGACCAGAATTTAATTTCCTCCAGTCTTTCAAGTATCAAATGTCCTCCTTGTCTGGGTTGAATTGAAAGGGTGTTGACCATAAAGTGTGTTATTGGGTTTCTGCCCAAAACTACTTTGTGCAGTCTGCAGAATGATGTATCTCTGTGGATGTGCCTGTCTAGTGACTTTTGAGGGTTTTTGCTACACATTAGTATAACCTGAAGAGAAAAAATAGACTGTGAATAAAACCCCCTCTCTTCTTTTCTAAACAGCGTCATCCCTGAGAAGAGGACATTTTCCTTGGAAAAATGTTGATTTCAACCCCTTCAGTCAGAGCAGTGTTGAGTCTGAGCCTAACTTCCTAAGCAAATGATTTAACCAAAGAATTTTGTATGAAAGGTGGGTGGCAGATCCTCCTCCACTGTCTGCTCTAAAAATCACCCACGAATAATTTTCCAAGGAGCTTTCTGGGTGTGTGTTGAGTGTTTTTTTGAGAATGTCTGCAGGTTTGAGCTCCCCAGGAGACTTCAGCAGAGGAATGCCTTGCTTCATAGGTGGGAGATAGCTATCAAGCTGCTTAAACTGTTCTGGGCATGTGCCAAAGCAGTGCTCTGGACACCCAGAAGAGCTGAAGCACAGACAGGCAGGTGCCTTCAGCAAGATTCAAATAAAACACCTAAGCACTTATGGTGCAAACAAGGAGAATTTCATCAAAGAATGAGAAAAGTGATTTTCCCTATAATGGTTGCCCCACTAACGTACTCAAAACTTCCATTATAAAATTGCCTTTCATCCTTAAAATTACAGCACTGACACCTTGTTGAACTAAATACATAAACTGCCATTTCCCAGAGTGCATTTGGCCTTTACAGAGTAGGTATTCCACTGTCTAAGGCCCCCAAGAATCTCCCATTTCCAGACATGCTTAGACCATGTCTAATGCATATCAGCAGCACTAGATTCAACACAGGGCAGAGCTGCCACTGTCACTTTAATTCAAAAGTGTAGAATTGGTGTAGAAGAAGCAGTGGTAATGGTGGTGGTGGAATCCACTTTTTGCAGAATAGCCTACAGGACTGACTGCCTACACAACCATGGATGACCCAGGTTCATTGAATTCTGGCATCAGACTGCAAGCAGAAGAGCAGATAAATTCTTCCTGGTGAAGCCATGGTGTTATCTGGCAAGACTTTTATAATAAGGCAATTATTGAGTTTTTTCATGGTTTTCCTAATGAAATATATTTTGAAGAAGTTATAGACATTTTTTCTGCCCCAGTTTGGCCTGCAGTTAGGTTAATTAATCTTTTCTGTTCACTGAGCTTCCCTGCTCTGTGAAAGAATAAGTCAATCTAGTGTGTCATATTCCAAATGGATGGCGACTGCACCACAGCCACCTACCCCCGTCTGTGACTAGGATGAATTTAGCCCACTGCCACTGAAAAGGGCAAACAGTGACAGCAGCTGTCTGTGGGACAGGATGATAACAAAGTGTGAATAACAAGCCTCTTTTCACGTAGATATTATGCAGATTATTCTTATTTGGTAACACTTGGAGTATACTGAGAAACTTAAACACATGCTGTTTGGTTAAGTAAACTATGAAAGAATATGGGAACCCAAAAGAACTGTAAAAAAAAAAAAAGCTCAACCTCATTGCCAGATTGGATTCAAAATTCTGCGAAGCTGGTGAAGGTAGGCTGGAGAAAACAAAAGGCAGCAATGCTATCTATGGCACAAGAAGAAAAATAGGAAACTCAGTGCAGGGTTTAAAGATGTCTGTGGAGGTGGGTGAGTCATTGTTGCTCACACTTTGAAGTGAAGGAGACAAGCCTGTGCGTCATGTATTATTTCCTCTTAATCTGCAGAGAGCAGGCCATCCCAAGCCATTGATGGAAGCCAAACACTTGGAGCGCAAACGAAACGTGACTGGACATGGGTTTCTCTTAGTCAGGCATCCTGGGAGCCCAGAACCGCAAGTCAGACTCTGTCAGCAGTTGAAATACCTTTGGTTTACAGGTTAACAACCTGGCGATAAAAATGAACTGTGGCTGAAACTAAGTCTACGTGGGCCTGATGTAATTAGGAGCCAAGTTTCATACCGCTATAGGGCTGATACTACACCCACTGAAGTCAATGATAATCTTTCCATGAATAACAGAGGCAGATCTTTTCATCTCATGATGCCTGTACTTATAAAACAGGGATAACGGTACTTTCTTCTTTATTTGCAGCCTCAAACATATTTTACAATAAGAACTGCCTCCTTCTAGGCACTCCATGTGGCATTTAACACCTCCAGATTTCTCTCTTATTTGGAATTTGAAGCTAGAAAAACACATTACGACTGGCATGACATATCCAACAGATAGGATGTTTGCTGTATGCAGACTGCCACTGACTTGTGGAGATCTGAATATCTATGGCTACCAATAGAAACACTGTAAGTAAATGCTACTGGCAGTTTTTGAAACCCCTGCTTAAAAACTCCAGGGTTTTTATTTCTTCTTCTTTGAACTACTACAGTAGTATAAAGCTTGTGATGGTAGCATAGAACTTTGTAGTACTCTACATGTGCAAGGCTGATTCCACCAGTGAAGATAACTATTAAGTTGAATAAGTTGGATATGTATCTTTTATTAATACAGTGCTGTTTAAATGTGCAGCTCCATGTGTTACACTAGGATCAATCTCTAGCATGGACAGGACAGACAACAAAAGAAAGCCTTATATGATCTGCATTGTATTGATTCAATTGACAATTGAGCTGGACCCTTCATTTCATCTTTGAGTCACTTACATGAATTTGTGCTTGGTTTGGGGTTTTTTCCCTTAATGGGAAGCAGCTCTACCTTGCATAGACTTCATTACTCACTGCTTTGGAAGACATGCTGGCAGAACCTTTAGTTTGCATACTCTGTAGGGCTTGGGTCTTTTTTTTTCTTTTTCTTTTTCTTTTTCTTTTTCTTTTTCTTTTTCTTTTTCTTTTTCTTTTTCTTTTTCTTTTTCTTTTCTTTTTCTTTTCAAGTAAATATATATTTACTTGAATATGATACGCTGACAAAGCATTTTGTTGCACTTTTGTAGCAAAGCCCCACGCCATCAAAAACCACACAAATATGAACTCTACATGAAAGGGTTTTAAGTCTTATTTAGGCTTGAGTTGACAGTTATGCCCTTTCTAGGTTCTAAGCACCTTATTAATGAATATGATCAAATAAAATTATGTTAACACTTGAGACTAATATTTCCTCAGAGTCCTGAAATGTCCTCACTTAGACCTCTAGACCCTGACAAACATTTGTAATGTCACAGCATACTTGAAAGGTCACAGTATCAGTAGAAAAGCCAGAGGTATGAGCCCTCCAGCCTTTGTAATTTGCTGAGCCATTCCAACTTGAAAACCTGGTCTCTGTCATAGTGGAACTGCACATTTTAAGGCTAGAAAACTCTCTCAAAATTATAAACTCTTTCAAAACTTTTGTAAGCTAAATACTTTGTTGTTGCTCTTGGAAGAAAACAAATCCTTGGGCAACCAGGCATAGAAAATAGGGCTGAACAACCTGTTCAGAAATCCCAACCTGCCTAAACACAGCAAGTTTCAGCTTGAAGAGGACTGATTGTGCTGAGGATGGCCTGAAGCCCACAGAGTGCAGCTAACTTCCGTGTCAATTGGTTAGGAGTTTCAGTGAGCTGGGTACACACTTTCCTTTAAAGAGAAGGCTCCACTCATCTCTTTGAGTCTGATTTAGTTTTGCTGACAAAATATGAACAAGAAAAAGCAAAACAATAGTACTGAAATAACCTGGGTGGCATTTTTTTCAGTATTGTAGACATCATAATCTCTTGAGATGCTTGTGAGGGTTTTATGGATGCCAATATCTTCTACTCCATACTCAGAAAAGTCCCAGATGTGGAAAGTTTCCTTGAATCTCTCATGGTGGCAGTGGAAAAATGTAGAGAGGAGCAAAGGGTACTGATTCACTGCAGTGTTTTATTCCAAAATGACACATGGATGTAATATTGCTGGGATCAATTAAGTCACAAAAACATAAAATTGGGTCAAAGAGGTAGGGTGAATTTGGCTCAAAAGATGTATTAATGTTTTGAGGAAGGGGACACTGCCTCCTACTACTTCTAAATAACATGCAATGTTTTTTACATTAAATAACAGTGGCTGCCAATAAGACACCAGGCTGGTTGAAAACACTTTCACATGACTGCAGGTAACCGTGTGTTCTAAACTAGCTGAGACCTGGGAAAACACTCTAGGCAGCGGTAGGCAGACAGGTAAACTTAGCCTCATGCTTTGCTTTTAGAAGTTCCAGTACGTACTGCCGCAACCAGTTTTTGTTTTGTTTTTTTTCCCAGAGAGCCTGTCTGTAACCACAGACAAATGTTTTTCTCTGTTGAAACTCATCCTTATGGCACGACAGCCTGGCTAATTCTTGGTTATACGACGTATGTAATAAGAATGCTTAAACATAAAAGGGATGAAAGACCAAAGTGGGAGAAATTTCCCTCAGTTTTACTTTCCAGAAAAGAAAAATCTGGCATACCCAGGTCTTTTTGTTGCTCCTAGATGCTGAAACGGGATATAAACAGCAGCCATTGGTGCCAGTTAGGTTTCTGTATTTATTTAAGAAACCTTTCTCTTAGGCTTCTCTTTCATCAGTTTTTTTTTACATATTCTCTCACACTCTGGATTGAACTCTGGTCAATAGCCCACAATATGCAGATTTTGTCTTCTAGTTTCTGTTGTCTGCAATCTGTCATCTAGTTTCTGTCTTGTTCACCTTTTGTGACTAGCCTTGTAAATCCTCCTTTATGTCAATTTTGTAATTGTGCCAATAAAAATTTCAACAAAATAACATTGTGTTCATGTCCTATGACTGTCTCAAAATACTCGAGTTAGCAGTTTAAGGTGTAAAAAAAATTTTTGCTTTTTGTTGCTTGCCCTAAATTTCATCCTTGATATCTGAAAGTCAAACTGCTCTTTCTCCATACATTTAAATGGCTATAAAAATTCAGCTTTGGAAATCAGGGGCCCAGTTCAGTAAAGTACAACTATTTGCTTAATAATGGATGAGACAAGGCTGATCCAGATCACTTTTCCATGTACGGGCTGGGCAAGGCCAGCCAGAGCTAGGGAAGCAAGAAAATTATTTTCATAAGCAGCACAGGTGAGCACAACTGAAGGAAAACTTAGTCATTTCATTCTTATGAGTATTTGTGTTGCCACTTTCCATTTGGTCAAGGATCCTCTGACTTACGCAGGTGCTTAACTGCATTCCTGAGGGGTTTTGGAGCTGCCATTATGGACTGAGCTGGGTATCACTGACAGGATCATGCTCACACAGAGATGTTGTTCAGCTACACAGCTGCGCCAAAAGAGCCAGTGCTCTGTTGTTTAAGTCGTATTCCAACTATCTTTACCCACAGTGAGTAATTCTTTTGAAGTCAGTGTGTCTACGCATGTGAGTAATGGCCTCAAGATCCGGCCCTTCAACACTGTATGACGTGTTATGTTTCAAATGCTTCTGCACTGTTGTTTTTAAAACTTCACTGCGATTCACCTACTGGAATTATCTTCTGAATAGCTTCTTTCCATGGATTCCATTATGTATATTCTTTTATTTATTACGTTTTCACTTTGATCTGCATGCCAATCTAGATAAACTCAGTAAAGATAGAATTTTAATGAACACAAGGAACTATGTGTAGCTGCAACAGCCAGTTTTACTAGTTTTATGGGTGTGTGCATTTATTTTTACTTGTGTAATACCCAGCTTGCAAGGTTAGAGTGTGTGAAACACTTCATTTGATTGTTGTAAAGAATGAGATATCTCTATAATTTTCAAGACTATCATTGGTACCTCATTTTATCTCTGAATATTTTTCCTCAATTATACAGAATTAAAGAAGACTGTTAAGAAAAACAAATACTAAATGGAATCATGACAAAGATCAATATTTTTCAGAGACAATACATAGGAGTCTTTCAGAACAGGGACTGTTAACAGTGAAATGTCTGCCATCTGGCTCCAGGTAGGTTACAGATGGATGTTTCCAAGGTCAGGATCGAAGAAACTTAAAACTTGCTAAAAGGTAGCCTCCAGTAGAAAGGGTTGGAAACATGCAGCCGTTGCTGGATATCTGTGTCTTCCAGTAGAAGAGAAGGGCAACAGGACTAAGAGGAACATGTGAAACACACACAAGGAAGGACTAAGGCTCAGATGGAGATGTACAAGACTTTTGGCATCTTTTTTTACTGTTACGTATCTTTTGATAAGTAATGCATGGGTTACTCAAATAAGGGAATCAACACAACCTCTTGGAGAGATGTTTTTGTACACACGTCATAGCCAGATGAGACAGCCTTCCTCAGTCCAAGGTCCAGCCATAGAACTGTTAGAGAGACAGTTTGTATCACAATAGACAGGGGACAAGAAACAGAGCAGGTTCCAAATGTGAGTGATGTTAAAAAAAAAAAAAAGTAAGAAGGGAAAGAAGAGAGGTCTGGAGTAGATGAGGTTTTGCAAGAGGATCTAAACCAGAAGGTGCTTTCACAGATAACAAGAACAAGAGTTGTGCAGGTACATGAAATTATTCATAATATAAGAATTAGACTTTGTTGTCCCTAGTGTAACAACATTAACAAGCATGATCATTGCTTCATAATCAAAATGGTTGCTACTAAGGGGAGGATGTCTTAACTACAGTCAAACAGGCAGTTTGTGTTCCTTTTCATTTTTCTGGAAACACTGGATTACCCAACCATTGAAGCCACTTGTGGGTGTTTGGACTGTGAAACATGGACTGCAAGCACATTGGATCAAAAAGCATTTCCCAGTAAATGCACCCATAGTAACCTCCATTGAGGCCCTCCCAAAAAAAGGAACAACCAGGGCTTGACTTGGTTCAGTTCATTATAGTGAAGTCATAATGTGGTGCAATTCACCACATATGCTGAGGACCTACTTCACAGCACACTGATTCTGGAAATGAAGTCGATACCAGCTGCCTGTCCAAGGTGGACATGCCCATTTATCTGTCTGGGGGAAAGCTGACATGAACCGAACTCATTCCTCTTCCAGATTCCAGTGGCAAATACCTTTATTGGAAGATATTTATGCTTTTCTTTACCAGAGACTTGCTACAGTTTAGCAATTGACAACAAAGAGGAGTCAGCACCGTATGCCTAACCAGCCTTCAGTGAAACACCAGTGGACAGACTCACTCATAATTCTTTGCTGTATACTAAAAGTGTTGTGATAAACAAGTAGATGCATCTGGAATACAAATTAGGAAATATGGGGCTGATTCTCTTTCCTAAATATACTGCACCTTCCAGTGCTATTACAGAGGCATGAGGTATCACAGTTCAAAGATCACCAGTTTCAAGAGGTCATCTGACTATCCTCTTGATGACAATAATTAAAATGCTTCTATAGAAAAGGACAGAAGGACTCCAGCAATGTAGAGATTGTAGCAGCTGAAGCAATTGGTGCCACAGAAGTAATAATAATGCTGTGTCCATGACACAGTGTAAGTGTGGAAAACATGGCTCTGCTGGAAGGATCAGGTAAAGGAGGAGGAAGTACACAAATGGTGAGACACAGCATGTTGTTGCAATAGTGGGAAGAATATGTTATATACCTCAGACAAGAAGCAAGAAGGTTTGCTTGCCTCTCCATTATGCAGGATGTTCAACTGTTCATGTTTTGTCAGTGCTTCATCCCAGAAATTGTTTATGCTTGACTCTGAATGCATATGTGAGAGTTTTTGGTCCTTGTTTTAGTATTTTGCTGAACTCTCCCATCCCCCATGTCAAGCTCATTCTGCTTTTTCAGAGCTGTTCTTTTCCTCAACATGTCCTCAATGCAGCACTGGAGTTACCCGGACAACCAGGGCTTGGTCTGTGTTCTGCATTTCTGCTGTGACAGTTCTGTCACTACACATGGGATTTCCAGGTTTTCAAAAATAGGGACACACCAGTAAGAGGCCTGTCTATACTGGCCATAGGCCTGGAACTAGACCACTTTTACACCAGAAAGGTATTCCAGTAGAATTGTAGTATGGTTTGTGTTGGAAGGGACCTTAAAAATCACCTGGTTTCAACCCCCCAGCCTGGTCTTGAACACCTCCAGGAATGAGGAGTCCACAATCTCTCTGTGCAACCTGTACCTCACCACCCTTATAGTAAAGAATTTCTATATTCTATACTACAGTACATTTTTTTACTCTTGTGCTTGAAGCTGTTTAGACAGCTGCAAGCACAGAGTACGTATCTCTCTGTATTTTGTTCAGATCTGATCATAGTCTTCTGCCTTGTTTCAGGAAAATATCATCTGATTTGAAACTAGTGGAGAATCTCTGCTAATTTTCAAGCAGAAATGGTAAAGTAAGAATCATTTCTTTCTCCTTACTCAGCTCCGTGGTATGGCAAGGCTTGACTTCAAATCATTAACAGAAATATATTACTAAAAATTGGGATTTACAACTGGATAAAAATCCATGCAATAAAAAAAAATGTCTTGCTGATTTTAGAAGTGAGAGAAGTGAGTTACTGCCTATGTTGGTCCTAATGCATCCTTTGACACAACCTGGACAGTTACAGCACAACAAGGTATAAATATGGGTACTATCCCAGCCTCTGAACTTCCAAGAGCCAGTCCTGCTTCACTGGCAAGGAAACTTGAAGAATGAAAACAGAATATGGTGCCCTACAGGCTGGGTAAATACATAGCAAAGATGTGTAGCTGTACAGGTTCAATCAAGAAAAGCCAACAGCAAGAAAAGGTGTTTGCCCATTACCACAAACAAATACATACCAGGCGACTAATTTCACCTCCCTCACCTTCGCCTCAAAGAGAAAATAAGCACAGGAGGTGCACCCTTGGTGAACAGGCTGGAATAACGAGCATGTCTCCTGAGATCCCTGCAGCTGTGTGGAACTGCCCGTGAACTCTTACCAAGAAAGAGTCAGCTTTGGGTTGCTGGAGAGAGAATCTTAGTGGAATACCTGGTAATCTTGCTGGGCATCCCATGCAGGCCTACTGATGGCATGAGGCAGCAGAGACAGAATTTTTCAGTGGCTGTGACAGCTGTGGGGCGGCTTAAGTGGCTTCATGCCTCAGAGACCTGACAGCTGTGCTGCCAGGTGCCTGCCTCACTCATGCCCCAGGGCTGCAACACTTTCTCCACTGCCGTATCCCTACAGGAAAACGTTTCCCTTTTTGGTTGGGCCTGGCATACATGGCCTATGGGCTGGGCTGGGACTGGAGCTCTGTTCCAGACAACCTGCAGCCACCCCTGTGGGAGGAAGGCAAACACAGACATCTCACTACTGGACAGAAGGCGAACACTAATTGTATTGTAGTTATCATAGCAGAAGCCTTTTGTGTGCATTAATGTGCAGCCCACTAAGAATGCACTAAACCCCCAACTAAACCCTAAGTTAGAAAAAATTCCCATCCTGTGACTACAGAATCTCTGCTGCTCATGCATCTGTACAGATGATACATCCCTTGCATCGACTGCAGCAACGTCTGGTCCTTCACGTGCCTTGAAGACGACGGTCTATCACCTCACTCTCCACACAACAGACCCTGCTTTATTATTACAGTGAGCACAAACTTGTACTCTGTCAGCCATTAATTTGTGTCTCTTTGCTAACAAATGGACCTCATAATGAATGCTATTGACAGGACTCTAGTTCTTCTGTTGAAAGAAGTGTGGATTTAAGACAAAATATTTTTAAAATTACTGTCACATTCACAACTTTTCTTCTAAAGGAAAACTGCCTCTCCATTTTCTCTGATGCAAAAATAAATGAAGCATTTTGGCTTTCTTTTAAGCAGAATGCTAAATGCAGCTTGAAATCTGTGCAGCACATTTTCTTCTCAATCAATTCAAGACATTCATGTCGTTCATGTCACTAAGATAACAAAAAAGCCAAATATTCTCACAAACTTTTCTCATTGAGTATGCTGAGGACAACATCCAGAGGTCACTACTTATAGGTAGGCATATTTGTAAAGGACAAGTGCTCTGAAACAAAAAACAACGCAAAGTGATGCAAATGAAGCAAATATGATACAAATGCACATCCCTAGTGTCATTAAAAAATATTGAGATAGAGCTTGGAAATGATAATCTAGACAAATAAAAAGCAATTGGAAACATGTATTTTACAACTAAATGGCAATATGTACATTAAATACAACTGTTAAATTGTTCTGAGAGAGACGTTAAAACTTCAGCCTTTGGGATTAACTATTTGGCAGGAAACAGATTAAAGGGGTATTTGCCATCTAATAAATTTCCACAACACTACAGCAAAACCCTTTGAAACATAATTCTGATTTAGAAAATTTAAAGATTCAATATGAATATTCATGAATATTCATGAAAATCATCAAGTAACAAGAAAACAATGACATCAGAATTACTAGATTTTCTTTCTGTAGACGAAAAGTAGTAGGGTGTCATGCAAAGAATATACCACTCCAAGAAGTCTCCTAATAATCAACTTTAAAATAGATGTTTGATTTGAGTTTTATGTGGTGGGTCAATGAATGCAAAGAATAAGGCTAGAAATGACCTTAAGAGGTTTCTGTGTTCCCAAATCACCCCTACAGACATTTTTCTAGCCCATCCAAAAAAGGAGATTTTCAATTCCCTCAAGTGAATCTATCTTTTTATGGTAATCTCCTTACTGTAGCAGACTTTTGCAAACCCTCTTCAGTCTTTCCCTTTTAGACCAAGTAATTCTCTTTCTGTCGCTCTTCTTTTATATGTCCTGTTTTCTAAACCTCTTCCTCTGCTTGTTACCGTCTTCTGGAGTTTGCCTATATCATTGCTCTAGTGCAGCACCCAAAAGCGGGCAGAATCTTCCAGCTGAGGTTTCATCAATGCCAAACAGAGCTAAGCAGTCACTTCCTGTCTCTTACAGATGACGTTCTTGATCAGATCATGCTGAATTTTTATTGTTCACAACAGCCTCAGATTGCTGAGTTGGCTTGTGCCTCATAGTAATCCTTTCCTGTTGTGCTGCTGTAACTCTCATTATTCTCTATTTTATTTGTGTGTTTGATTTTTCCTTCTAAACTGCAGTTCTCTGCACTTCCCCCCACTTAGTTTCTCTCTTTGAATTTCAGTCCATTCCCCCACTTCGCCCTTTTGATCTGTGAAGATCTCCAACATGCTTGGAGTATCATCCTATCGGTGCCTTCTGCTAATTAACTGTGAGAGGGTGTGTGTGTGCATGTGTTTGCTCTCTAGCCTGCTGTCTAGACCCTTCATGAAAAGCCAGATTAAGGCTGGGATGAAGATAAAAGTCTGCAAGGACCCTACTCAAGGACTTCACAATTTTGCAGTGACTGCTTACTCTTCAAGAGAGATGTTTCAGGCTGTCCTTCTGCCCAATTATTTTCTGTAGGCTGTTTTTCCTTACCTTGCTCACAGCATCCTGAAATCTGGTGTCAGAAAATTCTCACCAAATATTTATCCGCTGTTGCCCCACCTTTCAGTAGGTTATTTATCCACTCCAAGAAGGAAAAGGGCAAATTATGGTAATATTTTTGTGCCAAAACATGAAGTTATCCTTACATTATAAACAAAATTCCAAAGTGAAAGTATTTTTAAAATAAATACCTGAACTTTTCAATCAGTTATTTAACAAACTTTGCATGTTAAAAAAAGAAAAAGTCGCTAAACACACTCATACTACAGGTATCTATAAATACTTCTGACCAGACAGCAAATGAGTAAAACTTATGCTTCACTGATAAACTGTTTGCTTTGGCATCTGCCATATAATATGTCTGTACAAAGAGAAGGCTAGTCATGCAACATAATTATTTTCCCACCAATTCTTGTCACAAAGCTTTCTGAAAGTGCAGTTTCTTTCTTTACTCCCTGTATGTAACCTCAGAATAGTATCTCATGGCCACAAAACTCTTATGTTGTGTAAATATCTTGTAGGGCATTTGATCTTTTCTCTCTTCTTTTCTCCTCTTCCATTAGCAGTTTTTATTGCAGCTGCTTGAATACAAGGTAATGAAAGCTCATGTTTCTGTTTACCCTAGGTCCATATTGGTACACAGAGCAAGTGAGGAAACAAAAACCTTGGGCATCATTATAGAGGTTGTCATCAAACAACCATTATTTTGTAGTTTTTACTTTAATCAGTGTCAGGAATGACATTTCAGGACCTGGCAATTCATGCATTAAAAGGATTTTATTGGGGATTCTTTGAAAATACTCTTTTATTTCTGTGTGCTGTGAAAGGCAGTACATTTTAACCTGACAAATAATTTAAATTTGATAATAATTTATTCTTGTGTATGGTGCATGACCAGTTAGTGATTTGTGATTGCATAATGATTTCTATTTTTCAGACAGGGTGTGCAGCTCCACTCAGTGTTACTTGGGGACCGGAGGTGAACCAGGCTGTTACTTGCATACCCTGGGAGTCCTGTGGGCTTTTGCAGGAGAGCAGTGGAAAGTCTCCATCAGTGGCAATGGTGCTGTTTTATCACGAGGGACAAGGATGATATGAAAGCCAGGTGGAGAGTGCATCCTTCTTGTAGCTGAGAAGAGCTGTGTCTTTCTACATTACTGTAGTAGGGCACATGGCAGGGAAGAAAATAACCAGAAAAAAAATTCTCCCACAAGCCTTCCATTTCCTGCTGAATTTTCTCTGCACAGTGACACAGACGGTACTAGAGTCCAGTGGCTCTTTCATCCACTGGCCCTATAAGGTCTGCAGGCAGCTCTACAGTAGAGAAAAGGAGACATACTGAATTGCAGTTTAAGCTGTGACAAACCTGAAGGATCAAACGAATTATCAATGCATTATAGATATACAAATAGATCAATGACAGAACGTGTAGAACAAAAACTTTATTGAGACAATTCTCGTAATATGCACTAAGAATTGAATATGGCAAGGTTAACATAGATGGATAGATAGGTAGATAGATAGATGATAGATAGACAGAGGGACAGATCTGGAATGAGGAACTGTCTACTCTGTACAAAGATAAGTGGTTGGGGAAATGTTCTATTTGTATTCGATCAGTACATAAATATTACAGTTTCCATGGTGTTGGTATTTGTCAAACTACTTTCTAAGGAGAAGCTCAAATACTGAATGGTTAAATGACTAAGAATGTCTTTTGAATGTTAGTTACTTCAAAAACTTAGTATGTAACAATATCCACCCAAAGCATTTACAAATTCCAAACCACCACAATTATTTTTGAAATTATAACCCCTCCCATGAAATATGTATAAACAGAACTCTCCCTAGTGAGTACTTGAAAATCTGGCCCTTTGGCCCCAATCTTTGGTTCCTTGGTTAGTTAATTAATAGGCTTTTCCCAGAAAATAAATATCATACAAATCCAAACAATGGACAAATTCATAGAAAACGTGAACAGCTCATAGGCAAATCATGAAGAGGAGAAACAGCTGGAGTTCTTCAAACAATGTGATGGATCATAAGAGTTCTTATTTTGCTTAGTACCAGGAAGAGTGAGATCCCAGTACATCTGAGAGGTCGTGTGGTAACATACCTGTAGACGGTTAACATAACTCCAGAGAGAAAATGACATTCATGTATTGCGACCATTTGCTCTGTCTTTATTTCTTGCATTCCTGTTAAATTTAACTTGTTTTTCCTAATTCTTCATAATACAGAAACTGCAATTTGTTGAAATACATTACTGTACAAGGGGGCTCTGCGGTTGTTATTTTCTAATCACTACATGGAGTACCAAAGAAATCATTGCAGAGTGAGTGATGGACATGTTTAAGCACCTTTAAAAATCCTTTTGCCCTGCTTCTATGTTTTTTGTCACTATTTTCAAGCCCACTGACAGTTAATCGTGTTCAGAGGACACCATTCAAACACTTGAAGTTATAAATGTTCCTGAGTGCTTTGCAGAATAAGACTATACTTTATCTACCAAGAGGAACTACAAACAGCTGGGAACTCTTTATTAAGCAGCCAGAAGGGAGTGAAATAAAATGAGAATTTAATAAAACATAAAAATGTTCCAATGACTGGTTTTGCATGAAAAATCCAAGTGAACTCCAAACACTTTGGAGTGGAAGTCTCAAAGGCACATCAATGTATTTTGAGCAACAAAAACCCACCCTTGTGCTCACATATTTCATTACCCACTCACTGGCTTCGGCTTCATCGGGTACTTTTGAATAAAACAAACTCTCATTAAAATTAATGGTAGTTTTGCCTAAACATGCACCTGCAGGATCAGGCTTCACTTGCTGAAACTCACATTTACTCCCTGAAACTAGCAGTAGATCAGCATGTTGATAAGCACTGAATACATTACCACAGGAGAACATACAAAGCTGCATTTGAACAGGTGACATTTCCTTTTCAAGGCAGACCTGTTCAAAAGTTTAGCATTAATCATTTCTAAACAGGCATAACAGAATTATCTACTATATCTGTCAACTTTCTGCTTCGCAAAAAGGTAAACTTCTTCAACCTGTAGAAAGTGATGTCAAAAAACAATAAAATAGGGCCACTGATTAATGACTCAGCACAATTTAACTGCAGCATCAGAACTTGCTCTATCAACAATTGCTACAAGTCAGCAATATATCTGTATATATGTATCTACTGCTTGAAGTAAGAGACAATATTTGGTTTGGTTGCCTCAGGCTCAGTTTTGCAGAACACTATGGTCACAACTGACTTTTCACAGATGAGTGAGCACACTGAACACACCAGACTGGACTAGCAGTCAATATCCATGTAAACTACAAGAGGGTGCCACAGACGCACCTGTGTCCTTATTCGAAGGGCCCCCATGGGTGTTTCAAGTACCTGAACTTCTATAATCCATTGTTTGCAATGAAAAAAAAAGGAAAAGTGCTTGCATGCAACTAGCAGTACCTGTAGCACTGCAGAAGCACCTACTAGAACCCACAGGGATGCCCATGTGTCTGGGGAAGAGGGTTGCCCTTGATGCCCCCAGCTCCTGCTTGTACTGGTGTTCCTAGGGGAGCTGTCTTTGGAATGGGGGCCTGTGGGGTGCACCACAGGATTGTGAACTGAGCGTGAGTCTCTGGGACTCTGCAAAGATTGATTTCAGCCACAGCTGGGACTGTGCTTGCAGATTTTGCTCTTTGTGCAGCCCAGCTGCACTTACACTAATGAATGACACTTGCATGGGACCATTCTCCAGCATCAAAACTGGCCAACTCACAGTGTACCATGCCATTAGTATTAAATTTTCTTACTTCCCAAACCAGGGTGGCCAGACTCGGATGGCCACCAGGGAACAATCTCTGGCCTCTGCTGAGTCCCCAGTCGTGCCAGGGAATTGTTTCGGGAAGTTCTTGGTGGCCCAGGCCAAAATCATGTCAGCAACTGCTCTGATGACTTAAGTTCCAGTGCCCTGGCACTATTTAATTTACTGGTGGAGAGGCAGACTCAGTGCATGTGGTCTTGGGAGCAGCCTCAGGGAGCATCTCAGAGTGAATGTAGAAATATTCCCTGAGGCTATTGATGGGACAAGTAACTCCCTAAACTGAGCAAGATTATCAACATCTGGCCTATAATTAACAGCACTGTCCAAGCTGACAATACACTGATAGAGCAATATTTAGCACTGTCATGGCTTGCTCTGTTTTGATTAATGAGTGTATATTTAACTAAACAGTATACATTAACTATTATTAACAGCACATTCATTGTTAACAACACATTACCTAAATGCTTCATTAGATTATTGCTTCTCCATTAATTCATTAATCAATATGCCTGTAGATTAAATGATTTGAAAAAATCTCTCATCTTTATCTCAGAAATAAATGTATTAATTTATTATTCTGTGAGGATACTGATTAAAGAATTGTGAGCATTTAAATTCCTTCCCTACCGGGATATTTTAACTAATCTGGCTGTGGAAATACCACTCTACTTGTATGATCACCAAAGAGCTAGCACATTCCTATATCCTCAGATCTTATCATCACCTCTACAGCCCTTGCAGAACCAATTATCAAAGTTTACTCATCAAGAAGCACCCATTTCACAATAAAAAAAAAAGTTGATGCCAGAGTAGTACCTCAATAAGTCCTCCTGATAACCCTGAATCTGGGAGCTTTTGTTTGGAGGCTTCCATCTCTATTTGCGTTCAACAGGAGGATAAGCAAAACTAAGTATGTACCCAGATGTGACTGCCAAAGGCACTAACTTAAAAGACCTAGATAGACAAAAGAGTGGCTCATACCACATTTTGTAAAACCTAGACAATGGAAGAGCTGACAACAACTGCTTTGTATACAACAACTTAGCTGTTAGGGCGTTCCTGAAGAACATGGAAGAGATATGGAGCCTATGGTAGTTTCCCATCTGGAGTGGTTCAGCTTCCAAGTCCCCAGGGAGTGCTCCAGCCACCACTGTGTTGAAGTTGCCAGACTGCAGCAAAAACAAACACTGAGACCCAGAGAGAGAAAGCAAGAAAGGATATGACTCTTCATCCATCACAAAGGAGAAGAGTCCTAGGTGCTGGTCCTTGTTCCAAGAATTGTTTGTATATTTTAGCTAATGATTATTTCATGTAAACAATCCTCATATGAGGCATGGGAATCTCTGGGACTGATCCAAAGCTCACTGAAGTCAATGGAAATGTAAGTTAACTGAAGTCAATAGAAAGTTTTCCACAGATTTCAGTAGGCTTTGGATCACTTTGGGAATACTTCTTGGGTGGTAAAGGCTCCATGCCAATGCACTGGAGGCATGCACCGATTTCATACTAACACACACGTTGTTGTGGCTTATTGCTATATTGGAACCAGCCTTTGAAAAGTATCATAATATCCTGAGGCAAACTAGAGAGTCAATTATTCAAAATGTTGGTCTTGAATGTTTAAAGGCCCAGTCATGGGCTCCTTGGGCTATGTTCCCACTGCCTGCAATAAGAACTTGCTCTGGACAGGATGGGCAGAGCCAAGCTCAGAGACTCACATTTGCAAGGATTTTGATGCACTTGGCACTGCCAAGCTGCACTTGAAAGCAAAGATAGCCAACCTGACCTGAAACCTTGTAATGTGGGTAATGAACACAATTTAGCTGTATTAGCATAGCACTTCACATGGGTTAACTAGCCCTGCCAAGAGGCAGAGTTCACTAGCCTAAGGAGAAAACTGCATGAAGATAGACTATTTCTGAGTCATTTAGAAGTAGCTTTGCAAAGCAGTGTTTTGTGCCATGTAGACATGCTAGCTATCCTCCTATTCCAAACAATGCACACCTTCTGATTCTGCCCTCTCCATGGAAGGGTCTGTCATGCAGTTTGATACTTCCATCATTGGGGGCATACACTGTGGCTTCCCTCTGACCAGGCAAATCAGTCCCAGGTTGAAGTTCGGCATACAAAATTTTAGCACAAAAAATATTTGCCTTCTTTTTTTTTTTTTTTTTTTTTTTTCAGAAAAAAACCATCAAAACAATCCAGAAACTAAGATCAGTTGTCTTAGTGATTTCAGCAGTACAAGGCTTAGATTCCTGGACACAGTTTCCAGCACATAGTGTCACCACCAACCCTTGACCATGTCCCTCATTCCTGCTTGCAGTTTGATGAGCTGCTGTTTCACATCCAAGGATTCCAGTTCAGATTCCTTTCTCTAAAGACACACCTTCCATTAAAACTGTTTTCCTGGCAACTAAGCAATTCTAATTTGCTCAATGCAATTTTAAGCTTTCTTTAATAATTTGCACAGGCTTTCAGTTAACATACAAGCCACTACAGTATCCTGACTGTACTAGCACCTTATGCTCTACTCTAGGAATAAATTCAGATACAGTACATGATTCTGCAATCAATTTTATGCGTTATTTATACTTTGGTGTCTTGATGAATATTGTGCTGGGTCTGCCCATGTTTTTGACTTGGGATCTCCTCACAGCAAGTGTCAACGTCTTGGTCCAGTAAGATGTGTAATTTGAGAGAGAACTAAATGAGAACTGAAGTTGCTCAACTGAGAACCCCACAGGATTTTCTCCATAGAAGGGGATAAGATCTTTGTATCAGAGAGCTAAAGAGATAAATTAAACACTAGCAGAGAGATAGACCAGCCACATGCTGTATTTCTCCAGTGAGTTACCACATTGTGGGCGTTCATATTACCAGCTGGTGAGGTGCAAGAAAAAGGAGGAGCAGTGTTTGGTTTGATGTGAATCACCTTGGTTCTATGAGCATCTGTACTCAGTAGACAATGCAATGCAAAGTATCTTTCTGCACAGCCCCCCCACCCCTGACTGTGTGGAGGGTGCTGACAGAACCCTGCTGCAGGACACAGGGAAGACATGCTTTCCGCCCTTTGGAGGTACCCTGCACCCACACTGCCAGTTGCTAAAGTAGACAGACCCATGAAGTACAACAAGCACCTCCTTTTCCAGGTTGTCATGGGCTACCAAGGAGGCAACTACAAGGACACAGAGCCCCTTGCAGGTTCTGTCTGTAAATTTGATTTCATGTCTGGTAAGGGAAAAAGTCATCCATTGCTATGGCGAGATACCAATGCAAAGGCAGTTCTTGACTACTTCTGCTGAAAGTTATGTTTCAGAATCCACTCAGCCAGTTGCACTTAGAAAAATAACTTCTCAAAACAGCAAAGAACTGAAGTCTGAACTCAGAGAAGGGATAAAGAATGGAGCTGTCACCATAACAGAGATGCAGCTCTGTACTCAGGAGGGAAATGTGCACTAGTTTTTGTGAAAAATCTGGATATTTAGAACCATGGAAGCAAGCAAGCATTTCAACCATCATTTACAGCATTTGGATTTTTCATAATTTAAAACTTTCCAAGAGTTCTCAATGGGCAAACATCCTGCATGCTTGTTGTACTTTCATTTGCCCAATAGGCTGTAAAACTTCAAAGAAATTAATTCTGCTGCTTGCTAAAAAACCTTTTTAACATTATACACCTTCAAAAATGTTATGGTACCTGGTGCCAAGAGTCTGTATTTTTAAAATTCCCTACTTCAGTCTGAGTTCTAAACCCATTAAACTCAGTAAGAGATTTGACGCTGACTTGAAAGAGTGGAAGATCAAACAATCATCTGACAGACTATAACAAGACTCAGAAATAATTAGGGAGTTTTGAAGCCTATCCATACAGGGGATTTTTCTTTAAATAAGAAATGTGTTCAGAAATGTATTTTGGAAATATTAATTTAAATTTAGAAGTGGGGAGATTTAGCATAAAGGCAGATGTTTGACTCTATCTTTTCGTCTTGTTTCATACATTTTGCACATTTTTCACATCCCATCTAAATAAGACTAGGGGAAGCCAGGATAATAGTTAGGTTGGTTCTAATGCAGCTCATTTCACTGAACTGTGTGGGCTGCAGTAAGATTTTTGATATATGTGCAGTTAAAGCCTGAGAGCAAATTGTTTCCAAAATTGATTTTATCAAAAGAAAGATATGTGGATTCATACACAGGTCCTAAGCAGGTATATACATATGCACACTATATTCTTAAAGCAGAGGATATCAGCAGTTCTTAAAAAAATCAGGAAACTCTTTGGTGCTCCTTGAGTATCTCCTGTATTCTTCATGTGGGATAAATTATTAGTACTCTCTTCTGACAACACAGAGTGACTGAGCTTTTCTAAAATATGCTGTTATTCCTGTCAAATCTACATATAAAATTTTACTTATAATCTTTTTTACACTGAATTTGTTTAGTACCTAGATAAGAGTACGAGCCCTTTTGCTGCCTCTATGTGCAACCACAAAACCTAGAAAAAGTAATAAGATAGTAGGAGAATGTTTGTGTTTTATGGTTTATAAAAAACAAACTGATGTCTTCTAACTGTAATCGGACAATCAATTTCATATTTTATAGATATTTTAGGGAGTCTGTCACCATAGTAACACTATGCTGTATAGGACTACGAACTCCTAGTCCTTAAAGTGAAATTAAAACATGAAATTGGTCAAGGTGTTGCATTTCTTGTGCTTATTTCTGAAAGTGGTTCAGAAACATCTTCTTCAAGCACAGAGATGTAAAAGACTACACGTCAGTATTCCAGTGTTTGAAATCATAGGAAAACTTGGCTTTCAACACATCCTGGATAGATGTGCCCTGCAGATGCATGCTTTATTGGAGTCATTTAAATAAACTGCATTTTGTCTTTTTATAAATTCACTGATCAGTTGTTTCTTTTGGTTTTGATTGGGAATCATAGTCTGACAGCTAACCTTGACAACACCTCTGCCATGATTGCCTGAAGGCATTGGATAGAAGGCACCCAAGCAAAACTGACCCTGTGGCAAAGCTCAAACAGGAAGAAATTTGGAAATCTAGATGCCAGGGACACGACACAAACATTCATGGATAAGATCACAAGACACAAATAAGTGGAAAGACTCTATTTGGTTCCTTTTTGTCTTGACCAAGTTGGCAAAGCAGAAAACCCAAAGTCTACATTAAGTAATAATATGGTTTGGAAGCTTTCCTTTTTTCTTTCTTTTCCAAGCATAAAGATAAATTTTGTTACCAAAATAAAAACTCTATTAGCTGCATTGTCTCCTGTATAGGAAGACTGACTTTCAACAAGGGGGAAAGTATCAATAAGCAAGGCCCAAGATTCTGAAGACAGAAGTTAAAGGCTTTTTGTTTTTTCATTTGATTTCAGCTGCCAGACCAATCCATTACCTGGCAAACCCAACTATTTCCTTTCATATAAGGGAAGGGACCAGCAAAAAGATGTGGCTTTCTGTTCCACAGAGAACTTGGGCAACCAGCAGGGAAGCAGAAGACCAGGACTTGGACATTTCTTTCCCTCCCCAATAAACCAGTGCTACTGTCCAGCAATGAGAACTTGAGCTGGATGCACACCACAGTGAGTCCTGTGGAGGGAAACAAGGGGATGGGACTCCCAGCTGCTGTGCAGGACTTGGACACTGAATGGATCCTTACTATGAGTAACTAGATTTTAGTTAAAAAGGAAAAAAAAAAAGGAGATACTTTCTTCAGGTACCATCTACATGTCACAAAAACATGAAATTAATAGTTCAGCTTCAGCTCATTAAAAAAACAGATATTGCCTCAGATTTGTCCAGTTCCCTGCATAGAAAATTGTAGATAAGTCTTGTCTTTTTACATCTTTTTTCCTTATATTCAGTGTCATCCCAGGCAGTTCATTCAAAACTATATAACCACTCATGTATAAAGACTGGAGTATACCCTCCGTTGGCTGGAGTTCAAAAAGCTATTCAGCTCATAGCAAGAATGGCCTATCTATCATGTTTGGAAGACCTACCACATAGCTCTGGTCCCCACTAACTGTGTTGGCTAAAACTTCACTGACCCTGCTGGTTTCTCAGGCACTTGGCTCCCATGTTGTGCCTGCAATGAGACCTAAGCTTGGGTGTCTACAACTTGGAGCTGAATCCCATCCCTTCAGACTGTCACTTAGGCCTCAATTCACTTGCCTGGACTCTGGTTTTCACACTTCACACAAGATACTTCCAGAGTATCTCACATGGCGTCCAAAACATTTGTCATATCCCTATCCTATCAGCCAGCCCCATGCGATTGCCCTCTCTGCCCTGAGAAATCTGTCACCAAACATGAAATGCTCATCAAACACATAAACTCACACACCTGACTCAAGCCCTCAGCTTGCATAGACACAGCCTACATCAGCGAGGACCTCTCTTATCTGGAGGAGATGCTTGAAAGGGGAAATAACCAGCCAGATTGCATAATCTTGTTCATTAACTGATATTCTCTCAGTTTTGTGGCCTTTGCTGAGACAATGATTTCAAAACCACCCACTTTTTCCCCATCAAAATAATTTTTTAAAGTGTTAGTTTAACTGTAGTTTGATTTCTTAAATTGTCCCCCCATGTTTCCAGTGGTGCAGAAGGTCTCCACACCTCAGTCATATGCCTCCCCAGCAGCACAGGTCTGGGCTGCATAGCATCCCTCCCCAGGCTGCCACACTCTGTTCTCCAATAAGGAACTCACTAGCCAGGGTGGAAATGACAGGAAAGGGATTTCTCCCTCCTTCTTATTCCATGTCTCCTTTGATTGAATCACAGTCTTTTAAAGGCAACGGAATGAGAGCAAGGAATGAACAAAAGCAGCAGATGATATCCAGCACACAGTTCAGACACTGAAGGATCCTGTCTTAAGGGTTTGTTTCTCCAGAGTTGTCAGTGGCCCTTTAAGTAACACAATCTGTTCTAGTTGATGTTGGGATGGCTACTTTAAAACAAAAGGCTTTGTCAGATATAATCCTCCCAGTTTAAAATAGATACAAGTTCAACGAGTTCTATATTTTATTTCTTTAATCCATTTCCTCATGACCAGCATTTACGGGAAAGCTTTAAACTTTTAAACTTGCAATTGATACGATTGCAAACATCACGGATGGTTGTCTGTTACACTAAAATAAGAACTGTTGCTCTGCAGCCATTGCTGGCACCACAAATAAGCCCTTACTGCAGTCTCAGAAACGAATGAAAATGGACTTTTACTAAGCCAGAATAATGCAGGATTTCTCATTATGTCCTTTACTTGAGGGAAGACATTTTTTAGAATTCTATTACTGGGGACCTGAGTGACTTTTATATAAATTTACTCAGCATGGTTTCCAAAGGTCTCATTATGGTTTCTATATATCGATGTCCTCAGTAGAATATTTATTATTCCCACTTATTTTACTCATAGGTCTTATTAAGTTTATGAAACAAAACCAAAGTGTACAATGATAGACTTGGGCTTAAATCAAACAGACATCCACACACTCCCACAATAACTTCAAAAATTCATCTAAATATCTGGTTTGGACCCTTTGAATGAACACATTTGCACTAACCCCTGTATTCAGAGAACAATCTACAAAGGGGTCAAGAGGATTCTGCATCCGAGACCCCTAAATAAAAACTGGATCTTTCTTTGAAAAGACACATCCCAGCTAAACTGTCTGCAATGCTGGAGATTTCCTCATCTCTTCGTTATATTCTGTTTTCTTTAATCAAGTCCTGAAGTGGCTGCTGTTGCTGTATTCTTATGCTGTGTTCAAATTAAAAGAGATAACTCAAAAGAGATCAAAGTAACTGTTGAAGAAGTAGTCACAGCATCTCATTTCGAACTTCTTTTTTCCTTAAACAAAACCAGTTCAGATCTTGTATGGCAAATTGAGTGAGTTCCACACCATCAGCTGTTCCAGAAAGGTGTTTCAGAATAACTCCATGGTATTTGAAGTCCTGCCTCTTCCTCCTAGACATCAGTGAATCTCATCCTTTCTGTGGTCTTTAAGCAAATTTTCCTTTAGAATGTTCCTTTGTAGTTTCTTCTCTCCTGACTGGTTTTTCCTTTTGAATACCAAAATAACCAAATTGCCAACACCCTTGCTGTATTTAACGGAGGGCTGGCTCCTGGGAGGTGTTAGACTTACAGAAGTTTTGAGTGCTCGTTGCCTTGCAAAATAAGGCCAAACTTTGTAATCTAGAAAAGGCTCACATGAATTTACTGTGTAAGATCCTAGAGAGTTGTCAAGTGCTGTCTGTCACTGCTTTCATGATTGAATGGATAAGGTTAGAAGTAACAAACTGATAGAGCAGATATGCTGTGGTTTCTTGACAACACAGGTATTTTCATCAGTAATTTAATTCCACTTGGAGCACTTGTATGGTGAGGAGAGGGTGAGGGAGTGGGGCTTGTTCAGCTTGGAGAAGAGGCAGCTGCTCAGGCACTCAACAGCAGCCCCCAGAACCTACAGGGAGGCCACCAAGGAGATGGACCCAGGCACTTCACAGTGGTGTGCAGCAGGAAAACAAGAGGTAGTGGCCTTAAGTTGAAAAGGGGGGAGGTTCAGAGTGGCTATAAGAAAAGAAATAAAATCACCATGAAGATAACAGCTCTTTGGAAGTTTTCAAGACATAACTGGATCAAAGCCCTAACGACTTGGTCGGAATTTGTGTCATACCCTGCGTTGGTCAGGAGGTAGGATGAGAGGCCTCCCAAGGACTCTTCCTGTCTGAGTGATTCCATGATTTGTATCTTTTAAGAGTTCACATTTCCAGATTGTCTGCACATGAGTACAGTCTATGAGCTACAGAGGTGTCTACCTTTGTCTGAACTCACTGCAGTCTCTACTCCAGGGTAGAGAAGAAGATTGTGTTTTTGTACAGGCAACATGAGGACAGAAGAAAGCTATATCCACATCATCTACATATATATTTTAGGTATGCACCACAGGTGCAATTTAAAATAAAGTGAGGGGCTTGTGGTCTTTATATAAACTTGACAAAATAGGTGCCTCCAGAGGGTGATCAGAGCATCTATTTTGGATTCATAAAACTATGATCAATGTCCCATCAGTCTCCAGGTTGTGAATGTCATTGATTTGTATGTATATACAGATACAGACACAGCTCTTTGACTCTTTTCACACAACTAGTAGCTATATATGGACACTGTTATTTTGATCAACAACTGGTGCTGAGATGTAACATGTTCCTGTTGGCTGTTATATTTTCAGCAGTGTTGGAGAGATGTGAGTAATATGTTTATTTTGTATGTCAGTAATTTATAGTTTGCATTCCACAGTACTTTCTGCGTGTTACTAGATTTCCGTTTTTCATCCAAGATGCTTTGTAGAGTGGCCAGTTGAGAATTTAACTTTAGGACAAAGATACTTTTTAAAATTAAAAAGAAAAGAAAAAGCTTTACATGAATTGATAGCTTTAGAAAATAACTGGTATGTGCATACATTTGTTTAACCCCCTAATGTAAATACATACATTCTGAAATGTATTTTAGTCCTCTAAAGAGCTAAGAGCAGCTCTCAAGATCACATGACAAGCAAAACATTTGTTAATCAGAAAAATTACAGCCTATTCATACTTACTGTTTGATTATTTCCACTCTGACCTCAAAGATCCCATTGTTGATTGAACTAGTTATAGTAACTTCTGTTTATTTTTACAACTAGCTATTATGAGCGCAAACTATCCTTATCTCCAAATGATTGATAGGCACATTAAGAAGCTGTTCAACAGGTTGCTAGGTTTGAAGAAATGCTTAAATCATGATTAGTTATTCCTTATCAGCCAAGAATGGGAACTAAGCTCAGATAAATACATGGTGACGAAAATTAGATTTTCAACATCAAGTGCTCTCTCACTGTTTTATGTTTGCTATTGTTAAGCAGGGGTGCCACAGTTTCCTTTCATTTTTATTTAAGGAGCATTTGAGCTTTCCTAGCAAATGCAGTTGTCATGTTAGTGTGCTTAGGAGAGCTAAAAATCTTGTTCAATGATAACGTGCATCAGGGTCCCTATGTAGATTAAGAAAGCAGAGAACTGTGAGTTATGCTAAAGCATACACATACTTTCTTCTATTAAAAATTTGAAATTACTTTAAATGGGTGAAAATTTTTAAGTGTGTATGTAGATGTCAGACTCAAATTCTCACGTGGGGATTTATAGATTTATTCGTGCTGTTGGGAAGAGCGTTTCTAGCAGCCAAGGCCAGCTATGCAACTTAAGGACCCAAAAACAAAAAAAAAAAAGGAAAGGCAGCTGTGGTTTTACCAGTTTTACCAACATCATGAGGTCTCCTGTCTGAGGAAAACCCAAATTTTTTGAGTACATTAGAAATGTAACAATGTTATTCTCCAGGTAACAGGCAGTGTGATTTGGTACAATTTGTGAAGTCAGTATATGGGAAGAAGCACCCAGAAAATAAAAAAGGAACCGAGCTCCTAAGTTCTTGGTTTTGGAAAAGTGCCCTGGAAAATTCAAAATCAGCTCTCCCAAAGGAAGGTTGGTTTAACATATTTGTCAAAACGTGCACTACTCAGTCTCTATTCCTTGAGCTGCATTTGCAAATAGAGTCACAAAACATAAATTGACAACCAAGTTGCAGAAGATTTTTTTCTGCATGCAAGATTTGCCAAAGCAGAGCATTTCTTTCTCCAGTATTAAACCACTACGACTCCAAAGAAACCTTCAACACAACTAAGGGGCAGATGAGAGCAGGGACAGAGAACTAAAGTGAAAATACCGATCTGAAAGCTAAAACATTTCTGTTTTTTCTATCAACATCCTACAAAAGGTGAAAGGGCTGAGTTTTCACTCCATTTTACATTCAGAGTACCTGAAAGGCAGAAGGGAAAGATGGTTTTCAGGTGGTTCTGAAGCTATGAGATATGAGATATAAGAGATATGAGATATGAGATATGACATATGAGATACTCAAGAGACAGAACCTGTAAGTAATGTATTTTCACCCAAGGTGATGAAGGCCTCAGGCAGGACTGTGTGAAGCAGCTTGGCAGCAAAGCCTTCACAGGATGTACACACGCCATCCACTGTTTACCTGCAGGGCTCCAGGCGCAGAGAGAACACCCGGCCATGACCACCAGGCACACAGAGAACAAAGACCACAAACATGAAGCCTGACTGGCTGAGAAAGGACACCGTAGCAAACCCTTCTATACACAGTACCTCACATTTAAAGCCCTTGCTCAAGATTAGAGGCTGCTTCCATCCCTTTGTGAGACAGAGGAGGAGGAGGGAGGACACACCTCTTACGCCTTCTCCCAGGCATCCCTGCCATCAGCCAGGGATACCCATGGTATGCAGATGGGCTCTCTGATCCTTCCCTCAGAAATGGCCCCATGTTGAACAGAATAAATAAATATTCAATAACCCAGGGACAGAAAGATAAACAGAAACAAAAGAAAACACAGGGCTATGGCAAGCAAGGGCTGCTGAGCAGGAGAGAGAGATGGATGCTTCAAAATTTCCAGCATCAGCAAATCTGTCATAAAAGAGCAGTAACAAACTCATTTGAGGTCATGATCACCTCCAGTTATCACAGAACCATAGTTTCCAGGGTTCCCAGATGTTCCCATGGAGACATATAGTAACAGTACGCTGGAAGTCCTTTTGTGAGTCAAGCACTGTTCACTACATCAGCAGAGAGATGCTGCAACCACAAAATTTAACACTTACAGTGATATTAGAGTTATGTCTGTGTGTGGCTGGCCTGTGAAGTTTACATGATGCAGCTATTTTGGTAGTCAGCCTCAATCTCTGACTTTCCAGCCCAAATGGCTGGGTCTCCATATACAGCAAGATGCCTCAACCACTCTGCCATTTAACTCTAAAAAAACCCAAATTATGTTAACAAATTTCCAAATTATCATCTCCTTACTGTTTTGTGTTTATCTTATGCTTCTCCTTGTTTACAAATGCCAAGCATATGTGGGATTGCAGGATCAAAGCAATGCTGGATTCTCCACTGTGTCCTCAATTTGCAACTGCTTGCAGAATTAGCACGGGATAAATTAAGGCTGTCTGTCACACAGCCTCTGCAGTTTCCATCCCTCAATGTAGCAGAAGGAAAATATTTGACCCCTGGATTGTAAAAGCCTTTTCTACGCTGTCGGTCTGCCCACCTTAGAGACATACTACCTTAGAGGAAGGAAACTTCATAGGGAAATCACAGATGCAAAATATGCCTTAAGGAAATAAGTGGGTGGCAGCATATAATTAATAGAAGAAAACCTTCAGAAAATACTTGCTACAGACAGAATCAGTCTTTGCAGGAGACAGCCGTGACAAAATCCAAACCGTAATCTAATTTTTGTGGTATGCACATCCGAAAATAAATAAACAAAAGCAGTTTTAGGAATACCTCTCCCATTCAAGTCAGACCAGAACCTGACACAGCTGTGGAACAAAGAGGTTGCAAATTGCTTGAGTTTGGTATGACAGGTCTACCTGAAAGTCACAGCTCTTCTTGGCTGTACTAGCCAAAGGAGTATGACGGATTGTGTATTGTTAGGTTTTGGCTGTCTTGGATATGGTATGTGACCTGGGCTGTTTCATGGTCTTTTGTGTCAGTCAGCTGGGAGACTTCAACGCCTCCATGAACTTCCATGCACCCTCAAAGGAGACAAGGAACCACCAAGAGAATATGAAGTGTAAGAAGACTGAATGCAAGGAACTAGTGAAGAGGTGTGCTGGGGGAAGGGAAAACATGGAATTGGGAACAGTAACACTGCACCAAGAGAATGAGACATCAGCTGACCCTCAGCAAACATCAGCCATTTGGCAGGTCCCTGAGAGGTGTGGATGTGTGGAGCCCCTCTGAGGTCCTGGGTCTGGGCATATATCATGATTCTAGAAAGGAGTAAAACAGGGATGCACACTAGTTTCTGGCTGCCTGGGCAGCCCCAGCAGCACCCCAGAAGAGCTCAGTGTGAGACACCACAGCCCAGGACTGTAACTGCCCCTCAGCAGGCAGAGTTGAGAGTCCAGTGGCCTGACTAATGCTCCAACCCTGGAAGAGTTCAAGGCCAGGCTGGGAGCTGCCCTGAGCAACCTGGTCTTGGGGAAGGTACCCTTACTCATGGCAAGGGGGCGGTTGGAGCTAGATGACTTTGAAGAGCCTTTCCAACTCAAACCATTCTATGATTTTATGATCCTGAGGGCTCTGGCCTCCAGTTGTCCCTGAAAGGCCATGACCAGGTAAGATCAATGTTTAAAGAACTCATTTTAAATATATCCTAGAGATATGGGAAGAAAGTGCTTCTCATGAGCAGCCTGTCCCAAAGAGTGATCCTATATTGAGAGGAAAAACCTTTGTGTCCTAGGTTCACGAAAACACATAGCAAGAGACTGTCTGAACGTGGCTAGTAATAAATAGCATAGGCAGCATAGGCTCTTGGGTTGGTGGGAGCTGTGCTGCCTCCACAGATCCAGTGGCAGCTCAGGAACAAGGCTGACAGTGAGGGCACTCAAGCTGCCTTCTCCACCTTCTCCCAGGAGCACAGCTGGGGCTGTGACTGAAGATGGCTAGTGCTTGAGTCTGCCCCTACGACAGCAAAAGTTTGGAGTGCAGGACTGTACAAGGCCCACAGAGTGCTGCTCTTTTGAGATCTCTGGACTTTATACACCCCGTTGTTTGCCTTCTGACCTCTCCCACCCATCTAGAGCCCTAAAGAGTACAAACGTACGCACTTCCCAGCTGAGGTAAGATTGCATGTAATCTATCAAAATGTAACAATATAGCCTGAAATTTTACAGGTAGGTATCTATCTATCTATCTATCTATTTATCTATCTATCTATCTATCTATCTATCTCTCTATCTCCTGCAGGGTTTTCTTTTTATTTCCCTGCTATTTCTGAAATGATTTTTGGCATTTTGGCCTGCAAAGCAATTCTTGAGCTTTTCTGTTTAACAGCCCTGGGGTCCCATGTTTTCTGGGCACACCTTGGAAGTCCAACAATAATGGCAAACCTGCACCTTTCCCTGCCTCTATGAAAACCTACCCAAATTCAGAAAATTGAAAAATTTAAAAATTTGATGTCTGCACCTGCTCAGGCTTTATCTGAACAGGTGTTTTAACCAGCTCAAGCTAAATTTCTTCAGCATCACTGAACTCTACATTTCTCACAAGTTCCTGCATGTGACCGCACTGCACAAACATGGTCCCAGGCAGGGCATGCAAATCTGGGCAGGTATCTCTTTCTAAATCTCTCATGCAGGACTCTGGTCTCACTGCATGTGAAAAACCAAGGTCTTTGCTCACACTGTGGTCAACCCTATGTCCAAGGCACTTGGCATCAGACCTTTAATGACTACAGGATCCTTTACAGACCAGAGGTGGAAGCACTGACCCCTGTGGAACCACACCCTGAGTGTCCCCACAAAGCAGCTGGGCTGAAGCAGAGCAGGCTTTCTTCACAGCTTAGTGGCTGTTAGCAATGTTTAGGAGTAGGAAGGGGTCATGTTTAAGAACCAAGAGCAAGAAACAAGGCAGTGGGAAGAGGAAGCAGAGATGTGGTTTGAAGGGTGAGACATCAAAGTCAGACCAGAGGATAGAATTGGATCCACTGGGAGGATAAGTTTTGAGAGTTTGTCCCAAAGCAGGGAACAGAAACCTATGCTGGCTGGGTGTGGAGACAGGAGTGATGACTGAGTATGGAAAATTGGACGGAGACCTGGGACTGAAGAGCCAGATAGCTGAGAAACAGTGGCTGCATCTGTACATACTTGCTCTGCAGCATATCTTGGGGCCCTCATTTCCTGGTCATCTGAACAGCTTGGCCTGTTGAGACACGCTGCAGCTCCCATCCAGCACACATGTCCAGGTTTCCATCTCAGGATGGAGCCGGGGCATGACTAACCACACATCCAGACATGGGAACTGGGAAGCACTCTTGGGTCCAATGGTGTAAACACAGACAGCAAGTCCTGATAGGAAGCTTGAGAGAGTGGAAGACAACAACTACCTGACCACAGTTTACTAATGGAAATGAGCAGTTTGGGCATGAGGAAAGACTGGTCAGGATACGAAAAGACAGTAAGATGGAGTGTTGGAACTGGAGGACTCTTCAAGCAAAACCTTGGGAATGGGAAACAGACTTGGGGAAGCATAGGAGTGGAGTGAACATGGTGTAGTGGCACAGAAAAACCAAGTGGACTTGGCCTGACAAAGCCAAGAGGCTACCCTAATGTGACCAGGCTGGTTGTAGCAAGTCCTCACAGTGGGCTGGTACCAGCTCTGCATGGAATAAGACATCAAGAGAGAGGCTGGATGCAACCGGTGCCTACTTCAGACATTATCCACTGCCCGTTTAATCCTGTTTCTTAATTCTTGCCTGACTTGTGACACATAATCGGACTATGGTGCACTCTGTCCAGTAAAAAGAAACTTGACATGCTCTATCTGGTTGTGGTACTTGCAAGTAGAACTTTTATGCTAAATGAATGTATACCTTTGCATCCATTATTATTATTTGGGTCTAGGAGCCTAGCCTATTTCTAGTCCTAGCCTGAAATATCGAATACCGAATTCTTCATTACCTATCAAAAACACAGGTCAAGCCTTTATAGATTTCTCTGCTTGCCTAAAGCCAGTCTCTGGCACCTTTCTTAGATTGCTTTCCTGCTACTCACATTATTCTTTAAAACACTCATCTTTATTATAACACTTTGAGGCTTTTTCTCCTGACCACTTAAACCAAAATCCTACTAGTCTTAAGAGCTTCTTTTAACACTGATAATAGAAGAGACTTTCCCAGAAACATTATGCTGAAACATTACGTACTATTTCATCTCCTTTTTGGGGGATTACATCCTTATAGATTACAGTCACACTGCATATTTTATCTCAGGAAGGCTTTTCTATAAAACTCCAACATAAAAAACCAGCTCCGGACTTTGTTCTGCGGCATTTTTTTCCGAGGTGCTCAAATGAGTCTATTTGCTTCACAAATCTTGCTCAGGATTGCATCTAGTTTGCAACTCATATTTGTAACTGGAAAAAAAATTGTTTCCCAGCCAGATGCTTGCCAGGTCTCTTTTAGCAGTGGCAATAAGTAGTTTATGATCAGTTTCAATTGGCAAAAATTCCAACAAAGCTTTTTTACACCTCATGGCCTGGGACCAAGTCTTCCTTCCCTATTTGAGTGCTGTGACATTTCATTTCTATAAGTACACATGACACATGATCCACTGTATTGCTACTTGGCTGGTCTCCAACCAGTTAGGCCAGTTTTGCTGTGGCTTACATCTGTGGTGGAACAATTTAATCCCAGGTTTTCCTTATGTGAGGGGATTAGGGTACTGGTGTGGTAGGAGAAAGCAGGGGGAATGCAATGAGCCTGTTGTGGAAAGGAAAAAGAGGATAAGTCACTCTCTTCCAGTCTTGGAAGAGGAAATGATCTTCCTGGTAATGCATGGTGAGATGACCTCAGCAGGGGCAGACATCCAGCCATGCCACCATCCAGACTGACCACAGCTCCAACACAGAGGAGAAAGGACAAAGGAAAAGATAGGCCATGAATGGTCGAGATAACCTGGTGCTAGGACTGGAAGATAATAAGGAAAGATGAGGGAAAGAGGATGATTCAGAGCAAGGGAGATGAGGTGATGGTTTTTAGGTCACTAAAGAGGAGGTGAAGAGACAAGAGAAAGACAGGACTAGATAAAGACATCTTGGTTGAAGACTCAAGAGGCTGGAGTTCTCAGTCATTTCAGTGCTGAATAGTGGATGGTTTGGACATGGTCTAGTTTGCAGCTAGGGAAACAGGCTTGCACCTCCAGATTGATGATTTTTCTTTTGGATTGGGTTGGGTTTGTTTTGTTGTCATTTTCCTTTGTTGTTGTAGTTTGGGTTTTTTATTTCAAAGATTGCAACCTTATCTACAAGTTTAATCACACTGCTGGAAGAGGTCTGAGCCAGTCCTGTCATAGGGCTGTCTGTAGACAACTTTGCATTTAAAATAGTAACTTCTAGATTGTATTTGTCTACTTTACTTCTATGTACCATAACAATCATTGGCTTAGAAATTGGTTTGCTGACACAAATACAGTTTTCCCTTCTTACAGTCCTCCTTTTCAAGGAGTTCTTGTACCCTTGTCTGCCATGACTAGGCTACCAGAGAAGCCATGCTGGTGGCGCCTCAACAGCAGGATAATGAAAAATATCTTGTGGAAGTCTCAGTCCTTGGAAAAGTAGTCCTGTGACAAGCCTTTGATGCAAAATCTAGCTGCCACCACCATTACTCCTAGTAAGCAAAAGGACCACTGTTCTTAAGCTGATCATAGAGATACCTTTAGAAGTACTGTCAAGCTTGCCATCTTCACAATTGTCCAGGATTAGGCACCTAGAGACCACTGGAACCTCAATTTTAGATCTCTATCTGGGAAACTATTTGCAGATAGTTAAAAGGGTTATTATTTGTCTCAGAATCCAGACCTGCAGGTTCTGCTCTCAACTGGGCCTTGGTCAAGGTAGCTCATAATGCTTCTAATTCCTTGGATAGGACATTGCAGAAGTTACTTCACTAACTTTGATGTGTACAGATTAACAGTTTTACAGAGGATCCCATATGACTACTGTTAAAATGCTGTTGCTATGTTCTCTTAAAACAATCGGCATCTCAGTCTAACGCAAATATTAGTAAAACTACTCTGATCATTTACAAGCACAGCTGCAGGCAAGAATATTCCCACAAGTGCCTGCTAGGGTGCAATGCAAGCAGACTGGGATGCCAAAGGTCTGTGTGGCAATTGCTCATTTAAAAGCACATATTGGTGGTGGGCAGAAGAATAGCAGAAAATACTGAGAGGGAAGGTGGGAAGCCGTAGGCCTGCGTCTAGGGGAAGAGCTTCAAAGACTGGAAAGGAGAAGGCTGAAAATGAGAAAGAACCAAGGCAGTAGAAGAGGTGACCAAATTGGCAGCCCCATCAAGTATGAAAGGAAGGTGCCACCCATGCCTCTGAGATGACAAGATATTGAAACCCTCTGGCTCAAGCAAAGCCAGGCAGCAGCAGATTTAGGAGGAAGGATCAAGGTTTGGAAAACAGGTGGGTGTTCCTGGACAAAGGTGGCTTTATCACAGTGTCTTTCACTACCATTTTGACTGTCAAGTCTGCTCCTCCTTTGGGGTATTCTAATTTCAAGGTTTTTCAGTAAAGGGGCAGTGTCATTGCTTGGCAAGGCTCCTAAAGCAAGCACTACAATCCCTAACATCCTCTGAGGTACGTGTCCTGTCAAAGCCAGCCAAGTTAGGAGCTAGTCAATGGATAGCTACCACTATGGCCACACTCAGGTATTAGAAATACGTTCTCATTCCTAAAAGAGCCAGGTTGAGTTTTCTTCAGCTCTCACCTGTCCAATGGTTTATGGATTCCCAAGGTCAGGAGCAATAAAATATTAACATCTAATCTGTCATACCACCAATGAAAACTATAATCTGGCCCATGACCTCACGTGAGTACCAGGTTGTTAACTAAAGAAAGGAATCAAATCTTCCTCTAATAAATACTCCAGACTGTGACAGGTAAAATTCAGGTCATACGTCTCCTTTGAAGTTTTAATGGCCACTCCAATTTTATGATAAAGCCACTTACCTTATGTTTGTAGTAATTTTGCAAAGCCTGAAGCGGCTCTAGTCATCTTTGGTGCACAGTTCTCAAGGATAAAGCTCTCATAAAACTACAAGCTTCAAAGGGATTAGACCTCTTCTTTTCTCTCCTCTCTGTCTCTCTTTTTTAAAGGAACATTTCTGAATATTTCCTCTCCTGTTTTCCACATAGTTCCCTGCAGAGTCTCCTCGTTGAACCCTGCAAATAGACTTCTTCCTCGTGCTCTGTCACTCACTAAAATAAACCAAACCAAACCAAATCAAACCAAGTAAAATAAAATAAAATAAACTGCCTTTTCCCTTTTCATTATAGTGCAGCAATTTTCTGGGCAATTTCTGCTTTTTGTCTTTATTCTATTGTCAATGCAGAGCAATTTGAAGCAAATCAATAGAGCCTGTGTATTTGATATTTCTCAGGCTCTAAGAAGGACCACATGCAGCAGAACTGCTCCCCTGAATGCCATGGGGTTTTGTTTGTTTGCTTCCCTCCTTTTCAAGTCAGGGCAAAGTCAAGCTGAATCTGCCAAAGCTTGAACTCCAAAGCTAATGTCCATCCTGGTAAATGAAACAGTGCTGGGGAACATTCCCAGGCACTGGAAGGCAATTGTCTGTGGTGTTTAATTGTTAGCACAGTGCCTGGCACAGCAGAGCCAGGGCCAAATTTCCCGAACAATTCCCAAGCACAGGCCAACAGCTGGCATGGGCTGGGGCCACTCTCAACAGGCAGCTTGTGTGCAGGGCAAGGAGGAGAGAGGAGGTCGGTAATATGGATGCACTGTTTCCATCTCCACTGGCCTCAGCACCAGGGAACAGTCCCAAGCATGTTTAATTTACGAGTACAGACGCAGCTCTGATTGCTCAAACAAGGCTTGTACAACTATACTGTTGCAAGGAGAAAGCTGCTTATCCATCTTGCTGGCATAAACATATATATTTTTGCTTGTAGAATGATTGTATGCATTGCCTCGGCTGTAAGACTCATGTGTTTCCATTAATTGCTAAGGGTGTTTTTTCCAGATGTTCAGGCTTAAGTGCAAGAATGAGACACTTGGGGGGGAAAAAAACAAAAACATTTGTTTATTTTGCCAGTTCTCCAATGGCGTTAAGAATTAAAAGTCTGAGATGGAGCAGATAGAAACTTTCTGCGCTTACAACTGAGCACTGGAAAACAATTCAAGTCAGGTGTCTGTCAGGCATGAGCCAAACCATCCCCAACCACAGTTGTGCAAATAGCATACAGTTCAAATTAATTTGGTTTTATCTGCAAATGTGCCAGTCCCAGATGTTTCTCCAGGCATGGTAAGGTGCACCAACCCACACACCTTATGGCAGCAGTGGCTGGTGGTATTTGCATGGAAAGAACACTTGCTTGGAAACAAGTTGAAGACTGGTCAGATGGTCATCCTCTTTGGAGTTACCAGACCCCAGATAACACCCTATTCCCCACTCTGGGGGCAAAGTGAGCAACAGGCAGAAGAAACAGCAGAAAGTGTCTCTAAGGGACCATCACAAAACAGCAATCCCAGACACAAGAAAATAAAGGATCATCTGCCAGCCACTATATGCAAGCTACATAACACAAATACACAAAATAATCTCCCAAAGATGATAAAACAGGAACATGTGGGTTCCCTGAGACTAATTTGTCTGCAGATGGTATATGTCAGAAATAGCTGGTATTCAGAACTGTCTTTTCAGGGCACGCTTCTTTAAGGTTACTGAAAAGTTCCTTTATTCAAGAAATTAGCTTAAATGTCCTAAGGCACAGAATGTACTCTGAAAATACTCACATTTCATTTGATTGCTGTTGTTAATGTTTCAGAAATGAAGTAAGTTTTCCCCTGGGGACATTGAGCCTGGCTTACCCATTTGTCTGAGCTTCTTCAAAGGAGGAATGACTCTTAGTTCTGGCCTGATAACAGCACAGGAGAAAAACTAAACACAGCATTAGGAAAACAGCGATTTATTAATTTTTTGGGGTGGAGGGGAAACCACAGGTAAATTTAGTAATAGCATATGAATATTTGTATAAGAAAACTACTGTTATTTCATTACTTACGTGAGAACACAGAGAACAAAAAAACAAGCCAAACTAATTTCAACTTCAAGTGTATCTGAACATATTTCTATTGCTTTTGCTTACCCACACTTTATGAATTTCAATTTCATTCAAGGGATTCATCAGAGATGGGCAGAGGGGAAAGATGTGGAGCATGTAAGGCTCTTACTAACTGATAATGGTCAGCAGAGGAAATGGTGTTAATCAGGCAAGAATTCTGCCATCTTCCACAGCAGAAATCTCACTGTATTCAAATAAAACTGGAAAATGAATCTCTTTTAAAGGATCAAATCTGAATCCAGCCCCAGGAGACACAGCAGATTAAAAGATTGGCATCCAGAAATTTGTTGTGAAAACTCCCCAAGAGAAACACACACAGACTTTAGGTCTTCTTTTCTGTCATACTTAAATACAGCCAATTTTTCAAATTAAACCCTATTTCAGTGTATTATTTCAATCAGTGATGGTGGTTGCCCAGTCCAGCCCAAAGTCTACAAGGTGCCTAGAGTCACCTACAAGGTGGTGGCAGTGCCCACCTGGTGCCAGCTCTTCACCAACTCTACCAAGGAAGAAGGCTGCTCCCACAGACCCAGACCTCAGAGCTGTCTCTGGTGCCAATGCAGCCCGCAGAAACAGATTTCTCAAGCCTGCTCCAGTCATGTGAGTTACTGAAGTTGTAAATTTCTTCTTCTCACAGAAGCAAAACGTCTGATCCACCTAAAAGGGATTTAGCGCCTAAGGTGGGGTGTAATGTAAGCACACAATCCAGAAAACATTCATACTGCTAATGTTTAACCCTACAGCTTAAACTCTGATAAATTTATGAGTTTAAAATTCCTTATGGGGTCCTAGAGCTATGCTTCTGTAGATTTGCAGCAGAGCCTCAGGCTTCATGCTGTTAAGGACTCAATGCTCACCCCCTTTCAGGATCCAGAAACAAGGTGTTGCCCTGCTTAAATCCTCTTGGGATCTTAATCTCAAAGGCACACTTCTGGTTCATGTTCTACATGTCCACAGCTTCTCACAAGCTGCTGCTGTTTTTCTTTGCTAAGCCACCAGCTTGAAGGAATTTGATGATGGTTCCCTTCTCTGATGGAGCAAACTATGAAGCAGGATAGTGCACCAGTGGCCTGGAGATGCAGTACTGGCTCCTCCTGGCCCTGAGAAAGCCAAAAGCACGCATCCACAACTTCCCAGGATACCCAGCAGGCCATGGACTATTCAGGGGCACAGTGAGAGCTCACTTCTTTTGTGTTGATCCTCCTCAAGCAGCCAAGACCGGTGGATTCATGGGACTGGAAAAAGAGAATGATAAGTCTGCATCCTCTCAGCATGGGTACTGACCTGGGAGACTGGGATTCTGGTCCCTCTGAGGGGTCTATGTCCTTTTTTTGGTCTAGTGATCCACCTCAATGGGTTGGAAATAATGACAAACCACAATAACAATAGCCAGCTAAACAAAACCAAGTATAAACAGAAACAACAACTGATGCTGGGAAGAGAAATGGCCTTTGGGGATATTATTTTGAAGACTTGAGACTTTGATTTCCCAGGCAGAGGAGATGGCAAATCAGCCATTGTGACTCCTTGTTTCTTAAGAAAGATACAAACCACATTTTTCAAAATCTTCCCGTAGCCAAAGCTGTTGAACTGACTCTACTAGAGTAAAAAAGAGTGAGGCAGGAAAATGGGGAGGTCAGCACAAAAACAAAGGTTGGATACCCCACAACTCCACTCTGAAGCCCTTCTAAGTTGCTGCCTCAAAAGTGCAGAATCTCCTTTGGCATTGCATGTTTTTGCTTGATCCCATGGGAAGGAGAAGGCTCTGGTTAGCTTCCTGAGCCCTGTGTGGAATAAAGACTACACTAAGTGCAAAAGTAGTCACAGCATGTCCTATGTACTGACACAAGCACTGCCCGTACAGGAAGAAGTTTGCCCCTGTTATACAGGACAGGGAGACCGGCAGAACACAAACAAGCTACGCTGTTATTGTTTATGCCACAAATTCAAACCTGAGGCAGGTGAGAAGGGTGCCCCAGCCAGCACCAGTGTAGCATCTGGCCACAGGCAGGCAGAGCTGGGTCAGGGCAGCACTGGCCCAAGACCATCACCGCAGCTGCCCGGTTGGGTGGGAAGGAGCAGCAACAGGAGCTGAAGCTATGGGAGCAATAGGAAATATGAATCAAGCTCAAGACTGATAGGCAACAGAAACAGGACAGGGCAGAGACCCAGAAGGAAAAGTGGAGGAAGGAAGCCTGCTTTGGCAAGCTACCCTTGAGACCTCATTTCAGGATGCTGTCTGCTGCCACCTGAACAGGTTCTCCTGCAGAAATAACTCACATTTCTAATCTGCCTAGCTGAAGTTACTCTTTTTTTAAGTGTGAATTCAGTTTGTTTCTGTAGTAAAACCACCCTCCCTCTCCCTATATCTCCTTTCCTCCCCCCCACCTCTGATTTAGGAGACTCCAAAATAAAGAAATTGTCTAATCCTTGGAAAAAGAAAGCCATTGTTATATTTTTTTCTCAATACAGTACACGTCAGAGGGAACGCAGAGTTTTAAATTTACCCAGTCACTTGGAAATTTGGAATAGACACTAAGGAGCACCCATTTTCTCCTCAGCTCACCTGTGGAGCTTGCTGCTGTGACAGGTCACCAAAAGCAAGTATCTGCCAGGATTCAGAACTGAACTGAATGTGCAAATGAACATGCACACGCACACCCCAATATATATTTATATACATATTTATAAATAAACAGCAACTATTTTTAGAAAGGACAATAACAACATCAAAGGAATCTGGTGAACAAAGGTGCTCTTCATTTGTCATGGACTGGCCTTTGTTGTATTGAGTCTGGGCTTTGCCTGATCTGCCATGGGTTCTCCAGTGGTCTGAGTCTGCTCAAATCCCAAATCCGAAACAAGCAGCATTGGTGAGGGTGTTGGATACATTGTAGATGACAACAACAACAACCTAATGGTTAGTAGTGGATGAGAAGAGGAATAAGTAAACACAAGCAAAGTATGCAAGTTGCTTTATTAAAAGCATACCCATTGGGCTGCTTCTGCTACTTACAGTGGCCAATAAATTCCCTCTGTCCTAACACACTCAAAGTGCCAGGATACATTATTCAGCACATGAGTAATCAACCACATTCTTTTGGCTAATAGTAAGTTGTTGAGCCAGTCTCTTGTTCATGAAGGTCAATAGCAACACCACTATGGTAGCTGCAGAGCATGGCAGAGCCTTGTGGCACCATACCCACCAGATTAAAACAAGGATCCGTGCAAGGATCCCATGTGATGAAGGCTACAAGTTTCCCAAGTAGGTAGAGGGACTCCTGTGGAGGATCAGGCTGTAAAGTCACATAGAAAACCATGAGAAGGCACTCAGCACCCAGTCAAGTGAAGGATGAGGTGTTCACGTGGCCACCAGAAAAACCAGTTGGTCTACCGGATTTTCTCTCTTCGCGTGGAATGATAATTTGGGTTCTGAAGGATAATTGGAGAGTTGAATTTGAGGGTGGCCTCGGTACCTTGGGGGACTCTGAGCCAGCTGCTGTAAAGGAACCGAGCAGGGGCTATGGTAACAGTGCTTTTTCTCACGGGTTTTGAGACCAGGCAAGCTGTTGAACTCCTGTATCAATACTGCATACTGCAGCTGCAGTGCTTGCCAGAGAAGAAAGCCCCTCTACTTTAGGTTTTGTAGCATATTCTCATGCATGGGTCTGTTCTCTCTCTCTCTCTGCTTGCATTAGGTTAAATGCTGCTGAAGTAGACTAGCCTAATTATGGCCTTTCATTCAAGATTAATATGAAGCCATTAGGCTGGTTTATGCAACCAGGTAGCTGAGCAATAGAAACATCTAAAACAAGTATGGGGCAACACTGGAGGCTGAAACCATGCAATCAGCGGGCTTTCATTGTGAAAAGGTATGGGAAACAGGGGAGCGAGTGCTGCCTTCATCCACAGACTTGAGACAAAACTCAGCAAAGAGGACAGAGGGCTACCAAACCCACCACCAGTCCAACTCAAACCAGGGACTGAGCTAAACAGGGGAACTTGCCAATCCCAACGCCCCCATCACTGCTGTTACTCACACCTCCCTCTGTGCTCAGCAAAATAAGCTCTGGTAACTCTTTCCCAGACATGGACAACTGCCCAGTTCACTGCCAGCTTCTCTGAGCAGAAACACCTCCAAGAAACTTGGGTGTTTTTCTAACAGCTGGATCAGAAAAGGGTAATGGCACAGCAACGCTTCTGGAAGCCCTCTCTCCCTATGCTCCAAAACATTGTGCTTACTTTTGCAGTTGTGGTTAGGTGAGATGCAGGGAGATTTTGTTGGTAATTAACTGGGTTTTCACTGACTTTTTTAATGCCACCCTAGCTATTTTTTTAAAAGGAGGGATTTGGTGACATTTGAGAGAGGCTAATTAAGAGAGAAAAACCAATTTTACAAATTTGATTGTAAGGAAAACACAGAATTTCAAGACAGGATTTAGGAGACAGAGTTTATGAGACAATAATGGAATTTTGAATAAATTATTGATTTGAATATTAACATCTGATAGCAAATCATATTTAAACTGACTTTTATTTGGTTTAAGATAGATTTCTTTTTAAAAGCCCAGAAGGCCTTTTCTCTTGAAGCTTAGAGGAAAGAAGACAGATGCACCCCCAGATCTGAACATACACAACCAGTTGAAATTTCAAGTGAACTGTACTTCCATCTCCCAAGGGAGAAATACTGAAAAGGAGACATTGATATGGTAGGTATTGCATAGTGCTGCTGCGGGACCTTCCTACCTTCCTAGGGCATGGAAGGACCTTTCTGGAGAGAAATTTCTTTTGGGCAACACTTGATGAGTGTGAATAGGTTTTAACTCTTTTGTAAGTGGGAAGGAATTTGTATACTTCTATACACCCAGCAGGTACCTTTGATTTCCAGTCATGCTACTGTCAATGGACAACTGCAACTGTTTTCAAGCAACCCACCACTTCCTTTAAAGCTCAGATGGCAGAAAAGCACCAACCCTTATCCCTTCACATTTCTTATTTTCATCAGGGCAGGATGCAGAAGTGCCAGGTACTTTCCAAAGAGGCAGTCCCTGCTATGTAGAACAGACATTCTTTGCTTAATACTGTCATGATTTCCAGCTTCCACTGCAAAACACAGAACTTTCACTGTCAGGAGCTAGAGAGAGCACACACACGCACAAACACATTAGGCACTTTGTTTTATTTTGCAAAAAAAAAAAGAGTCTTTATATATAAACCATTTCATTCTCTCTCAAAACATTCTACAACTATACAGCTGTTTGCTCCATCATTTGCATAGGAAATACCACAATACAAAAATAAGGTAGGGGGGAGGCAAAAGAAGCAAAACAGCAACCAATTTCTGCATGTGTTTCCACGTATAAACATTTGAAGCCTTACAAAATTATTTACATCGTTTGTCAACTATGTACACTGAGAGCAACATTTCTAACTATAACAAACAAAACTATAATTTATCAAGTATACGTAAAATTGTCTTAAAAAAAAAAAGAGTCTATCATATACCACAAATAAATAAAGACAAACAACAGTTTTAACAAAGCTAGGTTTTCCTGCAAGACCCTTTTTTGGTATTTTGATTGTCTATTCTAGCCTTTGGTTGACAGCTTAATATTACGGCTTGTTAATTTCAGACACTTACTAGGTTTGTTTGGTTTTCTCCTGTTGTCTGGCCAAATCCTACCTGGTCTAACCTCATCTTTGGCCCTTCATCTATGATTTCAAGGCTGAGCACGGTGGATCAAAGTCATAGTTAGCATAAAAGGGCACCATTTCATTGACTTCAGTGGAATTTCAGCTACTTCTGTCAGCAGAAAATTTTTCCCTGCATGTGTCAATCTGAACAGTGGATTAACTAAACTGCACTGTAATTTTAAACAAAATTACTGTATCCTTTACCTTCTAGCAAATTACATCCAATATCCACATGAAACTAGATCATACTGGTGCTGAACCAGCTTAACATGTCTGTGTATGGAAACTGCATCCTAAATCCTTCTTTTTAAAGTGATACTAAGTTTAGCTTATAGTAAGAGGTTTAACATTCTGTGTTCATTTTAACTATCCCCACTATTTTGGCTTCCAACATTGACTTTACAGTTCATTCTGCATGTTTTGCCCTTTTAAGCAATTTGAAAACAAAATCCTGCTTTGAATATTCAGTGCACACCATTGAGTTAACAGGTACAAAACGTCTGACTAAATTGGTACTATTTTGAGAGGTATTTAAGTAACTTTTATAAATGTGCCATGTTATCAAATGTAAAACAACTGATTTTTTCAGATGTTTCTTAGAAAACTTTTGTATTAAACCTAAAAAGCTGATTTGCGTATTTACAAAATCTTTGTCATAGCAAACATGCAACACACAGAACAAAATGCTTTGTTCTATGGCTGTTTATTAATTTTTCTATGTATTTTATATCCACAGAATGGCTTAACATTAAAAAAAACCCCCGCATGTACTTAAGTATGTCCAGTAAAAACCTGACAGATTACAGTTCATGGCTTTTCCACTGTGTGCATTCTTCTGCATCCTCTCGTTGATTTGTTTACTAAACATTGTCACAATAATGACAGTGCTTTGGTCAAAACACTGCAAGAGGAAAAAAAAAAGTATAAAGCTGCAATGTGTCGAGATATAATACTTGTAAAGAGATGAAACCTGCTGACTAAAGCCATATACATCATGAAAGCAAACAAACGACCGAACACTCTGGTAATCGTGATACAGTGTCTTCCCTTTTTCTGCATAAATATACAAAATATACATTTCCAGTTTCTTTTGAGATTTCTTTTAAATGGATATACTCAAAAATTCAACTAATTTCAGTTGTATGTTGAGAGTCAATAGGAAATTGCATAGATACAAAACAGCCTCAATGAGCAGTCCAGCTCTTAGTTCTGATGCCTCTTCATGTGGAGCGCCAGGTGATCGGAGCGGGAGAAGCTCCGGTTGCAGACGGCGCACTGGAAGGGCTTGGCCCCCGTGTGCTTCCTGTAGTGGCGCGTCAGTTCATCCGAGCGGGCGAACCTCCAGTCGCAGCCTTCCCATGTGCACTTGTAGGGCTTCTCACCTGGAAGAGAGCACAGAGAAATGAACTGTCAGCTCTAACTCTTGAGCAGAAAACTGATGTGGGTCCACACTGAACAGCACTGCATCTCAATTACAAACAAGGAGCTGACATATCCTCATTATTCACAGCTCTATTCATCAAGCCCCAAACTAACAGCCCCTTTGTTTTTCTCAGAAAATTTTGCTCTTGAAAATGGGATTTAACACCTCAGTAAAATGCACAAAATTTTCAAACATGCAAATTGGAGAGAGCTACGGTACAGAAATGCAGGGTTAAAAAACCTGCATGAGATCAAAATATTCTCCTTTACACTCACCACAGTATGAGAGGGAGTAGGGGAAAAAAAAGCAGTCTCATGTGACAATCCAGCCTGGTTTGTAACTTACACTTGCACCTTTCAAAAATGGGTAAGCTAAGTTATACAGTGCTTTTTTAAGAGGTCCGAAATGGGAAGGAAGACATCTATAAGGATTCTTCGCAGTGTGCAGATCTGTTCAAGAACTTCTGATGTGTGAAGAAAGGGGCACAGTGTGTTACAAACACAACGGGGATAGTATTTTCCAAAATGTCACAAGCAATAAAAACTTGTGGTATCCTGCTTGGGGCTACCTACATATAGGAGAAAGTGCCTCAAAGTTCAAAGCACCCATTTTCAGAATGAAATGTCTTTAATCGGGTGCTTAAGTAGCCGTATTTTAGAGGTGGCAAGTGCTTGCTGTCTTCAGCAGTCTACACTGACATAGGAGGAACATGGTATCTCTGAAAACTTGCTGTGTTACAGCAGCTCTGAATGCAACTTCAAAATAACCACCTGGTCTTGAACATACCAGCCCAAGCAGCTGAAATGTTCACATTCATCCATTTTAGAACTAGAAACACAGTATTTTAAGCATGCCTACAATTTACAGGTGTTTGCTGAAATGGGAGAAATATGGAGTCACACAGCCATGACAACTTCTGTGTGAAATCAGAATTTTACACGGGTATGTACACCTGCCTAGGAGCTTGTGTGGGCATGATGTCACCATACAAGCAAGCTTCATATAAATAAAGAGGTTAATGTTTGGTGTTGTTCGACAAAAACACCTTTCAGTTGGGAGAGTGAATTGCTATCTATATATCTTACATTAATTTGACCCATTTGGCAAGAAGAGAAAGAAAACCCGAGTGTGTCAAAGCACTTGGCAGTAGCTTCGTCTAGAGCAGTAACTGACCAAAGCTGAGCTTCTCAAACAGTTCTTTCTAATCCATCTTACAGATCTTCTACATCTCCACTGGTCTCAAACCTCTACCCTGACAGCAGTGTGAAGTGCCTCATACTTTTCCTTGTTTTACCACCACACAAGCATGTGGAAGAAAGACAGGAGACAGTATCCTGCAATCAGAGGGCTTATTCTGCATCAGTTATGCAGGTAAAACCATCTGAGAAGCTCCAAAACACTACTTCAGAGGCACTTATTTATCATGCAGATGAAATTATGAAACTGTTTTTGTCTGGGAGTTTCTACTGCTTCATCTGATGAACTAGCAACTTTTCTACCACTGACTGCAGAACTGGCCCTTTACTCCTAATGGGGATGTGACTTTGCACTGGCAGGTGTTGTCACAACCAGAACCAGACCTTTCCAAGAAAAACTAACCACCTAACAATCTCATTGCATAAACAGCAACTGTGATTTATTGAAATCATGCTGGAAACATAACATCCCTTAGGAAAAACAAGAGCTTGGCATCACCTCTCACAGAATTTGTAATTATTTGGTGGATCACAAATCAGAACAGAAATCATCACAGATTTCTGTCACAGCTGAATTTAGTCTGTCTGAGTAAATTCTGAACTTACTCAGAGTAAATTCTGATGCTGATTAGGACTGGAATGATCTATCATACAGGATTCTTTTTTGCTCCATGAAACACATATTGTAGGCTAAAATACAGATTTCATGCAAACCCAGTGTGTAAAGCTTTTCTAACACCAGTGAAGCCGGCTGAGATAACACATTTGGTCTTCACAATAGAATGACAGGAAAGATCCCCATTCAGTGAGGGGTATTTTGCACTGTATAGATGATCCTCAGCATATTTTAACTGGGTTATTAATGGAGGCTGTAAAAGCCTGTGTTGATGATCCAAAAGCACAGCACCAGGGAGATGATCTTTGAACACTTTGTGCTAAAACACACGTGCACACACAGAGGTTACACAAAAGCATTACTCCTGCATTTGAACTGTCTTAATTTAGAACCAATGTATTTATTTCTTTTCCTTATTTCTTTTTCCTTTTCTCCCTATGTACTTTAAATTATTCTTTAGAAGTCTTCACTCAAAACTGCCACATTACACCTGATGCTGAGTCCTGTGAGGCCAACACCCTCACTTTCCAGGCAGAGGACATACAGTCAGGCCTCTATCTACTCCGAATGCTTCCTCTTATGTTTTGCAGATTTATACAAGGAATGACAGAGAAGGTAAAGAGGGCAGGAAAATAGCACTGGTTAACAAAAGCCTGGGAACATCCAGACCAGACTGGAATGGGGACCTGGAGATTAAAATCTGTTTCCAAGTCTGGCGCTGAGGAGGTACGAAGTACACGCAACTTTCACTGAGTGTCGGACTGTGCTGCACTGTAAAAGCAGCCTCAAAGTCGTCCTGTGTAGGTGGCACCTGACCCTGTCAGAGTCCAAACAACCACAAAAAAAGCTGCTCCCCGTTAAAACTTTTCCTAACACGCAAGCAGTGTCAGCAGGTACTGTGAAGGCTCCTGGCAGAGGAAGTGCCGGCGTGCTGGCAATCTGGGCAGTGGTGATCCCTGTGCCCTGCTGGGTGCCACGGCGTCCCAGACAATGCTGAGTCCCACGGCCAGAACTCCCACCAAACTCCAGGGCACTCAACTTTGTAGAGACACTGTTTAGAAACTCACCACACTGTCATGGTCACTTCACTGCCTGCCATAGCCACGAACCCTCCTGGGCAACAGCGCTGCACTGGGGAAAAGCTCAGGCAGTGCCATGCAGAGCAGCACCGCTCCTCCTTGCTGGCAGACTTCTGCAGACCTGAGCTAAACCAAGCGGTGCTCAGGGGATGAGCAGAGGCAACGAGCTGGTGCCTTACTCAGATTGTTTTAATAGTGTTACTTTTATGTACTGGAAATTAAAGCCAGAACGCTGCTTTTAACCCCTGCTTTAGCCAACAGTGAGAACTGGAAAATGTATTTTTAGTGCCAGTGTAGAGGCCCGGATTATTTTGAATAAATCCTAGGGGTAAAATACTGAATATCTATGTTTGTAATGCTAGTTTCCGTTGGAAAGTTCTATTTAAAAACTGAATCAATTTCAAATGTTTTCCTTTTGGGCAAGAAGGAAGGGGGGTAAAAAAAGGTAGGTGGAGATTAATTTTCACTCCTTCAGAGCAAGCAGAAGAACAACTAGCTGGTAGTGTTTCCTCTCTCCCAACCTATACACATGCTTTTTGTCATTTAGCAGAAATAAGAATATGGTTTAAGTTCCTGCAAGCAAGGGAAAAAGAGTCTCACATATTTTCTGAAGGGATCCTATTTCTTTGCTGTGCTGACTTTAAAGCTCTGAGAAACCTGGGTTGAAGACTTAGTTTTTAAAAAAGCAGGTATACACAGCAAGAGACACTGAACTCTTTATCCACTGTTTTTGTTGGCTACATAGTAATGTAAGATTTGTTTACTTTATTGATTGTGCGAAATACAGTAGCCGTAAAGTTTCAGAAGTATTTGGTTTTCCTCCAGCAATTTAGGGCTTCTATAGGGTGTTAAACCAAGAATGCCACTGGTCATCAAATATGAGGGCAGTACGGCTCAGTTACTGGAACACGATTGCGGTATCAAACAGATATTTCACTGTAAAAGCAAGAAAACAGCTAACTCCTCCACTTCAGGGGAGCTTCCACGGGATTTGTTAGAATGTCAACACTGTTCAACTAAAACACCATGGAGGAAGCTGGTACCGATTTCCAGCCAAATAGCACACTCCAACCCTTTCTTCCCAAGCCAGAAATATTATACACAGCACTTCTGGGAAACAGAACTGCTTTCCTTTAAATTATACTTCAACAGGATAGGGATTTCATAAGTTTAATTGGATTTCTGCACAACCTCCTTCCAGTATCAATGATTTAAAATATTTTGCTAGGCTTATACATCACAAAATGTATTTTTAAGTTCATGAGCTCTTAATATGTATCCATTCTCCAGTTTTAAAAAAATACATTTGCGGAGCATGAGAATGAGACTTGTATTTGAGCACAGAAATTTTAAGCCCTAATGTTTAGCTTGGAAGGTCTTTTAAAGAAAGCATGGAGTAAGAGATAAGGGAGTTTAACCTGAAGGGAGACTATTTTGCTTCCAATGTACCTATTAGTTATAAAAAAATTATTCATACTGCTGTGAGATTACAAGGATGTCAAAAAGATGTTTAGATGTTCACATAAAATACGTTACACTAACCAGCCACCTTAACAGATAAAATCTCCTCTGGCAGATCCCATGGCTGGGGCTTCTTATCAATACCACAAGAGAGTGGTCTGCGCCAGTAAAGCACACATACTGTGTTGCCTCTTCTCCCTTTAATTTCTCTTCTGATTCAGTTGTGCCAAAATGCACCGGTTGCTTTCCTAACATTTAATTCCAGTTGCTGGCAGTGACCCTCATGGCCACACTCATTTGGGTAAGGCACAGTGCCACCAGTGGGGGGGTGACAGACATTTTGAAGACACCCTGTTATCTTCAACACGCAGTCTCTCTTCAAGAACCTGTTTATGCTTGAAATTATTTGGAAAAAACAAGTCACTGACAGCCTCTATTATTGACGAATCTCCCCATTAACAAGAAAATAAGCTTCCTTATTTCACCAAGGAGTTTTATGACTTTATTTCTGCAATTCACTGCTAGGACGGCTTTCTTTAAAAATAAAGTTGTAAACAGCAAGGGCTGGATTTTCAAACCTAAAGTTAGGTAACTCTACTGTTATGCAGAAATCCAAATACAGGTATTACACCAGCCAATGCCTGCAACTTCACTTGTTTCCTATCAGAAATTTCTGTCAGAGCAGCGAGTTTGGAGCATCCTTAAGGAATAAAAAGCAGCACACTTTCCAGAGACTTCAAAATGACAGCACCTGATTACAGCTCATAAGGGTATAAAGTATAAAGACAGCCCCTCCTCCAGTCTTGCCATCATTTTAATACTACTTGTGCTTATTATTTCCAGTGGCAAGTGGTTGGCCTTAAAAATATTCAACTAGGTATAATAAAATTGTGGCAGGTAAAGCCAAAGTTTCTGCACCAAAACTGCACCAGTTATGTACATAACTTTTACAATGCTCAGCTTTAAAACAGATTATTAAAAAGATTTATGTTGTCTCAAAGCTTTGTGGTGCATTTGTCTTCAAATTTTTCACGTTAACATCAGTTGTCTTAATTCCCTGACATGCTATAGCCTCAAATTTTAGAAAAAATAAGAACAAATGAAATGTTTTTTCTATTTTAGTTTGCTTGAAATAGTGTTTCTCTAGCTCACGGTACCATAGTAGTTTTAAACTCTGACTGGGTCATGGGACCTGGATGCAGTTACTTGGGTGTATGTCTGCAAGCATTCAGAAGTTTTTTGCTCCCAACATTTACCTAAAATCAGACCTTCTTTCTATTATTGACTAAGTCCTAAGTGCTGTAGTCGTCATTAAAAGCAGCTTCTTGGCCTGTTTTGGTTTTGGGTTTTTTAGAAAAAGAACAGAAAGCTGAGTTTTCAAAATATATACTCCCTCAGGTGTTTAAAAGCTCTTTTGTGCACTAAAATTCTCAGTTGTCCAAGATGGAGATGGATGAGAGGGCTGACAGCACACGAGGTACATCCAGCTTATTCTGTGAGTGACAAAACATTCAACGACATTTAGTGCTTAAAACATCCATCCATAAATGATATGAATGAGCAACATATGCTGCACACTTTTAAATGCAATAAAGTCTCTGCCTACTATAGTAGTGGCTAAAGGGGGACTATTAAACACTACTTCACAATGAAACAGCATTTTAAAGAATTCTGTAACAGAGAGATTTGAGCTCAGCACGAAGTCCGACCACTGATAAATGAAGCATGAAGAGGAATAAAAGATAACTGACGGGTGATCAAAGAGGACAGGGAAAGGAATTCACTTTCTGACTACAGAGGTGCAGAAGGCATTACCTTCTCAGCACTCCCACCAGTGCTTGAAGCGCACTTATTTTGCTAAGTGTTGTCTTACGCAGTTCAAGGATTAGTGGGGAATCTTGACTGGCCTGTGCAATGGTTTATTTTCCTTCTGGTATAACATTCTGTCTTAACAGAGGTGGTCTCTCTTCAAGGAGATATGCAAACAAAGAGGAAAGGAATTTTTTTTTAAGTAGGTTTATAAGAAATCCATGCCATTTGGGGTGCACGGCTGTGTCTACACATCCTGTGCTGAAGAACACATTTCCCTACCTAAGCTGTGGTACAAGAACAGCTCTTTAGCTCTCTCACCAATAACACTGGCTTTTGTACAGTCAGATAAGAGGTGCTCTTAAAATGGAATTTATTAAACATACTGTAGACTTCCAGATTTGCATCTACTGTATGCACACACACACCAAAGAAAAAAAAAATTAAAGCAATACATTAAAGCTACTTTAACTCAAAGCAAGGCACTGTACACTTGCCAAAATCAAAGGTTTTAATATGTCCTTAATCAGAGTGTTAGAGATCCCTGAATATAAATAATGCAGCCTGACAGGACAGGAATGCTGCTACCAAGATACTCAGACTAAACTAGGACATTACTTAAATGTTTCTAATCTTTCACCAATGGGAGGTGCAGGTCATCTAACAAACAACAAGCAACACACTACCCTGGATGGAACCAGGAGTCAATCGTCCCAGTCAAGCCTCAGAAATTAATTACAATAAAGAATGTCTGATCAAATAATGGAAAGTTTTAATCACTGGCAATTGCTGCGAATCTTGGGACTGTACTAGCCTATGTAGGGCGGTCTCAAAATGAACTATATTTAAAGCCGGTCTCTTAGGTCAACAGTTTCCTTATCAAGAATCAAATATCCTGGAACTGAAGTTTAATCCTCTCAGGGAGCAATTGACAGAAACAACAGTTTTTTTAAGCTTTCATGCTTAGAGGGACTTTCTAGGCTTTTAATCAAAAAGAAAATATTAGGCTTTTCTTTTCAGTATCTGAAATCTAACAGGAATACCCCCACCTGACACCTTGGAATTTAATTCCTGCTTCATAAAAGTTGTATGCTGGATGCCGATGAGAATGATCAATAATATTTAAATAAAATTTAGGTTTATGCTGCTAAGATTTCACCTTCTTTTGAGCAACACATTCAAACACTTCTCATTCAGCTCATGACTTCAGAAAAAAAACCAGATCATTCATGAAGTGTTTGAAAAAAATGCATTATTTTCCCTTAAACTGTGGTTGGCACAGGAAAATAATGTACTTCCATTTCTCAGACAGGCAACTAATGGCTTTAGCAGAATTCATAAATAAAAGATACTAACACACCCTGCAGCAGTGCCTAGCAACACTGCACTTTAATGCACTTTGTCAACAGTTTTATTTAACTCTCTTCCACTTTTCCTTATGGTCTCTATCAATGATGGCATTTACTGACAGCTCCTTAAAGTGTAATCTATGCAACTGACTCATCTAACAGGTCAAAGAAATACTACTTAATTGCTGTTTTCACGATTTCAGGATGAGGTTTGCTATGTACATGCAAGGCTGCAGCCATGATCCAAGGCAGATTCCTTTGGGGCCTCCATTCCTCATTTGCGCACCAGGAGTGAAATCCCTTCCCAAAGTCTTGGTGTGATTTGAGTTGATACGTGTTTTCCCAACAAGCAGGAGCCCAACTACTACTTGTCTCCCCTTCTGGACCTGGGGCATTCTGAATTCCCAGGCAAATGGCACTATCTTTAACAAGTGTCCCTATACAGGTATAATGAACTCAGAGTGCTGAGTCCCAGGGACTGCTGAAGTCTACTGCTTACAACTGGTTCTAATTCTGATGTACCATCAGTCTAATTCTGGATCTATTGAGGCAGAGATCTGAAATAAAATAAAATGTTTAACACCTTGAGGAACCACACAAGTCAGCAGCTGTTCTATGCCTATATAAACATTTGAAATAACCAGGGACAGTGGAAGTATTTTGAGTGCATCTCATTAGAGAAATGCCATTTCTCTTGAGTTATCTCGGCTTCCACTTCCCATCACCAAATACAAGCTAGATCTATAGATAGAGATGAAATAGTTCTGCAGTTAATACTAGAAACTATTAATGGCAAGCCCACCATGTGACCAGAGAACATGCCTGTACAAAGACTCTGTATACAGAAAACCAGTATGCAGCTGGAAAATGTCCTCAATGTGCATGCCTTGATGTGTTCAAAACAATCACAGATTTTCCTCTTAAAAACATACACAATTCTGAAGTGTGCAGCTGCTCACAGAAATAATAAAACCCCCCTGCACTACAGGTAGCATACAGGTATGGTATTCCAGGTGCCTGCACAGCAAACAGTCAATGTCCACAATCCAAATGTTTGGCATATAAAGAAATCTAAAAGGATATGTTATAGGATTGCTGTTTCTAAATGATTACTCGAGATATATGTATATACTCGGATGCCAGAAGAAGAAGGAATGAAGTTTATCTGCAATACGAAAGTAACTGCTTTTCCCTGGGATCCGGCATGTTTCAATTTGGACATGCAGCCATTACGCCGCAGCTTTCAGGTGGCTTTGCTGCTGAACAGCCCGCGATAAACGCGCAGCCCCCTCACACATTATATACCGCAGCTGCACAATGCCGGCTACAAAACGAAACTTGTTCCATGGCAAGCAGGTAAGATGATTTTAAAGATTATTTTAAAAGAAAATCCCTGCTTCAAAAGGTCAAAAAACCAACCTCTTTTGAAAGATGTTTCAATAGGTACTTTAAAATACTGGATACCATTTTACCCGTTTCAGAAGCAACTACCAGATTCAGGTATCATACTGAAGTGTTTTAAGGTATTAAAATGTACCACACACCTGCTCCAGAACTGCATGGAAATAGACAAAAAGTGTTCTGTATCTTTTCAACACTTGAGCCTTTGCTCATACTCTGTTTTGGGGTTGCCAATCTACCAACTAAAATTTATTTCATCATTAACAAATGCTAAAGCATTACGTAGGGAAAGAAAAACGTGTGCCTACTTCAACAACTGGTACAAATACACAACCCTATCTTAGCTCTTAACAGGAATACTGGGTTCCTGATCAACAGCAAGAGTCCAGTGTAATTACATTAAATCAGCATAACTATATCACTTTATACCACCTGACTTGGTGTAAGGTAAACAGCTTGGGAACACCTAAAAAGAAAAATATATGGGATTTTCCTCTTGCCCATCTTCTGTAGTTTCATTTAGATGTAATTTATGAAGTCTGACAGTGCGGTCATATCTGAACTGAAAAAAAAATAGACTACAGCCTACATTCCATCTATCAAAAGTAACATTTCCTTTAGGTTTGTTCTCCAAGAAAATCTACTAAACCCAGGGAAAACCTTTCTGAAGAGAAAGGCTGCTAAATAAATACCGTGAAAAGGCTGAGATTTTCCAATACAAAAGGAAAACCATAAGGTCTGTCTTAGCTTTTAATGGCAGACAAACTTTGCTGCAGGCTCTTTTATTTTAAGATGACAGATTGCTGAGAAGGGCGGGGACTGGTTGGGATGAGAGAGAGACTGCAGCCAATTTTAAAAGGTATTGTTAAGAAACTAAGAATAAGGAGAGAACAACTTCAGTGGTCCATGATTACTAAAGAACGGGTTTAGCCAGATAAACAGGTCTGCTATCCCTGAAGGGAATTGAAAGAATATCACACACAACTTTATTAAAATGGATTACGTGACATTTGCTTTAGACTTTGAAGGTAAAAGCTTCACAAAAGTCCTTTAAAAATGTTTTAAAACTAAAAAATCAAAACTTATTAGTGCTGTATGAATTCACAGTTCGGGGGGGATGGGATGCAGAGGCACACACCCTGATTTAGCCCTCGGCATCGAGTCCTTTGGAGATCAATAACGAGATTCCCTTGCACTCTTGGGGGAGCTGAGCAACTGCACAGGTTTCCCCGAGTTTGCACCTCTTTACCTTTACATTCTTTTATTGATCAAACGTTAAGTCAGAGATCTGGCTCTTAAAACACACTTCAGCCGTATGTTAAGGCAGAGATCAGAATCGGTGCTGGAAATCTTCAAGTATGAAGTGAATATTCAAGAGAGTTAAACTAATCCAAACTCTGAAATACTGCAGGTAACAGGATACGGACTCACATTCTTGCATGTAATGCACGCTTTAGACAGTTTATCCCTTCATTCACCTCCCCAGAAGACCCTTTGTGTTACAGACCTGCTTAAGTTCACTAGATTTTTATCTAAAACAACATTCTTGTTTCCATGAATACATCAGCTCCTCTGACCTTTGCACATTTACCCACATTTCTAGGTAAAAAAGTGAAGGCAACAATAAACATTAGTGACCCTAAGCAATACATGCTAGCAATGAGGTATGTATTTCTATGCATACAACAACTACATTTGTAAACCCTGAAGTCATTACTACTCAAGGTACAGAAAAAGATATAAATTGATTTTAAAAAAGGAATAGCGTCCATTTCAAATGCTGACTATGCAATGTTAATGTTTAGACTAAAGCTTTGCTTTTATCTCTCTTCCTAGTTATTTTATAATAGCAATCAAGATAATTAAAACTGGTATTTAGTTCCTGGCTGAAGTGCGCAAGTGGAAATCGTACACTTAAATTTACAGATTATTTATTAAAGGGGGATTCTACTCTCTGACACTACTCAGATTTACAGCCCCATGAAAATACTCCTTTCTTACTAAACTTACTGCTAGTGATTATATATTAAGAATATTTTTAACAGCATTGGTGTTTAGTCTGGTACTAATTCAAAACAATAATCTTCTACAGTTTTTTTTAATTTTTCACTGTACAACACAGGAAACTTTCATTTCAGAAAACAAGATTTCCTTAGTAACACTTAGCCTGGACATACTCAACTTCTCTACAATAATCTAACAATCCATTAATAATAGCTGCTGAACAGAAGGCCTTGTTTCCATAGAGATAGTGAAACATTTTGTTAGATCATAGCTCAGGTGAAAACTCACTCCTTGAACGGCACAGCCGTAGCGCTGACAGTCTGCTTCAATAACAAAGTTGCTTGAACTGTGACTCGTGTTTTTCTCTGATTCTAAGCCCATGCATAAAAGAACCAAGGTTCACACTCACTTCTAAAAACAGGAGTCGCAGCCCTCTCACTTCATTTCTTTACAAAATCAGTCATGTGCTTTTCACTGATTTAGCATGAGTGGTTCTTTACCAAGATCCCAGCAAAGAACTGTCCTTAACAGTCTCAGGTGTGCTGGTGGTGAGCTATGTTTTTCTCTTTCTCTCCCTCTCTCCTTCTTCCCCCTGCCTCAGCAGGTGAAAGCTTGGGAAGAACATCTGGGGCAGTTCCACCTCCCAGCCATCGTCCTCAGCACTCACAGCTCTTGTGCCTACACACAACCAACACCATCCCCAGCTCTGCTCCTCGCGGGCCCAGGAAGAGCGACTGCCTCTGTAGCTGCAGGCAGCGTTTGATCAGGGTACAAAAAACAAGTGTGACACACTGACACTTTTAATTTTCTCCATTTTAATGTCTTTCCCTGACAGAAAAAAAAAATTGAAATTATGTACTTTTTTTTTTTTTAAGATAAACATGGAGAACCATTTGTCTTTCAAAAAAATAAAGCCCATTTAATGCCAAGGACAAAGTAAATGGACGTATCTTGGGAGTTTTCATGATGTTTCTGAAAAATTCTAAGATTAAATAATTCTAAAAGGTCAGAGAGAAAGCCCAAGCCAGAAAATTCTATCTACTCAGATAAATCTTCAAAAGTAGAACATGTTTACTATGTTTAATTCACTATTTGGGGGGGGGAGGGGGAAGATCTTTTTTAAAAAATATTTTAATGGCATTTTAGACTGAAAAGGAAAGTTTCAATCTACTTTATTGTCAGCTATTTTGAGTTCCGTTGAGGTTTAAAAAAACTACATTAATAAAAGAAATTTTACTTCTCATTTACCACTATTCAAATATTTTGTAGCTGAATTGCCAGTCTGTCCACACCACTCTAGAGAAAACAGGGAGAAGCTGGCAGACCCCGCGCGCTTGCACTGTCAGAAAACGCGTCAGCCACCGACGAACGAGAGACAGCGAGAGAGTGAGTACATACCTGTGTGAGTTCTCAGGTGCGCTTTTAAGTGAGAAGACTTTGTATAAACTTTTGTGCAGCCTACAACAAAAAAGAACCAGAAAAGGCAAAGAGGCTTCAGTAGGGAGAACAGAAACACTCCACACTACGTTTAAACTTCCTCATTCAGTGCTGGGGTACTATCAGGACACATTTAAGTTTACTACTTTCTGGCATCATCTTTGCCATTTAGAAGTAAAACTTTATATAGAACGCTCCTAGAGGTATGATGCTTTACACAGAAAAAAGAAAAACACGTATGTTTCAGGCAGACTTACTGCTTTGTAATGTAGTATATAGGCCAAGAGCTACAATCTATGTACAGTAACACCTGCTACGTAGGTCAACAACTTTGCACGGGGAGATTATTTTTTAAAAATTTCCAAGAGGACTTGATCAAGCCAGACTCCGTGTCATCATCACACAGGGCTCAACATAACTCTTCCACTGGGTATTTATCATCTGACACAGCACCAAGAGTTATGTTGGTAAAGGGGAGCAGAAACTTCTCTCTGCGCTACAATGGGTGTGCACGCCCTGTATCTGGGATCATGTTGTACATGGAGGCACACTTTACAGCCAGGTCCCTCTTTCCCGTCAGTATAGAAGGCAATCCATCTGTGGACAATTTTCAGAAACTGTTTTAATGGATTTACGAGGGCAGCTGAATCTCTTGTTTGTAAGAGGGAAGAATGGCCGTGGCCTTGGCTACTGGGAGCTGAAATTATTTTTGCTCTGCCAGAAAATCTAAACTGAGCTGTACTGCCCTGATCAAACTGAGCCTCTGCTCCATCATGGATATTGGACAGTCACATTGATTTACACTAGCAAAAGTAGTATTTTTTATTTTTTGTTTTCTATAGAGTCCAATTTTTTGTTTTCTATAGAGCCCAAATTGGTAAAATGAGCTCAAGAGACTGACAAATGACATGAAGAGTATCTATTACTTAAAGAATGTTGGAGTGTTCCACTCAAAATAAAACAACAATGAAGACAAATTCTACTTGGACAAAAAACTATTTGGTTCTCCCTAGGTGTAGACCACTAAAGAAAAACACTTATACCTCATCCATGATTATTCACAAGTTTTTTTTTTATTGCAAGTGCTGGGATTTTCTGGCACAGATTGCTTACCTGGGTAGTCACAGTAATGGATACGTCTTTTCTCCAAATCTGGGTTACTTCTCCTGTTGTATCTGACAGGTTGGATGTTCTGGGGGGTTATGGGCAGAGTTGCTGGTAAATTTGGGTTGTGAATCGCCAGCTTGGATGCTATAGTTGCGGCATATGATGGAGGGGGGGTTAAATTCTGCAGCATCTCTGCTTGTCTATCTGGACTTCCAGGCTCTGAGCTTGGGGGCGAAGGAGGGAAGTAAGTGGCCTGCTGCTGCAGAAACTGGTTTGGCATGGTGTAGGTACAGGGGGGGATGCCCTGGAACTGTTTCATCGCAGTCTGTGGGACAGCCGAGGAGAGCGTGTTAAGGCCCGCCATGGCTGAGGGCATGGAGACATTGTTAAGGGAGTCCATCACGGCTGCCTGAGGAGTGGTGTTGGGCATGTCTAAATCCGGTGAGCTCAACAGCTGATACAACTGGCCTTGCTGGGGCGTGATGGAAAGATGGACATCTGGAGTAGGAAGCTCCTGCTTGATGAAAATGTTGTTCACATCAGGAGTTTGGTGGGAGCTGAAGATGCTGGTAAATTCGGGGAGGGCCTGAGTGGGAGCAGGGCCAGGGGCAGGGGCAGTAGTTTCGTTCTGGTGACTGAAGATGGTGACCGGCTCTGTCTTGATGTGGGTTACACAGGGTCGCTGAGATTTGTACAGGCCAGTTCTAAGGTGGCTGATGTCAGGTAGGAAGACGTTCATGTTGATGCTGTAAGGCAACCCTTCACTGTCAGTGAAAAACTGGTCTACAACCGAGGCACTGTCTCTTCTGTATTTCTTATGTTCAGGGATGACAGGAACGGGCGGGAGCTGGGGTGCCAGGTATTTCTCCATTTCACATCTTGTCTACAAAGACAAAACAGACCATAATCCATATGATTTGTTACCAGCTAAGAAAGATGATGGCATCTAAGTCATGTGAGGTTTTACAAATCAAAGGCAATACTGTTCAGCCAGCCACAAGACACCTACGGAGGAAGCTATTAACGCTCACACTAATGAAAACCTGGTTGATTTTACAATCAGCACACTGATCAACATCATCAAGGACAAGGAGATAAAGTCATGGAACAAGCCGTTCACACATTAAGACCGATCTGATGTTTCAGCATACACAAAGTTTTCATCTTTTATGCCTAAAAGACAGTGCAAGGCGCAGAAGTGACAGGCGCTGTGCCTAATCTGCAGATCTCCTGCTCTGGAATTCACTGCTCCAGCAGGGTCACTGCCTATCTGTTTCACCCGCTTCTCTTTGAAATGCTAACTGTAAAAGCCACATCCTCAGCTGGCTATTTGAATACTAATACTTCAAATAATGTTTTTATATATATATATATATATTCCATACTTCCATGATATTTCATCCCTAGAAGAACGGTATTTAATTAGAAATACAACACCGAAGTGTAAAGTTATTAGTAATATCGAATAAAAAGAAGACGGGTTGACTACATCAGAGTACTCTTTGTGTAAAGTGTCTCCAGGACTACACTTAAACCAATAATAATCTATGCAGTGTATAATTGGCTAATAGCGTGATAAACATATCCCTATCCATGCTTCGGTTCTCGGAGAGCTCTTTAATTACTGGAAAATCATCCTCTTAGCACAGTAGTGCGAGGGAATCCGTGGGTGGCTGGAGCCCTATACATTACTGGTGTACAGTCATCGGCAAAACATTTATCACGCACTCTTCAGTGGGCAAATGCTACATTCCCCCCTGCCCTGTCAAGAGAGCGCTCATACCAGACCCGTTTAGCACTCCGCAAGCAAAAGCAGCTGACAAACAGCAACTCTGCCCGAAAGTGGATTTTAGGACCTTTCTTCAAAGACCCCCGTTAAACACCACAAACAAACACAGCCGCCTTCCCGTCCCTTTGATCTGGATCTGCCCCGACATGCCAGGCTACTTTTTCCAGCTCTTGTTTACGAGTCGAGGGCAGCTCGCTTTGAAGACGGGGAGTTATTTACTCGCTGGGGAAGACACCACCGAAAGGCAGCGCCCGACAGAGCGCTGCCCGGCACCGGGGCTCTCTCCCCGCCGACCCGGGGGACGCCGGTGCCTCGCAGGGCGCGGGGAGCCGCCCCTGGAGCGGGCACCGTCCGCGGGCTGGAGCCCGGCTGCGGTTGGCACCTTCCCGCTTTTAGCTCCTCCAGCTGTTTGCCTGCGGATCCCCTCCCAAACAGCCTCCTGGGACAGGCACAAAGTCCTGGGAAGTCCCCGCTTACCCGGGGCGCCGTGTGCTCTCCCCCCCCCGCGCTCCCCGAACATGACTCCCTGCGTGGGCGAGGAGGACAGGCGGCCGCTCTAATTCTGCCGCCGGGCAAGTGCGAAGGCAGCAGCTGTAGCTTTCAACACACCCGCGGGGGCAGCCCCGCTCCCCCCGCCGCCCCGGGACGGCCCGGCCGCCGCCTCCGGAGCCCGCGCCCCGCCTCGGCCCCGGCCGCGCTCCGCCGGCGGGAACACGGGAGCGCTCCCCGCTCCGCACGGGCGGGATGGGCGGCGTGGCCGCTCCCCGCACACACACACGCGAACACATACCCACATATACACACCCACACTCTGCCACTGCCGCCACAGCCCCGCACTTCGGTGTCCACCGCCCTCGCCCCGCAGCCCGGCCCCACCCAGTCGCGCCCGCTCCGCAGCGGCCGCTCCCGCCAGGGCGAGGCGCGGTGGCCGGGGCTCTGTGTGGGCACCGAGTGCCCAGCGGGGGCTGTGAGCGGTGCCCGCTGCCTACCTGCACCATCTCCTCCGCCGGCAGGGTCGCGCCGCCGCCCCCGCCGCCGCCCCCCGGGTGCTGCTGCTGCTGCTGCGGCGGCGGCTGCTGCTTCAGGTCCTCTCCAGGGAAGATCGCTGCCTCCCGGGCCCCCAGCACGGGTTTGAGCTGCGCGAACACCGGCTCCTCGGGCTGCTGCACGGGCCCCAGGCGGGCGCTCATGGTCAGCACCCTGGTGGCCATGGGGCTGGCGGCGGGCGCGGCGCGGACGGGCTGCCCGCCCCGGCGTAGAGCGAGTGACCCACGGGCGGCTCCGGGCGGGCGGGCGGTGGCTACTCGTGCGCTCACTCCCCAGGAGCACCAGCCCAGAGCGCATCCACTCCGGTGTCGTCAGTGCCTCCGCCTGTACCTGGCCGCGGGTATCTACCCGGTGACACACGCCCGCCTCTATTTCACCCTACTCCACCCCCGGCCCCCCCTATACCCCACCCAGCTCGGAGAGGGGGCCGGCCCTGCCGCCCGCCCTGCCTACGGGGAGCGCGGGCAGCTCCTCCCCGCCGCCCGGCCCGGGCCGGCCCGGTCCGCCCCTGCCCCGCAGCGGCGGCACCGGCGAGCGGTCCCGCTCCCGCTCCCGCTCCCGCTCCCGCTCCCGCTCCCGCTCCCGATCCCGATCCCGATCCCGGTGCCGCCTCCGGCAGGGCGGTATCACCCGGCAGCAGCCGCGGAGCGGTGCCCGGCGCAGAGTCCCCGGGAAGGAGCGGCCGGCGCGGCGCTCGCCCCGGAGTGGAAGCGGGTTTTCAGCAAGTGCGGCGCTCCGCCGAGGTTTCTCTCGTGCTTTTACTATTATTTATAGTCTTGTAAAGAAGCACTGCTAATGTGGGCACTTTAGAGCAACTGTCTTGTCCTACCTTTCATCTTCAAAAGGGTTTTAAGGGCAGTCATTCAGATTAATTATTTTTTGTCCTGAAGGCAGCTCTTACGCGAAACCCGCTGCTAATAAATACCAGCCCAGCGATATACATCCCCGCCCCCCCTCCTCCATACCCTGTGAAAATGAAGTTTTTCAGCGTTTTACAGAAATAGCGCAGAGGACAAGGAAGAAGGAAGACGAGTAGAGGAAAAGAGGTAGCGACAATTGAATCTTGTCTTCCCCCCCTGCCTCCCCCCCCCCCGACGTGAGGCAAGTTTCTATTTACTTGTTTTGAGGTGTGGTTTCGACGCAAAGCATATTTCCCCGTAGACACAAGACGGTGAGCTAAGCTCCCGCATGTTTCGCTGAAGCAGAAAAAGGAGGAACGCCGTCCTTTCGTGCAACACCGACCGGCTCACGTCGTATGGGAAAAGTACAGCATGTAGTGGAGCTTTGGAAAAAAGCACAAACTTTCCACCTTTCTCCCAGCCGTCAGCTCTGCGCTCTCGGTTAGCAGGGAGAGAGTCTGGGAATCCACAGAAATGTTGGCAACCTCCCCCTCCCCGTATTTATCCCCTATCATTTACAGACAAGGCTCTTTTTTTAAAAACGTAAAAAAAGCTTTTTTTTTTTCCCGGTCAACCTGGCACTCCTCCCCTTTGCTGCCCAGTCCGCAGCGAGTAGGATGTCTAAGAGCCTGCATGCAGAAAGCTAATTACAGAACCGAGGAAGAGCTCAGCATAACATTTCTTTACACAAACTGTCTGTTTAGCAATATGTAGCCGCTTGATGCTTGTTATTACTAACGTAGATCCGTCAGCGCAGCATTTAAGGCGGTGCAGGCTCATTTCCATCCGACACTAACATGTATTCCCGTTTAGCCAATATGCAACTTCGGTGTCATTTACTGAAGACTCATGGCTGGCATTTCTTTCCCCACTCAAGCCTAGGAGCAGGTGTTTTAACTAACAGATTTTAAAATCATGTCTCGTTTTTGTGTGAATGCCCTTCACATAACCCTAGTTTAGGGTTAAACTTCAAACTACGCTTTTTGAGTATCTGATGTGTTCCCTATGTCAACCCAGTTAGGCTTCAAACTGTGTTTTTGACCATCTGAAATTACAAGTTTAATATAAACTGCTCCCTAACAGCTTTAAAAATGCAAAACTAGCAATACTACACTACACTGTCTGGAAACTAATTCTTCTAGATCAGGCACAACATTGGACTGGGCAGCATCTGATGTCGTGCATGTACTGGTAACTTTCAGACATTTATACAAATTCTGTGGCTATAGTAACTGAAGAGTTTCTGACACTTGCATACCTTACTTGCATGTTTTCTCTCCATCTGATTAAATGAATGATAAACAGATAATTTCAAAATTATTTTTTGTTTTTTTTGTTTTGTTTTGTATATACACATTTATAAAGGGCCTGCCCTGGCAAAAGCTTTGGCAGGTTAATTAGAATGGTATCACTGAGTAAAGCTCTGTGTATACTTTAAACATTTTCAGAAGCATCTCTGAATGTGTTTTAATTTTTTTAGAAAGGATAAAATTAGGTCTGAACTGCAGAAAAATAAATCCACCACCATGTTTTTGTGCTACTGATGGTCTAGGTCCTCCAGTCTTTTGTCAAGCAACAATCAGTGGAAGATGACTAAAGACACTATAATTTTTTTAGGGGCAATTTTTTATTTTGACTTTTCTACTATCACTAACAATTAAACAGGAAACTCAGACTCTTGTTCCTACTCAGGTTCACTGCTTATCTGACCTACATAGTGCTGCACTATTTAGTTTACAGATAGTCTAAATGCACTTTTAGATCCAGAGAGAATAACTATTTGATAGCCCATTTTAAGAATTCTTATTGTTATTAGATTTTACACTTCTTGGAACAAATAATTTTTATTTACAAATTTTGAATCAATAATAAGCTGCCAACTAATGTCATCTCCTAAATTAAATTGAAATGAGAATTTGTTCAGAATTAATAATAATGAAAAAAATTAGTTTACAGCTATAATAATTTTGCAGTGTTTTTACTTTTTCGCTGATTTTGCAGAGAGAGTTAGAAGTGAGTTTACACCTTAACAGATGAATTTGCAGCAGAAAACCAAGTAAGCTGTTTTCAACCCAGCACAGCCCTGTTTGTGTAAGTAAGTCTTCAGGCAGACATGTTTAGTAGTTATGGTAAGTGATCATTCCTCTGCAACACAAGTCCCTGGGCATCTTATAAAAATAACAACTCAAGATCTTTAGTTATTGTCCTGCAGAGCAAAAAAAGGAGGAATAAAGCATTGATTGGTAAGCACCTAGAGCTAGGTGTGTGAAAGACACCTTTCAGTGTCCACAGCCACTGGCAAGAGAAGTGCAACGCTCTGCGGTTGAAAGAACATTACCAGGTTCAGGGAAAAGGGTTAAACTTTCTGAAACTATGTCAGTGCTGCAGGTTCTGAGCGGGCAAGGATCCAGGCTTTCTGAATGAATGTAGACTCAATTACTTTGAACTCTTGTTCTGTACATTCCTATTCGCTTAGTAGTGCTATGCCCATTAGGGGAGACAGGAGAAAACAAGAACAAATGTCAAGTCCTAGGCGGTTGGGAGCTTGGCAGTAGAGAAGCAGAGCACTGCCTTGTGGGAGTGGGGTTGGGAGCAAAGGAGTTCAGAAGGGGGGCCAGGATGGAGACAGGCTCTCTGGTTTCCTAACTCATCGCTTCACAAGACATACCTCTTAGGAAAGGTACTGGTGTCCCACTGTCCTGCTGGGAGAAGGGCCAGAGTTATGGGGACCTGCACATGTGTTGTTTGGAGGCCTAGGGAAGGACTGGAAAGACATGGGCAAGTTGTTTCATAATGATGAGGTGAGCGAAAACCAAGGACCTCAGCTGAACCAAGCCAGGCTTGAAAGCCACAGGAAGATGTCTGATTATAATTTCAGGAGCTTTTAGCACATGGAAAGGCCTGTTCTGATTCAGCAAATACATACCTCATTTTTTCACGTAAATTTACTAGAGAAGTGGGCATGAACTTTCTTTTTGCAAAATAGTAGCTGTCTGTACTTTTGGCCACTCATGAGACTCCATCTCCCCAAGGGAAGAAATGGTTTCTCTTTTCACTTCTAACTTTCAAAAGAGAGCTGGCACTATCCTTTTACTTTAAGAAAGTCATTATTTTTCTCGTGCTAACTTTCATCTGAAGACAGGATTGCACCAGCCACGAGGTACCATCTTAACTCATGACAGGCTCTGCGAATGGCACTCGTGCTATATAATCCAGCACCACCACACCAAGGAATGTAGCAGGGTGACTTTCTGTTGAAGCGAATGTGGGAAATCATGAAATGACAGTCTATTCCTGTGTACCTTTATCTTTGCAGTTTCAGGATTAGCTTACAGAGGTGTTCCCTTTGCTTATGAAAGGCAAGCCCAGTTCCCGTTTTCCATTTCACTTTACCAGAAATACTGTGATAAACCATACGGAGAGAAGGATATTCCTGCTGAAATAACAAATGGCACTCCATAATTATTTCAGCCTGGCATTTGAGTAAAAACACATTTCATCTTGACTTCTTTTCCCTCTTGACATTTCAGTAGTCATCCTGTTCCACGTCTGCTCTAGTGTGCAAAGCCTGACAATCAGGAAAATACCTCTAGTTCCCCTTGGACAAGGCTTTGTTTTGAAGGATGTACAGAAAGTGAGATTTCGTTTTGCCACCCCCCCTGTATACCCTAGAGGACAGTTGTGTCAAACCTTCCCATTTCCAGTGGAGTTCATCAGTCTTTCTTTGCTGCTCTGCTGGGAGTGAAGTGTGTACCTTCCTGAACTAGCTTTGGCATTTTTGTTAATGGAATTAAATTGGCACATCATATCAGGTAGAAATCTCCTCAAAAGAGTGACATCAGCATCAGAGAACTGGATTTGACAGTTTTTAGGATATAAAGACTAAAAACATCTGCAAAAAGAAATTATTTCTTTTTTTACAGGCTCAAGAAGAGTCACCATTGCAAAACTTGGTACAGACTTTTTATTTATAAAATGAGAGGTGTACACAAGGTTTTATTTTGCACAGTTACAAAATTAACCAAACTCAAAGTTATGTTTGAACTTTGCTAAGATTACTAAAAGCACGCAGATGCAGTTGTACTTCTGGTTTGTTTTTATCCTTTAGCTAAACGTATTTTTCTTCCACTGTAAGATGAGTAAGTTAAAATAGCAGTGAAGGTTTGTGACAACTAAATAAAGGTATGTAAACTCACCCACAAACAACCTTTGGAAAAAACTTTTGCAGCAACAGGTAAAGATCCTACCATGTCTGCATTTTCTGTGTTTTGACCTGAGTCAGTCTGCACTGCACAAAGTCTAATTACAGATTAATTATATAAATCTGCCTATGCAGAGGTCTGTTCAGGTATTTTCCTTGAAGTTTAACTTGCGCATGTGTGTATACACTTGCATGCATCAGTCTGATTTGCTATTTATCAAGGCCAGTGCTGACTTGGCGGAACAGATGTTTCCAGATGGAAACTTCAACTGCTCATTACTTGAATTCTTGGATTAAGAATCATCAACCTGTCTGGAGGGAACAAGACATCTTACTCAGTAGCTGAACCCAATCTTTAGTCGGATTTTAATGAGTCTTACCTTTGGGTAAACAGCTTCATATTACTTAGGTTTGAGGTACGATTTTAATATTTTCAGCCCATCTGACAAAAAATACAGAAAAATCTTTTATTATTACCAGTTTTATTTTTCTGACCTCTGTAGGTTCAGTGTATGTCTGACCTAGCGGCTGTTTATTACAACAGGCCTTTTTGAGAACAACAGGTCACTGACTCAGCTTTAGGAGATGAGTCTTTCCTGTATTTTCATCCGTTGTCATACAGCTGCTTGGCTCCGACTTGTTGCACAGTAGGGCCAGAAATGACATCGACATGCTCCTTCAGCATGTCATTTAATTATTTATGTACTATTAGAGCAGATGGAAATCTGTACATGCAGGGTAATTAGACAAGATTGGTTAAAATGTCAATGTACTTAGAAAATAACATTCACAATACTTGGAAAGGTGGTTTGCCCATCACTTGGAAGTATAGTGGGAGCCACCACCATTTTTCACTTCTACCTCCCCTGTCCAACGCAGAGGCTGCCTGCTTCAAAAGAGCAAATGGTGTTGGCAATGCTTGTTAGCAATAGGTGGTCTTATATGTTGTTTTAAGTGCTTGAATATATGAGAAAACCCACATTTTTTACTACTAAAGAAAGCACTTTATGGCTCCAGAATGTTTATGCTGAGGATCTGTTAACAAATGCTAACTGTAAAGCCGCCACAATTGAGTATTTTGGCTGAAATCTCCTGATTAGAGAAATAATGTAATAGAGAGTGGTTTGGGTCTTGTGAAATACTGGTCTGCCAGGTGGGAGATGGAGCCTATACAGGCTTGGACATGGCAGAGGGGATGGTCTGGCTGGACAAGCTAGGAGGGCATTAAAGCAATGAGCTGCTAGGTTAACAATCCCTAGGAGCATAATGAGGTCGGGCAATGAATGCTCATTTGGAACTAAATCCTGATGTTGAGAGCAAAAATAATTAAGGGATGTGGTCAGAAAAAATTCTTTCACCTCATATGCTGTGTCCTTTCAAATAGGGGAAGAAAGGATAAGCTTCTTAATCAACTGCCTATGAGATGCTCAAAGAAGATCCTTAGAGCCCAATATCTGTAGGGTACAGTGTGCTGCTCACTGTGGTCCTGGAGAAGAGCAGAGGCCCTGAGAGACAGCTTTGGCTATCCAGAAGAGCTAACGAGCCTGTGTGGTTATGTTCCCTGTGGGACCTGAACTGCCCCATTCAGAGAAGTGTAGAAACCTAAATTTCAGTGTGCCATGGAGCTCTGCCCTTAGGGGTGAGGCAGGAGAGGTTCATGCTATTAGTGCTAATGTCTGCATAATTCCTAAAACTAAGCCATATCTGTACTCAAACAGTCTTGCATCTAGGGTAGACGAATTTTACATTAGACAAAACTGAAATAAACTGTAGGCTGAGTGAGGTGAGTACAGTCCTGAAAGTGTACAATCCCATGGAAGGCAAAACACCCTTTCCTCAAAAGAACAGCCCCTTTCCCTCTGCCTCTTTAGAGGGCACTTTGTAAAACAGTTACAATTATAGACACTCAACAGCTGAACTAGTAACAGCAAATATAACATTGATGGCAGTTATTATGGAAAAATAATATGGAGAAAGAAAGATGCCGAGAAGTCAATGACCCGCATTGAAAAAAAACATTTAAAAAAGGTCCATGAAATGTATTAAGAACTCTAACAATTGTCTGGTTTTAGACAAATGATGTAGAATTGTTGATATGCAAAGAGAAAAAACATGCTAGATATTTTTGTGCTGCATTTGGGGAAAGAGAAGGAAACATATTTGTATCATATAATGACAAAATGCTTTAGATTTCAACAGTAATTCAAGAGCATATTAAACCAGCTACTATTTATGGTCTTAGATGACCATGTCTGGATAACTTCCCACAAAGAATTTTAAGAGAGATGGTCAGTGAGCTTTCAGGATTGATATTCAGTAATTGCTTGATTAGTCATGTTCCAGAATACTGTTAAGAAAACTAGAGGTAAAACCAATACTTATAAATTAAATGATGTAGCTAATTATAAGCTTGCACGGTGACATTAATTTGAGCAGCTTAATGTGAACAGTCAGTATGTGAATCTATTAAAATAGATAGTATTATTTATGTCACTCAGTATATGCTAATGGAAAACAAGATTTTGCTGAATTACCTTTGGATAAAGTTGGTCACAAAATATAACAGATTTATGAAAAAAACCTTTTTGCAAAGTGTATCACCGGATTCAGCTCAGCATTTTTGGCTGAAATTCCTAACTGACAAGTCTCATCTTTTTTCAAATGGAATATTGCCAGGTTGGTGTATCAGGTCTCATGCGGGGGGACCGATTAGTTTTTAATGACAAGCTGTTTGCCTTTCTAAAAGAAAACATAGTAGTTGATCAGGTTTTTTGAGAGTAAGTGTGGGGGAAAATTAATAATGAAGGTGGGAAATCTGTCTACTGAAACAACAAATCCGTAGATTCCTTGGTATGTGGGATGCTTCTAAGCTATACATCTTTCAGTAGACATACATATGAAGACATGAAAAGGTTCATGGCTTAATTATGGCTAGTTAGCTAGATTCCTCAGATGGCCAGGAAAGATGCAAATCTTAGGTGCCTAAACATCTAAGGTGAACCATGTAGTGCTGTTATACTGAACTGGCAGGGTGCTTTCACTGAAGAGCTTAATCTTTTTCAGCATCCACAGCTCAAGTCAGGGTGCAATCACTCTCACATTGAGCCAACATGCACTTGCAGTGTCTGGTGGAATATCCATTGTGTAGCCAGTGGAGAGAGCTGCGCCTCAAGATGGAGGCAGACACTGCTTCCTTTGGAACACCCAGATTTTGGATGGACCATGCAGTAGACTGAGGTGCTCATTTTAAGAATGAAGTTTTCACTCTTTCCTACTTATGACCCCCTCCTTATGCCTCCTTTTATTTTTTGTTTAAAAAATAATAATGAAAAACCCAACACAAAAAATGGTATAATTAATTTAAACTTAGCACCAGCAGACTTGTTTTTCTTGGTTACATTTTTAGGAATCCTAGTAGTTCAAAAGCACAAGCTCACAGACTGACACCTGTTTAGAAAGACCTTTACAGCACACACTTAAAACTTATGTGTAGTATGGATGCCTACATAGAGCAGAAACTGAAAATGGATTCTTGGAGCTCTCATTTAAAAGATCTACTGAGGCTGGAGGTTGAATGACTGGAATTAAATCTAGACAATTTCAATCTCGATCAGACTCCCACGGTGAGGTTGCTTGACTATCATTGTTTGTGGTCTGATGGATCTTTCTTGTTTGTATCTGAGAATCACTCAGATGCAGCTTACAGAGCACTGATGGCATGTGCAGCATGGCTCAGGAATTCCCAATTAAAGTAACTGGGTAATGTGGTTTTGTTGCTCCATTTCCATGATCGGTGCAGAGGAGCCACCCCAGCTCAAAAGAGCAGAAAAAATTAGGTAGCATCTCCTGTCTATCTAAACAGTCTGCCCTTGGGGAGGAAAGCCCCCCAACAACTGGAAGGAACCAGCCTTTCTGCATTCAGAAACAGCTGCTGCATCAGCAAAAGCAGGATTTTCAGTCAGTCAGAGGATATTAAAATTACCACAGGGTTCTCACTTGCTTAATAATAAGGGTAAAAACTCAGGTGACCATTACAGTTTTTCAACATATCCTGGTAAGTCGATTGACATGTTTTGAATAGAAAAGAAGGTTAGGAACAAACAAGTAATTTCAAAAAATTGTCAATAGCAAGTACTGATTTTCTATGCATCCGCCTCAAGAGTGACGTTTGACCTCCAGTGAAGACACATTAAACATCTTTCCATAAATGAGCTGTCTAATTGGATATCACTTGTCAGAAGGGATAACAAAGTAGAGATTACAAAACCAGACCTCAGGTTGCAGTAGAAGGGTGATTCAGGAGTTTGAAAGGTGCTTCCCAAGAAAACTTACGAATATGTGCTTGATTTTTCATCCTAATGACTACATAGAAGAGGATTTACAGTACACACTTAACATTTTGTGATGAAAATATTTAAAATTATGATCATCAAAACTCCAGAAATGAGAGAATGTATCTGGACTCACTAGGGAAGCTAAAAACTCATCAGAATATCTGCTGTGTTTAGTGGCCTCACAAGCTGACCAATAAGAAAGATGAATGAACGAAAGGCTGCCAACCTCAGAGACTTCAGTCCTCCACTATGAGGAAGCAGATCAGCCTTGATAAAATGTGGCTGCACATGAGTCCTGTTTACTTGGGGGCTTACAGAACTGGTGACAACATTCATCTTGCTGGATGAGGAAATGTCTGTGTTTCTTCTAACTGCATAGTGCATCCCCCTTCAAGGTTTCTATTTGCCTCATGAGAAACTCATTCCATCAAGGAAGCAACTGTCTCCACACAGTTTGTTTAGTTTCATTTACTCTAGGTAGGGCATAGTCAGAAAACAACAAGTTTGCCAACACTGCAACAATCTAGAAATAAGATGATAGGTGAAAAATGACAGTGGCTATCGGTGACAGCTCAAATGTCTGTTCACAGTAGGGACTTAGAAGTGACATACATCTATCAGAATGCTGGCACACAGAAATACCTCTCTTCTCAAATAAGTCACATAAGATGTCCATTAAAAAAGAAGTCAAATCAAATGTTACAGAAGAGGAAATATTTAATGACATAGGACAGTATTACGTATCTCACCCTAGTTTTGCTAACTATACTATTCCCAGGAGCTGCAGATGCATTCAAAGTCTTTTAGAATGTTTTTAATTTCTCAGACATATATTGAGTATAGATTATGGTAAATAATATTCAACATAGTTAAACAGTTAGTTAATACAATGTTACTTTTTCCCCCTCACTATTTTTTGCCTTTCTGAAAATATTTAGAACCTGATTAACAAAAATAAATAATTTTTTGGGGTGAAAAACATGAAACACAGAGTTAGCATATTGGCACTCATAGCTTCAGCTTCAAGTGTCAGATATTTTCTACAAAACATCCTGGAAAAGCATGCAAGAAAATATTCAGTACAATATTCAATACAGCTTTTTTCTGCACCTAGTTTAAGAATATTAATTTATTTAGGTAATGAAGGATACTGTTTTTCAAAATGAGACATTTAATTTACGATCATATGTTACAACCAGCTTAGCTAGTTTCCACTAATATTTTTCTAAAAGTTTTTCTTCCATAATTTGTTTTGAAAATGCTTTTTGAATTATTAAAGCAGAAAATAAGTAAAAATAAATTCTTTCAGAACAAGATACCAGTATAAAAAACTTTCCCCATTTTAATGATGCTTTGTTATTTTTTTTTTTTTAACTAGAACAGCTCTAGATAAAACATATTTATGTATTAGGATGTTCACATTTGACCTGTAAATAGTATTCTTGCTGGGTGACTTAATGGAAGTTTGGTGTATGCCTGTTGTGTTGTGGTGTGGAAAACTGCTGTTCATGAATGTACAGCTCATTTCAGACGCGTTTACCTGACCGGTTCACAACACGCTTAGTTAAGCTACAGAGCCCGCTTACGCACGAACTCGGAGGTAATGTGGCAAGTGGGATGAGGCAAGACCTTAACAACATGTCTTAATCCTTGTGCTGCCTGAAAGATATAAATAAGATAAAGAGGAGGAAAAGCTGATTCAATCTTTTAACAAAACAAGGCTTCTTTCTCTCTAGATTGCATATTGATAACTTTGTAGAGTAATAAAATACAAAGCTTCTTTTAATGATTAGAAAACCTTGTTTCTGTGCAATTCAAGAGTAGGGCCTAATGATTCATAAATCTGTCACACAGTACTGGGTACAAATCAACATAAGATACAACATAACTACATGTAACATGGAAAAAAAAATCTGCATTCTGGTGAACAGGAGAAACACACTGTAAGTAAAACAAGCATTTAGCCAGGACCAGGATAAACATCTTATTCTACATGTTTTAAAGTGTTTTACCATGCAGTACTACAGTTTTTCAATTTTAAGTTTTGCATTCAGATATGACTTCACTGACAAGCGAAAGAAGTAAAAGTGGAAGGGACAAAGAAATTACCTCTTTTCCTTTTGCTTCATGTTTTTCTTTTGCTTCACATGTCAGATCATGTGAATAGAGCAGGTTGCAAATGCACAAACTGTCTTTCATGAATACCTTCTGCATCCATCGCAGCTGTTTTAAATCGTATGTTAAAACAATTATTTGCAGATAGTGAAATTCACCTATGAGATAATTCATCATAGTAGGTTAGACCAGCTTGGTCCACTGTGTTCTATCAACAGAAGCATTTTGCAATGATCCATTGCAGCACTTCCAATTCAGGTGACGTTATTTATAGTATGAAGAAGTAGCAATAAACTTTCCTCGTATCTAATTTAAGAATTCAAAACCAGCTCTATATTCTTTATCCCAAGGACATTGTGGTACTATTAAACTAGTCTCATGTCAGTGTTTCTCTCAAAAATATCACACTGAGACACAGTGTGATGCAATGCCCACTTCCCTCTGCTCTGAATGCAGGAGTGAAAACAGTGCTTACAGAAAGCTAAGTAATAACCAAACAGACAAAGAAGCTGCATGTTCACACCGAATTATGCCACTTGAGGAATTCCCCTCTACAATTAGTTGAACATTAAAACATTGTACATTTTTAAATATCCACCCTCCATCAAATGCTATGGCCTTAATTTGTTTTATTGGATTAAATGCACCTAACTGGCTACACACAGCTGGAAAGTCCTACCCTTGGCAAAGCCAAGTGTTCAAGTAGTCATGGTATTCATACTCTCTAATATTTGCCAAAGGTTTTTTACTATTTCATAAAGTCAGGTGCTTAAGAATGGGATAAATAAAAACTGGAAAGCTGGTATTTTTAAAGTAGACATCAGAAAATGAAGAAGGAAGAGGCGAATATGAAGTTCAGTATCGTAACAGTACTGAGGAGCCTTATGCAGTCTGTAGAAGGTGCCTCAAGCCAACAGACTGGAAACTCTGAATGTTGTCTTGGCAGTTTCTTTCCAAAGGTCACTCCTTTCTTCAGAAATGCCCCTACCATCATCTTAGACAAAGTGAACTTCTGTGAACACTCAGCAGGGATGATCACATGAAATCCTATCCATCACCTGAAGAAAATGATACATACTCAGTTTCCTATGGAAGCAGTATGACAGCTATAAAGCACTGTTCAGCCAATAGCCTTGCCAGGTTTGTTCAGATGGAGTTCCAATTTTTGCTCCAATAAATCCACATTCAAGATCACAGTTGTTCCTATTCCAAACCCAACAGTTGGTATTTCATAAGAGTGAAGCAATGTTAGTGCTGTTATCTCTCTGTGTAGAGTAGGACTTCACGCTATCATGACTAGAAGAAGACAAGGTGATCCCTGGGAATGCCAGCACATCTCCGCTTTTGTTACCTCCATGGCTGAGGGGCACCCAAGCAGGAGAACCTTACAGTTACATCTTTATGTTTTCAGAAATTAGATAGAAGTGGTGAGAATAAAGAACACAGAAAACCTCTTATGTGAAAGAATAACAACAAACATAGCTGAGAAGGTGGATCAGGTAATCCTGTTTCCAGAAACATCCAGTGAATCTGGAAACTTCCTTATCAAAGGTACTGTACATCTTTATGAAAACTAGGGCTGTCATTTAAATCAGTAAATGTGATTCTGTCCACTGTTGGCCCATGGGGAGTTTGCACCTTTCTGTTATAAATCTGACAATTCTTGGAGCCAGTACAGTAGATCAGACAGGTCCATGAAGATTACGTAATGAAGTACAGTAATATATTTTAAAATAAAATTAATTTCAATATATTTTGTTGGCATTTAACTCCTGACCAGAAGCACCTTAAACACAGATGTTCACCAAAAAATATTTTGCTTTGTATTAAAAATAATCAAACCCAAATAATTTCTGTTAAAAATGTGTATGCATTTATAGTATTTCAGTTTACAGCTACAAAATAATAATAGTGAATTATGAATTTCCAGCTGCAGCTGGAAACATAAGACATTTACTGTTCTTTGTAATTTCAGAGTTTAATGGACTGAAAATACTCTGTAGCTGTTTTTAAATCACTCATCTATCTCAGAATTACTATCATGGTGTAAATCTATTTGACAAAGGTTTCAGCCTGCCCAGATGTGAAATGGTGCGTCAGAATGAAAATCCGCTATATTTCATAGAATTGGGTATCTGGCTTTCGTGGACGAGATCTAATCAGCTCGCTCAGGTTCCCCTAAGGGAGGTTTCAGACAGTCTCCATTGTGTAGGAGGGCACCCTGGCTGCACACTGAGATTAGCCTGCAGAGATTTTATGGGGTTGAGAAAGAAAGGTAAGCTCCCTCCTGCTGCCAGTAAACACTGTTATTGTTCTCCATTCCTTGCTGAATGGCACAAATGCAATTCTGCAACGTTAATTACTGCAATAATGAAAGAAATGACACAAAATGACAAGGAATGTGCTAATTCAGTAAGACTCAAGTCATTGACATATTAGTCCCTTTACTGCTTGTTGTTACTTTCAGGCACGTACTCCTTTACTCATAAATACTGAGTAGATTCTGGGGACTTAGTATTTAAATAATAAATCAGTAAAATAAAAATTAATATTTAAGAAGTGGTGCCTAATGATCTTTTAGAAGGTGTCTGGTCAGTACGTGGACACAGAACATCTCTGATGACGTATATGAAAAAAGGACTTAGCCATCCTTGCAGGACTCGCAAGCTGCTTCCTTTCCAATGTCCAAAAATGAAGACTCGCTAGAATGTTATTTATATGCTAACCATGAAGGAAAAGGTGGCAAGGAATAGGCTGCACCAAAATATTGTATTTTCCCCCTGTTTAGACTTCCCACAGCACCATGGAGGAGATGAGTGATATTAATTTTTTTGTGAATGTCTTACATGTAGCTGCAGATGACAACGTGTGAATCTGTGTTTACACTGCTTGGAAACCACAGTGCTGTGAAACACAGAGTGACGGGTCTCCTGTATCTGCGGCCCTGTACCGGCAATGGGGAGCACAAGAAAGCTTGGGTGCAGAATCAACCCTCTCTCAAGGTCTGAGAGAGGTCAGTGGGAATATTTTCAACTCTTTCTTCTAAAAAGGACCCCTGCACTTAGGTAACAATCCCGTTTAAAACCCACGTATACACTGTGTGTGTAAATTCCCTTGAAGAATCAAGCACTACAAAATAATAATGCACAAAGAAACAAATTCTTCTGAAGAACTGAATAAGGAAGCAAAAGAGAGTCTTGCATGCCACAATATGTATCTCTAGAATCAAGAAAAACAGGACCACTGGGAATTGCTCACAGTTTCAGCTGCAACACTGAATAATCTAAGTAATCCTTTTTCTATTGAACCAAAAGGAAAAATGAAAAGACTTTCATTGAAATACAGTCATAAATTCCATCCATAAGACTTTTCCTGCAATTAAGTTACATTTACTGATCCACGACTCCCTTAAAAGGAGCATTAACACAAAGACTTCAATTATTCATGGTCAAACAAAGTTGATTCTATTGCTTCAGTCAAAGCGGCATTCTCTTTTACTGTGGTTATTTCTGTAGTATCTTCAAAAAGGGCACAGAGTCTGTGAAAACATGTAAGTTTTTGAGTAAAAGCTATTTCCATGATCAATGCTAACTTCTTACATTTAATACTTCTGTCATTTTCTCCTCTCATGAGGATGAAGTTTGCTGGTAGTTTTCATCCCCTTCATCCTTTAAAGGGTAAGCTGATTGAAATTCACCTTTTTTTTTTTTTTAAACTTAGTTCCAGTGTCCTAAGAAAAAGAAGTCTTTCTCTCGCTAAAAGAAAAACCAAGAAACAAAAACCACAGGTATTTACTGTTATGGAAAACTTATCAGTGAGGAAAGAAACACAGGGACCTCCACAAAATGAACTCTGTGGAAGAAAGTTTGTGGCTCTTGTGCTGTCAGCAGAGGGCTGAAAAGAGCTGCAGAGGGTCTAACATCTGTGAAGAGCTGTACCTACTTCTTTTCCTGCTAAAAGCTTCTACAGTACTCGCCACTCACTCTTGCACAATTCCCAACTGCTGTCCATTTCCGCTCATGATGCCATCCCCTGAGAGCTGGCACCCTCTGCTGCTGCCAATTGCTGCCCAGCTTCAGTCTGAAATACCCTAAGTGTAACTGCCTTAATCAAGCTGCGGAAGTATGCGTTTTAAAGGTCAAGAGTTCCCAATCAATCCCAGGAATTTAAGAAGGGGATAATATTGCCCAAAGACACTAAGCAAAACTTGATCTTCTAGAGATACTTGTTTCATTTTCAAAGGTCGAGAATGAATACAGATGCTCGATATTTGGTATAAGAAAATACCAGGGATACATTTCTTTGACTCAGTAAGAAGTCTGGCATATGATCTATTAAACGTAATGTTAACAGGGAGAGAAATGCTTTCCTCAGTAGACCTCCCTAATAAGCACAACCCTGAAAGATGACAGGATGTTACAGACTCAAACTGTTGTGTATAAATCTGTTTTCATGTAAATGTGCTACAGACTGACAACTGATTGAGACAAATATACATAATAACAAAAATACTTCTTGAAAAGGTAGTAATTTGTTTCTACAATGTCATGCTCTCTGAGTCATGTCTTTCAAAGACATGGAAGTTAATGAATGCCTGCCTACCAGGAGTAAAAGAATTCTGACTGACCATCTTGCAGGTGTCAGAGGTTTAATAGATTGAAGTGTTCCTGTTTTTTTTTACTGAAACTACATATCATAAAAAAGTGTAACTGAAACAGAAAATAACACCTAATGTGTAAGAGGTAGGAAATCGTATCCCTGAGATACTGACAAATACTGAATTGATATCTGAATTTATAGATGTTCCTCTTTCAACAGATTTCATTGCTGCTTTGTACAGAAAGTCTTGAAGGGAATGAAGACTACAAATCCAAAAGGCATATTGTTTTATTTGTACAGAAAATATTTAGAAACTACAGTGCCAGGGAACTATGACCACAGGATTCAGCAGTAAGCCTTAAAAGTTTAGGTCCTTATTAAAAAATGCAGTTATGTTTTCAATTTTTTCCTCAAACAAGAGATTACCTTGATGCACTACAGCTTCTTGTCTTCAGACAAGGGACAGAAAGGTGAGAAAGCAATTAGAGTGTTAAAAAACCTCCAAATCCTAACCTGCTCTAAAGCATTGTCTTTCTTTCTTTCCTGTTCAACCCATGTATTTACAAAACTTATCACTTAAGTAACACCTACTTAATGTACAAAGAAATGTAATAGTGGATAGAGATTTTTTTTGGCTTTGCTCCCTTTGGTTTGAAAAAGAGGAACTGAAGACGATTATGTGGGTTGGGCACTTCAGTCACAAGTTGCTTACATGCATGACTACCCTTAGAAATTTCTCTTCACTTCATTATTTTTGACTCACACATCATTGACACAAGGCCTGTGACAATAGATGGCAAAGACCATGAAGAATAATTTTGGAATAATTCATTTGACAACTATGTTTGTGGGAAAGAACACCAGTAAAAGTGCTGTACAGGTACTGCAACTGAGCCTTTTCATTACTTAAAGAGCAAAAAGCTTCATTAATTTTTGCTGTAGGGCATCTCACATTTGAATAGTTATATTTAAGTGACACGCTAGCTTTCTCATGAGAAGCTTAGAAGGTCTCCTCCTAGATAATTAATTATAGCCTTGGAGTCTAGTGAAGAATCACAGGAAAAATACAGTTTTCAATTAAAAAAACCCCCACAATATTGAGGAGATTTACACACGGACTACATGGATTACAAGAATTTACCAACAGCATTGTGTGTTAGCAGTATATTCCAATAAATTGCTTTTATTACGTTTAACAATGGACCTTGTTAATAATTAAAAAAAACCTAAAACCCACAACCCTTTGATAGAATAAGCCACTCTGTCATCTGAAGAACTGTTTAAGTATCAATAAAATTTCACCACAAAATCAGCCTAATCTTCTGCCAGCCTTCTTAGAAAATCAGGCTGCCTGGAGGACACAGAAATTTACAATGGACAGTTGTTCTCTAAGAGTAAAAATGTTCCTGTGTATTGTATTTCCATGGAAGAATTAAACAGAATTCTGCCTTTTGGATGGTATAAAATAAATTAATGTCACTATCTGATAATCAGTATATTTAGGAATAACACCATAGAGTAATTTGAGCTGGACAGGAATTCTGAAAATCAGACATCTAGTCCTTCTCAAAATCAGGTCCAATTATACCAGTATGCTCAGGAGTTTGTTGAGTTCTGAACATCTCCAAGGAGGAAGATTCCACCACCTGTCTAGGTAACCTGTTCCAGTATTTGACCATCCTTACAGTGAGAGCATTTTTTGTAATAGCTAACTGAGTTTTCTAGTGCTCCATCTGGTGTCCATTGTCTCTTATGCTATTGCTGTGCACCTCTGAGAGGAGTCAGGCTCTGTTGTCTCTGTACCCTCCCATTTGGTAGTTGGAGACTACAACAAGTTCCTCCTGTAAGTCCTCTACTATTAAGGCTGTTCAAGTCCAGTTCTTTCCGCCTCCCCTTCTACATCAGGTGCTTCAGCCCCTCTCCATCTTGGTGCACCTCTGCTGGACTCACTGCACTATGTCAATGCCTTTCTTGAACAAGCCCAAAACTGGATGCAAGACTCCGTATGTGATCTCCCATGTGCCAAAGTGAAGGGAAAGATCACTTCCCTGCATCTGCCGGCTATCCTGCTGGTAATAACCACCCAGGATGTGGCTGGCTGGCACATTACTGACTCATATTCCATTTGTTGTCCACTGGGACCTTAAGGTCTGTTTCTGTCAAGCTGCTTTGCAGCAGTATTGGCATATGGGGTTATTCCATGCCGGATGTGGGACTGCAATCGCTTTTGTTGAACTTCATACGGTTCTTGTTGACCCAATTTCCAGCCTCTTGAGATCTTCTGAGACCTTTCCCTCCCATGTATAGACTATTCCCTCAGATCTGGTATTGCCTATGAACTTGCCAAGGGATGACACTATTCCACCTGGACATAGCACCGTGTTTTGTTCAGGTGGGTGTGTCACCCCCCCTACAGTCTATCTCACCAATTTGTCTATAAAGATACCACAGGAGAAAAAAACTGTAAATACTTAAGATTCCAACTAGTATCTTGCCTCAAATAACTCACTGTCCTTCTAGATAATACAATTTATTAATTACTCATTGATAACAGACAAACAGGATAGTATGGCAAGTTCAGTTAGTAAGTACCTATTACAGTCCACAAAACTAGTATCTACATATGAGAGCTGTTTCATAGGAAATAAAAGTTAAGGAGTCTATTCACATAAAAATATATGTTAGATAAAACCTAGACTTCAGGAAACCAGTTATTCAGAAATGACTGTATATATAGGTTTGTGAGTCCAAAAGTTTGTGTGATTTTTTCCCCAGTGACCAGCAGTTAGTCTAATAAAAGATTATTACGTCTGTCTACACACTTGGCCTCCCTCACTCACAGAATGGTAATTTTAAACTGTGATGTGCAATTGCCAGCATTTTTACCTTGCACTCTCAGAAAGAGAAAAGGAAAAAAAAGGAAACTGAAGCTTTTCTGGAGCAGAGGAAGTATTACTGTGCTTCAACTGTTGTTTGGAAAAGGAAGAAAAGTATATGTGGGAATCATAAGCTTGATATAGCTCAGTATTATGTAGTAAATAACTATTGTTCATGTCCAGGTTAGAAAAAACAATCAATTTAAGATATTGTCAAGGAAAAAGGAGCTAGGAAAAAGGTGCTAAGAAGAAGGAGCTTTCTCTTAAGTGAAATCTGAGCAATATTTTCAGTATACAGTACTTATCAGTGCTGATAATTAAGATGTATTTTATTGGTTCTCTAAAGTATTTTTAATGCCTGTTCGGTTATACAAGTGACATCAAGTGATAAACTACAAATCAAGTCTGGTAAGAAATTTTTTTTCCAGCTGATGTGAATTTCCTTCACAGAAAGTAGGATATCGTTTGATACTAACTCATGTATATTTTAAAAATTTCCATCAGCCAGAATAGTTGCAAGGAATGTGGCATGAAACACAAGGTCCAAGAAAAACAATATAAAAAAAGCCGAAACATGCATTAATTGGAACACTCTGAATAACACATCCTTTAACTGCCCAGATTATAATGTGTACAACACACTAATGTTTATTTATCTTTTAAAATTCAAATACATGTTAGTAAAATTATTGCATGCATTATTTCCACACATTTTATTCACATAACAAATCTAGAAATTATTTTATGAAGTGTAAGATTATTTGACAGTTAAAAAAGAAACAGTTAAAACCAAACCAGTTGTTTGCTTTTATAGTAAAATGGACATCATTATGACGAAAATAACTTTAATGAAAAACTCCCCAAAGGATTATTTTTAATGATTTTGGAAAAATGCTATGGTGATGTTTTCTTCTGCAGTTTCTTGTACCATACAGGTGCCTCTTTATTTGTCTGTAAAAGAAAGAACATGTAGTTGTGAGACAGTGAACACCAGAAGAAAAACATGCAATCTACACAAGTCTCCCTCCTTCCAAGGCAGTTCACAGTTGAGTTCTTTGCTTAAATGCAAATATCAGAAACAAGACTGTGCATTTAAAGTTACTATTACGACATGCCAATATTAAAACCTCCCTATTTCCAGGTTATAAAAAGCAGATTATAAGATAAAAATGAAATGATTAAAAAAAAAATATCTGTCACAATGAAAACAAGCATCAACTGTGCCATAAACAGGTTTCATTTGAAATAGCATCATCTGAGTTTTCCAGCTGAGAAAGGAATGGATCTTAGAAAAGAGATCTTAGGTGTGCCAAAACTGACTAACATTTTATGCAGAAATATAGTTATTAAAAAATTATAATTGAAAATAAAAGAATTCAGTAGTTTTCTGACTCTGTAGAAGGTATTTTAATTGCAGAGACTTATCTGTGAGCAACTTTTCCTTGCCTTCATAATCCTATGGGTTACTGCTACACAATCAGGATTACTTGTGGCAAATTCAGTGGTGGTTTGTAGAAAATAAAACAGTTTAACAGAAATAAAACGAATCAAGTAGAGGTGGAACAACGTAGGGACTGTTCTGCTTCCAGGGCTGGGTATAATCTCTTGAGTTAGTGAGCACTGTCTCAGTCTGTTGTCCCTAAACTTGTTCCTTTCTAGTTCTATTTTCTGTCTGCTCTCTATTCTTTCTTTCCTCCACAACTTAATAAGCATTCAATTTAAAAATCTACTCTATTAATTTTGAAGATTTCAGTTACAAAAATGAATCTGCTCTATTTGTGCAAGCTTTTAGAATTCTAGAAATTGACCTAAACTGGCAGGATTTTCACAGGACTACTGACTTCCTATCTAAGAAAACCTGTGCCATCCACCCATTTTCAGTTCTCTACTCCAAAGTCTGCAAAGACTACAGTTTTTCACAGAGAAACTGGTTACAATTTCTAAGTGTAAATTCAGTTTTTCTGGATTCCTACACAGTTTCTATATCCCTAAGTAAAACAGGAGAGATTATGCACTGAAACCCCAGATCATCTACACAAACTATTTGCTTATGTTTTGGATCACTGAAAAGCTCCATCAAAGACAAAGTTTGGGTGGTACAATTTAGCACTACCAAAAGCACTACGGATGAGACAGCACTGTGTTTAGTTTAATAACGCTATTCAAGCAAATTTCAAACCCCTAAAATACCCCAATGTCCTCACATCATGTCCCAGAGATGCCACCATTTCCTACGTTTTGTGTTAGAAACCCACTACCTGGTGTGCTGCAATAAAAAAACTTCATACCGTTTAAGACACTGTGTGTTAGAGTCTCCACCAAGAAAGAAAGAAAAAAGACAAAAAAAGACTAAAAACACACAAAAAAGGGGAAGACTTCTCTTTGGACCAAATCAGCACATATGCTATGCAGTGCAGATACACCCAATCCACCCCAGAGAAAGGTAGCATCATAAAGTCTGTTTACAGAGTCATGATTGGTTTTGTGATTTAGCATTGCAGCTTGGTTGTCTTGAATCTATCACTTCAGACACAGTCATAGTCAGAAACTTCTAAACCATTTTCATGAAGCTTTCCAATACCAGAGGCGCTAAATCTGAAGTGGGCCACTTCAAATATTAAAATCCAAGCTTTTTGTTTTTGAAGGAATAAAATAGGGTTTTATAATATCAGGCATCCTTAGCAACAGAAGAGATATCAATAGTGGTGTTCTACTTTTTATATATGTTTAGATACATACACACATACACATTAATATACATGAATATAAGTATACAGAAATACACCTATTTCCTCACTCCTGCTTCTCAATATAGATATGCACAAAGGCCACTTAATACACAATCATGGTAGATTTAAATTAGTATACATGGTCTGTGAATCTCTACAACTACTAAAATTTTGCTAACCACTCTCAGTATTGTAATACAACAATGGTATTTTTTTTTTTAAGACCTGGTTTGCTGTGAACTTAAGATGCAGAAAATAACCAAATAGCTAAAAAACATCATAAACTCTTGATTTTTCTGCTCAACATTGACTGTTTTCATAAAGAGCCTCAAGTATTTAGCTGAATTAATTATATATCTCCTTGAAGGATGAATCCACATTTCTCTTTTTAAAACGTGAGGAGAACCATCAGAAGTTTTGGCACTTAGTCTTATCATAGTACTTACAAATAACGTTGGCTTAGGTGTAAATATATTTTCTTCTTCATGTTCTGACAGCAGTTTTACCAAAGGGTTTGATTTTTTTCCACTTGCATTTTTTACATCAATAAAAGACTGAGGTGGATTTTGTTCATAGTGTTTACCATGTAGATTAATTATAATCTGCTTCATTGTGGCTAGTTCCTATAAAACCACAAAAGAACAATGCTAAGTTATTCCGTTAAATTACATTTCAACCTCTTAAATATTTATTTGTTAATAATGAATTTATATTCACCAAACATGGATCAGTAAATCTAAAAAGGAAGAAGATATACTTGCTATAATGAATAAGATTACTACTTGGACCCTAGCAAATTAAGAAAATAAAATAGGCACAGAGGATTTATGCAACTCAAATTTTGTCTTGCTTAAAGGCTGTAAAAGAGAACATTTACTGTGTAGTAAGAAATACACTATCTCTTTTAACTTAGACTTCCATTTCATTTAAAAGAATTCTTTTGCATTTATTTTGTCAGGCTAAGGGAGTGTACAAATCTAATTTGAAGGACTGTGCCAACTTGTACTTTTGAGCACTAGGTCTTTCACAAAAATTTTATAAATACATTACTAGAAATACATGTCTTTATATCTAGATTAGAAAAGAAGAATCAATAAAAAACCTTTAGAGGAAGTACAGCAAAAAGAGGATCAGAATGGAGAAGAAGTTTTGTGAAAAATGTGTGGAGAAAGGAACAAGACTATATAGAAGTGCAGACTTTTTTTGGATATCCTAATAATTTGCTTTGAAAACAATTTGAATTAAAAAAAGTAATCTTTCCTTAATACTTAGCTGAACAAAACAGTTTATTTAAAATGTACAGTAGAGTGAGAAAGGAAAAAACATAGCATTTTCTGACCTAAACTGAACATCCTTTGTCATCTTTCACCACACTTACTGCCAACATTCCCCCTCCACCCCATGTAATGGGTATGATTACTATAAAACAAGTTACAGAATTTAAAGCATTAATTATTATTATTATTACTAGTAGTAGTATTATTTAGAGCATTCGTTGTTGTAGAATTAGAACAAGATCAGTAGAAAAGCCTTTCAATGTAAATTTTAAGATGATTTTACATGTTTTAAAATATTAATGTTTTTGTTTGCTTGCTTTTTACAAATGTCGTTGCCTTCAAGAAACAACACTGTTACTGTATTAGCCTTATATATAATTAACATTGTCTTATCTCTCAACCAGAAAAGGATAATTTGTGTTTATAGTTGAATAACAAACATTTTTAATATCTTACCTATTTAATATTTGCCAGAAAATTATATTGATGCATGTTCTATTTTCATTGAATTATTAGTAATAAGTTAAAAAAACTCTCAGCCTTTTAAAATACTCCTGCCATATACCTTCTCTCTGTCCACTGCTGCCTTTAATACAAGAAACACAGTCAAAAGAAACATGCTGTAGCCTTTAAATTGTTGAATGCTAACTCAGTTACATGAATGGAAGTTACACTCCAAAGACCAGCTTTATAGAGTGTACAAATTGTTCTTGTATCTCAGTCATTTAATATTAACTATTTGCATAATTCAGTCATGTGTGGTGGCATGTTGAAACAGCATGACTGCAGAGCAGCTGTTTAAAAGGACTGCATAGCTGATGCCAGCATGTTTTTCAAAGTTGTAAACTCGGCAAAGATGTTGCCAAAGCAACACATAGACAGAATTTCTTGATGAAAATAACTCAAGCAAGTATACAGCAAATAAATACACCATCACAGGAGATTAAATTGTACATAAACAATGTTTTGACATTAGCAAATGGTGTTCCTATACTTAAACTGTGTTATTCTGTGGACCAAATAGTTGCACGTTTGAACAAGGCAAAACCCAAAAACTGCCACACAGATTTATTTCAGAAACTGAGTTGAAACTTGTATGTGTAGGGTCAAATTCTCTTGTGTCAAGATCCACTTGGCAGTTTAAAGTCTTCTCTACTTAACAGAATCTGTCTGGTACTTGACAGCACTGTCTGTTTTCAGACTTGGAATAGGCTCTGGAGAGTCAGCTCTCACACAAGCTTCCCTTGTGACAGGAGGATTCTCTAATGTGAAGCTATAGGAAGGAATGACAGGGAGTGGGGATGAAAAATTAGTCCACAACGAAGAAGCTATTTTGACATCACAGCCAAATATATCATGAGGATTTAGCTAAGGTTGCCTTAATATTTGTTCTAAAGCCCCTCCACATTTAGCAAGAAAGACCTTAAGAAACTTGGCAAAATAAATAGCACAAGAAACATCAAATCCAGTAGAAGTTATTCTGTTAAATTACATTTCAACCTCTTAAATATTTATTTGTTAATAATGAATTTATATGGGATGTGTACTGCTGAACAAGGAAAGAAAATTGGCCCAACATATTTGCAAGAGATTTGCTGTTTTCAGCAAAGAAATACTGAAAACAAAGCTCTGTCTTGAACTGCAGTAATTTTAACCATCTCTTTAGATTTCTCTGCTCCCTGAACACAATTCTTACCTTCACTTTTAAGTTCCAAACCAAGAGTCATTAGCACTACCTGCTACTGCTGGCATGCTACCATGATTCTATGAATATTATTTTCCAATCCTAAAATCCAGCAAGTTGGTCTAGAAAGCTAGTAAGGAAAAGCAGCTCTGGAGATTGTACTTAGCAGAAATACGTGAACTCGTTCCAGTGGGAACAAGACCTTACGAAAAAAGAGGAAAGTAGGTAGAGGATTCAAAGGAGATGGGAAGAATCGTTTGTGTAGAAGGACATGTACTAGTTTCAGGATAAGCTAAGTAAAGGAAGATGTGAAGAGAAATGGATGATTTAAATTTTTATGTTTTTTACTGTGTCAAGTCCACGTTTCTATGTCCAGGCAGAGCTGTGCAAATTGTTTACTTACAATATTCCCTTCAGTTACTCAGTGCACTGTAGAAAATAGTGTTGCTACAGCTCTGCATTTCCCAATTTCACTGGGGAAGTATTTGGTCTTTGCCACGCTGGCTCCTGGACATATAAGCCATGCTGTGTGTCACTGTGTTGAGGCTTCCAGGTCTGAGGGCTTTAGCTTCAGAGAGCCAGACAGCAATCCTTCTTGGGAGGACTATGAGTACCAACACCTCTGAGTGGATTCACTCAGCTCCTCCCTGGGCTGGCTTTACACCTTTGGTCTCACTGTCACAAGCTATGGGAACACAAGCGCCCACTCACTGCTTACGCAACATTCTGTGGGGATGTGGCAGTGCAGATACATGGAAAACAATGCAGCTGGCAAAAAAAGGTGGGTTAAGATGACACAAGGAAAAAATTAACCTATGCAGCTGGCACAAAAACAGTGCTTATGTACAATTAGTGTCACCCATACAAACAAGTATGTATTATTAAATATTTTGAAAGTCTGTCCACAGCAACCAGATGAATTTTTGTTAAGGATGCTGCTCTGTGGGCCAGCCCAAGTCCCCATAATCAAAGTAATGAGCTATGTGACACATTAAGTGGGATAACTTAAAACACTTAAATTGCTGTATCTAAACATAAGTATCTAACCATAAGCTAAGAATCTAATTTTCCATTACGGACAATGTAGCTTGGAAAGTGGCTCCATTCAGAAGTGGGACACTATTGGTGTTGTAACATCAGCCTTGCTGATTAGGCTGCTGTTAACTATAAAGCACAGAGAGATACCTCACTGCAGACACCTTCATTTTGATACCTAAATTATTCCTCTTGCATACAGATTTGAAGTATCAAATTACTTTCTGAAAAAGAACTGTGTTTCTAGAACAAGCTTTCATACCACAGATTATCTGTGTGGTAAGTTTTCCAAAACATACAGAGATTTATACTTTAGGACAATCTAACATCCTGTATTCCACTTATGCATATTAATTCATATTTAGTAAAGATTACTTGAACTATAAAAGAATACTTGAAAATTCTGCATACATAACCAGGAAAGAGTTGGAATTCAAAGTAAGTGATTAGAATGAATGGATTGAGAACACAGGGAGTGATGTAGAAGGAGGTGAAGTAAGGTGACATGTATTGCATTGTAAATAGTATCAGAAGAAACTACTTGCTTATTTCCATTTATTTTTGGTAACTTATGTCCAACAACCTTAGTTAAAAATAGCAAAAGCAATTTTGTGTGCCAATATACAAACAGGGAAGGAGATATAAAGGTTGGACTCAATGATCTTAGAGGTCTTTTCCAACTTTTAGTGTTTCTGTGACTATTCAGGGACAGACAAAGGATAGACAGCAGTCTTTTCCAGGGTGTCCATTAATTAAAATGTTTTCTGGTCTGGCATATTTTCCAAATTCCACCTTGCTAATTTATTAGGCTAAATGCTATCAGTGCTGGTGTTGTGGAACTAACTGAAAATCATCAAGCTTTAAAATAATGTTAAAATAACCAAACTAAAGAAGTGTAAGTAACTTGTAAAAGGTAAAGTAAAAAAGGGTATTACCTGCTCATATTACTCCAGAAAATTCAGAGATTTTTAAATGATGTTTGAGCTTAAAGTAAAAGTAAAAATAAGCTACAGCTTATTTCAAGTAGATTTTACCTGTCTATTATGGGTAATTGAAATAGTACCTAGAAAAATGGAGACTGAAGATCAGTTTTGGAATACAAAGGATAAAATTTGATTCCTTCAACTAGCAAGGCAACTAGAAGACAACTAAATGGAAAAGTAAGGCATGTAGCCATATAAAATAAAAATGTATTTAGAGTTATAGATACTATAAAGGGAACTCTATTAACATTTGTTTTGATGTCCTTGATACACACTCAAATACACACAGACCAAAAGAGCATCTTATATTTTCCTAATTCAAAATTAATGTAATATTAGGTATTATAACAAAACCATGACTTACATTGTCAAAGCAAAATGAAAAAGAACTATCTCATATGGGAAATGACTGAGGCATAAAAAGGTGCTCTTTTATCATGCAATTGATGAAGTATGTGAAAGAATTGCCTACATTAAGCACTGTAATCAAGTATAGTATCAAGATAGTAATTTCATTTTTTTTTCAGTGAATTTTCAGCAGTATAATTTTTTTTTTACTGTCTGTCATAACTATAATCAAAGGAAGAAAGAATCCTCTGTGCACTCAAAAGCTTGCAATAGCACTTAACATTATATATGTGTATATATAGTTATAATAACTATATAAATTTATATAAGCAGTTAAAATGACACATGTCTATGTATCATGCTCTGGAAGCAGATGCAAAATAACAGTCTCAAGAAAAAGTAACTAGCTAACAGGAATTAATTACATACATGTCAATTCTTAGGTTCTTATGGCAGGGAAATCTTGCACCTCAAATAACCTCCATACAGTGACGTTGAAAAGAAGCTTTATGTAGATCAAACCAAACAGCTGGAAATCCGCAGTAGGAGGAGATATTTACCTATGTGGTCTCAAGATGGCTCATTCTGATGGTAAATTTAATGACTTTTTCGTATCACTAAAATCATAGAAGAAGCCAATGGGTATCAGACCCATCTGACTCCTTCCTCATTCAGTAAAGCCCATGGCTACTGTAGTCAGGTAAATATCCTCTAAAGCAAAAGTGACCCTGATAATAGTATGCACAGTTAACTGAACCTTTATCATGACAAGCGGCATTCTACTTTTAGCTCAGCATATCGAATTTAGGAACTCTATATGCAATTTCCAATTGCATGTATTTATAAATTTACAATTGCAAATTTCACCTTAGATTATAACAGCATTTTTAAGCAGAGAACTTGTATTGTGGAAGCTGAACAAGAGACTTCTGCCCTAGAAAATATATCAGGTCTGGCAGAATCACTGAATTTTGATGACTGACAAGTGTTCTCAGAGAAGAACACAGCATAAAAGAAGAGCACAGAAAACCAATTTCATGGTCAAAATGAGAAAAATCAGCTGAGAGAGGGATAAAACTAGAGGTCTCCTCCCTCAGGGATGCTGATCAAAAGTTAAGGTCTCTCCAAATTTGTGAGTCAAGCACTAACGTGATGATTTTAGATGTGTATTCTCACTCCCAATCCGTAAGAATCCTGTACTGTGAGAGCAAAGCATGTATGGTCAGGACCTCCTTTGGAAAGCTTGTGTTCTTCACTTTAACTGCCATATGGTCCCCATGTGGTTAAACTATAACTCAAAATAAAATATGTATCCAGTCTGGAGGCTGACTGTACATCCCCCATGTATGGAAGGGATTGAACAAAAAACTGCTTCACAAAAAGACTTAGTGCACCACAATTTGAGTCCAGAGACTGGACTCCTCAATGTGGAAGTCAAATAGTAGCTTTGAATGTAGCAGCCTGGTGACTATTATGGCTGCATTAACTTCTAAAATAACATTAACAATAAAAACAATAAATATGTTAGAACATACAACTGAGGGAAGGTAGCCATACTGGGATGAAAAACATGCTCATGGCAAGTCAGCACAATCTGTCTTCACATGCATGTTTCCTCTTATTTATGCAGCTATTGTAGTCTTCAAACAAGTCTGCACAGGGAAAAGCACAGTTCAAAAATTGAGGCTATTGGTATGTTGAAGAATACTGATTTGAGAAACTTAAACCAGCATTTAAGAATGTTCTACCCATTTGGTAGTGCTCTGTAAAGAGCGTATTTTGGAATGATTTCTCAGTCTCTCAAGAATTAAAAGTTCATGTTCAATATACAAAGGTTCATGAGAGGATTCAGAGAAAAAAATAAAATTTTATACTTCCTTTATCTCCTTCTTGAAGGAAAATTACCTTAATCTGGAAAAACGCCAGAAGGAACCATCTTTACAGTTGTCTTTCTCAAGGTGTTCACTAGGGTCAAGCTTAATGGGCATATCAGGTGATGGTAGAGAAAATACTAAGGATATTGCCCTCTATGAAGTCCTGTGCAGTTCCTTACTTGGATCCCTCTTAGACTCCTACTGTAACTTTTGTGAAAGCAAAGGTATGTTAAAAATAAAGCTGTATCATTTAATTGCTCATATTAAGTTGGAGAGGGGTATTTGTGAGAACTCTGATTGCAGTTTGGCTTTGGAACATGTGACTGGATACTTGGTTGGATTTCCTCACATACATCTTTAGATATCTTCAGTAGTAATATTTAAACCTAGGCAAACTAGCTTGTCTGATTCCTCTACATTGCTGTTGGTGGGAAATTCAAAGGTAGTATTAGTTTTGCTTATTTTAAATTAGGTTATGGTAAATCACACCATAATAGTGCCTGTTTTTCTTTCTGACTTCAAATCCCTAGATGATTTTCAGATGTAGGTATCTACACTATAGATTTTTAAAATTAGGCAAGATCCATCTCTGCTACTTTGTCACTTGACAAGCGACTTCTCAGATCATCTTTACACTGGCAGTACTCTTTAACAGCACTGGAGTTCACCAGTTAAAATGGAGGTAAACAAACGAAACACACTGTAGGGATTCTTGGAATAAACATGTTTCTGGACAACAACAGACTAGGTGACTGAAAAAGAATCTGGTTCCGCCTTTCAACATATGCAGTGACTTGCATACAACACTTTGAAGTTTGAGTATGGTACTCAAACTTTGGAGCAAAGCTAGAGGAAGGAGACATATGTGTTATTATCAAGGAATGAGACTCTCAATCAAAAGTAGTACCTACAATGCCTCTCCTCTTCAGAAGTGCTAACAATTCACACAAAGAACTATTTTAGAACTGTCCTTCAGTGGTTTTATTTCTGCTAGAGACATACTGCAGAAGACAGCCTATAGCCTGGAATTAATTATCTGTTCCCTTTTTTGGCTGAAGTGGGAAAAAAGACCAACACCATTAGCACAGAATTCACAACACTGGACAGTAAAATTAATGACAAGGTGTGAAATAGGAGAAAGACACTGCAGAAGCACCATTTTGACATAAAAGCAAAATGAAGCAAATGGTCAGTCAGTCCATTCCACTGCTAAAGACTGCAGATGGATAGGAAGCAGTGGCACAACTGGTGGAAACTCAGCTTCAACAGTGGAACTCCCTGAGCTTGTGCCTATCAGGAGTAGAATCTACATCCATAACAGAGCTCAACGAAGATTTTAACAACCGCCTATGAAATCAAGAAAACAAGTCATTGTTCAATCCTTCAGGTAAGGCAGAGTGTATTTGGCATAGTTACATCCTAATTGCAGCTGTGCTGGAAATATGAGAAGTCAGCAAGAATTCCAGTTAAGAATTGCACATATGGTCATCTAAGGCACATGGATACACACTGTAAAGCTGAAAACTGGAAGACAGTATGAAATGTCCTGATCAAACAAATGAACCTGATAACTGAGTGGTGGAAAGGTGCCAGACCATATGCAGGATGTTGATAGCTTCTCTGCACTACACTTAATTCATGAGTTCTCTGTATCCCAGTGCATATAAAAATCGTAAAATGAACTGACAGATCTGTGACTATATGGATCTACAAACTACTTCCAGTTTTATAAGGTGAACTAGGACTGTGGCAACAAAATAAAATATCCCAGTCACTGCAGAGAACAGCTTCTGTCTTTTTAGATACAAAATCTCTACCTATTTCAGGTGTATCTTAAACTTGTTCTTAACAGTTTAATCTTTCTCACTTCTTAACAAAAATAGGAAATAATTTGTCTCATCATTCAGAACTAGCATATCAGATTCTTAGGGTTTTTTCAATTTTTTACTGTAGATCAGAAATATATTTGTAATTGTAACTAGGACTAATTCACCAAATACTTTTTTATCTGAGCCATTGTGACATTCATTTACTCAATGTTTAATAAAAAGCATGCTTTCTTGAGTAAGTACGTCTAACAGGAGATGGATGCTAACATGCTAATATATTAAAACACCTTTATTTACATAAATTATTATGGAGAAGTTACTGTATTTTCTGAGATGGTAATATTCTAGTTTAATTTTTCCTGTCTTTGTTATTTCTTACATAGTATTTAAATTCACTTTCCACTTGATAATAGTCAAATGCTACCATGAAATGAACAAAAGTAAAATTTTTACATAGTTGGATATGCAGTAGAATGTGACAGAAATATACATAGCCAATACAGGAAAAAGAATATAACACGGGTTACATCTTGAGAAAATATGAACAATTTCAGATTAATTAACAATTTCTTGTTTAAAAGCTTATAATTTTAATTGATTCTGGCTCTCTCAAAACCATATGATTTAAAATACACACGTCAATTCCGTCCCATAATCCATATATAAGTTGCATTTTGCCTATGAAACCTCCTATTTAGTACACAGCTGCTTACTGTACACCACTGTGAATATAAAGATAATCTTGCAAAAAATATATATTAAAAATAGTAACATACTCTGAATAATACAGCTCAAAGAAAAGAGTCAATGCTGTTAAGTCCTTCTTCTTCCTAAATTCAGTACTATTTGGAATTCAATTTTTATTAAAGCTTGACAGCAACAAAATAGATAACAAAAAGATGAGAGATACTGCTTAGGAGCATATTTTTCTTTGTGAAAAATGAGCCAGAAACTTCTCTACACTCATTTAGCAAAGTAAATGTCACTTTGTTTCTCCAAGCTTAAAGCTGAGAATAGCTCCGGGGCTTACTTGTGATGCAGAAATGTCCCTGTAATCTACTTAGAAAACATGCAGAACATTAATAGAAACTAGAATCTTGAAACATAAACGTAGCATAAGAAAAATGATAATTACTCTGTGGCTTAACATTTAAAAAGAGAGCTAAGCATTGTACATCAGCATTTTTTTATATAAAACAAGTTGCAGCACATAGATGAGCAGGAAGTCATTCACTTTGGAAACAAAATAATTTTGACATTATCGTGTACAATCTTTCTACACAGAAGAGGGGGAAGAGGCAGAGATAAGAGATTGTTTGAAGGCACCTGTTACCAATCACATCTTTTCATTCGTGTCTTCCCAACCCCTGCAGATACCCCTTCCTTCCCCTCTCCCTAACAAAGCAGTTTTCTCCTTTTATCCACTAAGCTTCCATCCCTGATTAAACACGTACTGCCCTCCCCCTTATGACTCCAAAGCTTTTTATGAGCGTCTGAACTTCTCTCCACCTCTGTTTTTTTGCAGATGGCAGCTGTTGCTACTCTGCAGGTTCCTAAATCCAACATATTGGCTTTCTGTCCTAGGTTATTCCTAGTCAATCTTCTTCAGCATAACTTAATTACAGCTAAGGATAGTATTAGCCGGACTTTAAAGTATGACTAATAGTGAAATGCTGAAAACTCATCTGGAATTTTCAAGGTCATTGCTGAGATGCAATTAAAATCTGGGCACAGAGAATTCAGCAGTGAGGGGCAGTCCCCAAAGGCAATATGAAAGTAAAAAGGACAAACCTAGTAATGTAGAATGGACTGGTCAAAGTAAGGTAAAGCAGAGATACTTCAGTACACCTTGCTTTTCCACAAAAGAGGAAAAAAAGAATAAAACCATCTGACTTTTCTTTCACTCTTGTGAGCAAAAAACCAGGGTAACTATTGAAAAGTACCAGGATTTTGTACAGGATTCTGACGTAAGATGAATGCAAGCACAGAGACTACCAGATTCTCAAACACTGTGAACATTAAAATTTTGGAACAATGTCATGGAATTCTGAAATTCATATGGCCAGGTATAAAGTCTAACATTCATGAACATTTATCTAAATCCTTGGAAACCTCAGCCTGACAATTTACAGAAGCTCTGAAAAAACTTGTAAGAGCCCTTCACAAACTATGCATATCCTAATATGACTCATTAGTAACTGTTCCTCCTATTGATCATTTGGACTCTCCAATCTTAAACACACTTGGAAAATGCATTTGGCAACCATTTATCAAAAACTAAATAATAAATCAGATTTTTTATATTTTAAAGATAATGAAATAAGTATTTTCTGTTCTTAACTTCATCTTTCTCACCTGTTTCGTTGTTTTTTCTATGCTTACTTATTACCTACAAAATATTGCCTTATGCTTATCTCCTTTTCTTGCATCCCACCAGATCCTCTGTTTGCTTGGACAAAATAAGCTAGACCTTTAATCTCACTCACATAAGACTTCCAGCCTGTTGTGAAATTTATCTTCTTTTTTCCCCCAGAAAATATGACATAAAAAAATATAAAATATTAATCCTACAGATCAAATGAATTTTTTTTTTAATTTACATTTTAAGTTTTTAAGATTTTAATCTTTGAGAGACTGGCAGGACTTTGAAAAGTGGCCTTTTTCAGGAGACGTTGATTAGAAGTGAATGTAAATTCTAAGAATGATACAAAGCAAAAATGTAATTGTTTGTGAAACCCCTTCCAAAATGCAACCAGTTCCTATATAAGAAGACGACTTAGAGAAAAGAGTTAATTCATGTCTACTTAGGAAAAATAAACACTAAGGAGGATTTTCTTTCCAGGCTGTTGAACTGAAACATGTAAGAAACAAAAAATGGCTGCGATTAAGATACTGCATTAGGACACATGAACTTTTAACCTCTTCTCCAAACTGGGGAGTTTTGGACAAAGCACCATTTCTTTTATTTTGATCATTGCTTCTGCAAAACAGGGATAGTGATTGTTTTCTGCTTAACTTGTGGGTATAATATTTGTGAGACAGGTGTTCAGTTACTGTGGTGAAGGACAGAGAAATACTCAGTTAATAAACAGGATTATTTTGACATATTGCTAAGAAACTGTGAAAACCTGGGAAGGGGAATGAATTACATGGTTGTAAAGGAAAAGCATTAGGTTTACTCATAAATGGTGAGTTATATATCAGATGTGGAATGCTCCTCACCTGCCAATTAGAAAGTAAGTTCAACATAACAGTCACTCAGGCAATTAGCATTTTAATATTAACCTGCTAGACTATTTTCAGCAAGAAAGTAAGAGTTTTTTATATTTTAAAATGCTTTAAATAAAATAAGAGTTTGCAGTGGCTAACCAAAATAAATTTTAACCTGATCTAGTTGAAGATTTTCTACCAATTCAGGTACACATATTTAGATAGATTTAACACTCAATTTGAGTGACACAACAATTTACTGACATAAGCTAAGTGGATTTAAGTAAACAAATAGCATTCAAACTCCATGTGTCTGTAGCCATTTAACCAGCTGATATCAAATAGGTTTATTTAAACTACTACTACATGTTTTCTACTTTGTCCCCTAGCAGACAGCCAGAGCCTGGTTTCTGGTTGCTAACTTCACTTGAAGAGCTTTGGCACAGCAACACATGAATGTGTCAATAAGGCAGGTGACTAGTTCAGCAAGTTTACATTCTATCACTTGTATGCACAGCTGCTAATGTACGATGAGTGCACAGATGTGTAAAGCAGATAAAATATCAGCAGGTTGTCATATCTTCTTACCTGGTGTATAATATTCATGGGCTGATAACTAATCATGTCTGCATAAACAATTGCATCGTAGGAAATGAATGGCTATGGTAAACAGCCTGAATTTGCAGCATTTATGTAAAAAATGTTATCCTTTTATTCCTTATGACAATTATTTCATAATATTAGTTTTACTTTTATAGGTTAAAAATTACCATATTGCCAGAGTGCATCACATACTGGTGATTTCAAGCAGTTAAAAAAAATAGTGTAAATGAAGTCCTTTATATTCATACAAACAGAAATTGATCTTAGCACTTGGAGGAACACCTATTAAAGTCTTCTATTGGTGTCTCTTATACCACTGTCTCATTATTTGCTTTAACATCTCCTACAGTAATTCTATTTGAAACATAAAAAGAATGTCTCCATTTTTTCTACTTGCTCTGCTTTTTTTTTTTTCCCAAAATCCAGTGGATTATGAACTTCACATTAAAAATATAAACCCCAGCTAGTTAATTTTCAAGATTTTAGAACTCGGTTTCTACACTCCGTTTGAATTGGAAAAGCTGAAACAGATTTTAATTGTGCAAATTGTTAGTTTTCTTTATTATGACACATCTGCATCTTAAATTTCTGAAGAAATAGTACAATGCTATACATCAAAGCATAGCAAATTTATAACCTCTTAAATATAACCTCAGGAAATTATAGCTAAAACTTCTTGCCAAACATCTGAGTGCTGACAGACTGCCCTTCCAAGTTTTCATCTGAAGTTTGAAAGCCAATGGATAAGGTCTAGAATTGCACTTCTGATGTTACAAAATACTACCAACTGCATCAAGCATGAAAGGCAATGGAACTGCCAGGAACACAGAGCCCATGGTAAATATTTCTCTTAGTCTGAGGCCGACTGTTGGAAAGAAAAAAAACCAAATCAACAGACTAGATGAAAGGAATCATGCATCAAGAGCTTCACCAAAAAAAGACATAGTGGATTCATCCCACTTAACTTTAGCACTTAACAGAAAACTGCACTTCAGTGCCTTTAAGTTAGAGATGCCCATTATATGCACAAAAGGATAAAGTTTGGATGCAGATAAAGGATGGCACAGAAGCTGGTGTTCTATACTCTACAGTTTTGGACACAAAATGCCCTCTTTATCACAGGTAAGTAATATTGATAGATAAGTATTTTTAATTGTTTTTTTCTTTGTTGGACTCTTTCCAAAGGTCATTAAAATTGCTAAGTTAACAGACAGCAATACACTTTTGTAGGGTTTTATTGGCCAGGTTAGGTTTCTGTTTAGTGATTTGAATGGTCCTACTGCAGCATTAGAAATGGGTCAGAGCTGGTGCAACAGGAAGAGGGAGGAGAAGAAGCAGGAGCAAAGCGGTAAAGCAGTGCTATAGCTATTGGGTCAACTCAGGCCTGATGTATAATTTCATCTGGATTTATGCTTTGAGGGAACATCTTTCTTACTTGTTCTCCTCTACTCTGACTATACAAAGACATGTGGGCAGTAAGTTCCAAATATGGGGACAGGTCATGCCGTTAATTACAAGCTGGGGTTGTGTTACAGTGGGGATACTGTAACACGTGTATCAATCAACGAGGCCTATGGAAAAGAAATATACATGGATCGATTCGTGATAGATGTTTCAGAGATGTTAATTTCTCCAGCCGCATGGCCGGGGCTCTGCTGAGGAACTGCTCAATCACGGGACCCGAGGGTCCCTGCCCGTGCAGGGGAACACAAAACAACCAATGGGGAACGAGGCTGACCAGGGGCAGGGAAACACCGTGTCTCCCCTCCAGGGCCCCTCTCCCAGGGCCACATGGCAGGGGGAGGGACCCCGACAGGGTTGGTGTGGTTTGCAAGAAATTTTATCCTACCAGCTGATTCTCAGTGATCTGAATAAAAAACTAGATTAAAAAGTTTTCCACATTCATTTACTAATCAATTCAGACAAAGAAGGAAGCAGCAGGCCAAGAAACAATTCAAAATCTGGGCCAAGAATATAGTCTAGAAACAACCCCAACCTTCCTTTTTTCTCCTTCATGGGTGGACAGAAGCTTTTAAGGCTTTGCATAATCAAATAACTAGCTTTCACATTGATTTCCCACAGTAAAATATAAGAATCACCATCAAATTAGATGTCTACATAATTTGAAATAATGAACTATTTTATTACATTAACATTTAGTGTAATTTTTTCCTGTAATGAAAGAGCTCATGTAAGAATCCTACAGAAATTCTTCCAAGATTCAAAGTATAACTTTCAACTTTCTTCTTCTAAAATTAAAATCTGTGAAAAGAGAAGATTAATCATGAATGTAAGTTCTTTATTTTAAAAGTGTATAAAATGCTGTAATTGCCTCCAAAGCAGCATTATGAATCTAGCTGATACCACAATGAGATAAAAATAAAAAACTCCCAACTCCTCAAACTCTAACATTCCATTAAAAAGAGTTAATACAGTCTGAGACCACACAGGCTGGAATACCTAAGTCAAAACTGTACACTTATTGAAACACGTTGCTGGAAGACAGCATTAGCATTGTTTTGGCATTTTGCTTGTACTTTTAGCACTTACTTTTAACATACCTAAACTTCATTTTATCTTAACTATGAATATCTTTGGTTTATCTATTCAAGAATTCTAATGTTTCTACTTGCAAACATGAGAGCAACAAGGTAATTCCTAACAAGACATGACAGTTTAGTATGTGCAATGACTAAACAAGGCTGATAGCAACCCTGTTACATGATAGCACATACCAAACACATAAACCCGCAATTCATCTTCTTTTTTCAAATTGTATGAATCTGCCTTTACAGGTTGCACGTCACTTTTATTTAAAAATGCAAACTGTTTAAATGCAGTTAACTCTTTACTAACTGGAAGTGAGAAAATCTGTATTCTTTATTTCTGTCAGCAAGGATAATTACTGGAAAATTGTGATGTTACTGCAAATTTAAATCTTTTATTAGGATGGCAAAGATGTATTGTCAAAGACTAACTCACTATCCTGTACAAAGATTTCAATATATGAGATAATTGCCTTTTAGAGAAATTCAGAAAGTGTAAAACTACTGGAAGAAGTTTGCATTAGAAGTAAAAAATAAAAGGCTGCATTAGGAATAAACAGAAGTGACAAAAGTTAAACCTACACACAAACACAAAAGCTACTTGTTCTTTTCAAACATTTTCCTGAAACAATTTTAGCTTATATTTTGTTTCATAGGAGTATTTTTTGTGCATTGTACTGGCATTTCATAATTTTCTTCCCTCAAAGAGGCAACTTCTACTGTTTCTTTTTCAGTAATTATATCCTTTTCGGCAGAGGTATCTTTAAAAAACATCTTCACTGTTTGACAAAACCAGTATGACTAATATGTCCTATTTTTAACAGATGTAAAAAGAAATTTGGGGAAACAGTACTAATTTTGGAAATATCTACTCAATTTCTTAAACATTTAGGGTATGAGGAACATTGAAGAAGTCCTTTTCAGACTCTTGTCTGAAGTATTTGCTTTTCTTTTCCAATCAAGCCTGCTTCTGCCAGCCTTCCTTGATTGTTTGACATAGTTTCAAAATTTGAAATGGTGAAATGACACAAAGAAGCAAACTGCTGCATATGAGGAATAGTTTATGAGGGGACTTACAGGGGCTAATGTTGTTTGGTTGTAAACAATGCTGCATAGCTTGAAGTTAGAAATGTTACAGTTTTCTTAGAAAACATTGCAAAATTTTTCTTCTACCACTTTCTACTGCTTTTAGGCAGCTGCAATGCATGCTCATTGATAAGACACTACTAAAACCAGGCACCCACAGTGTGAACTACTTTGCGACCATAACTAGTCAGCAGCACCCCTGCTTGGGAAAGAAGGAGTCGGAACAGGAAATTTTGAAAGAAATTAATTTGAAATTAGGCCAAGGGCCTATCATATTGGAAAAAAACACTACATGCTTATTAAATTAAGTCACGTTTCCTCAGAGTGTTTTTCATATCATTTATATAAGGATATGATAAAGCACGAATACAATGGTAAGGTTTATAAACTATCTAGAAATGTTTAAATCATAGACTAGTTTGGGTAGGAACTAAGCAAACAGAATTAGTAGTTTTCATTTAAGTTGAGGCTCACTTGGACTCAGCTGTCAGTGAAACTGCTTTGTTTTGGTTCTAACAAAAAGTAGTTTTTTAAGTGCTTGGGAGAGACAATCTAGTTTGGACCAATTAATGAAAGGGATTTTGGTTTACTGATCTAAGAAGGGAATTTGATGAACAGCATGAAAAGGAGATGAGGGAAATCAATTTTGGAGGTGGAATGAGACTTCAGGAGGTGCATGGATAGTCAGTTTTCTATGAAAAAAATGTATTAAAATGAGTGATAATCCAATCTCTGACAGGATAATTTAGGGGAGTTGTAGCTTCCTTGGAAGGAATCTCCCCATCTTTTCTCTTACCAGTAAAAGATCTGAAAGATGTTGCCAAAGAGCTATTGATATAACTCTATGATCACTTTTTGAATAGATAACTAGGGTATCTGGGTACCTAGGTCCCATCATTCTGTATATATAACTTGCATTGCTTTTCCTCATATTCATAGTTCTTGATTTGTTAATGTTGTATTTTCTCTGCAAATCCTTGCAAATTTTTCAGCAGCTCTGGGAGAAGATTTAATAGCTGCTCAGGTCAGCTTTTGGTTTTATATATTCAGTACTCATTAGCTTCAGAAAATTCTGTGGTATCATTCACATTCTCAGATTTCTGCAGTAAACTTCATTTATTTTCATCCTTTGTTTTAGACATTTAATCTGCAGATTTTCTCTCATACACCATGACATATTAGTCTCTTAAGATTGTTCACATAAAAATCTTGACAAGAGCCTTTAGGGTTCCCTAAATGGCATAATTTTGCACACTTTTAGATCCTGGAGTGTATTCCAGTTCAGTAGTGCCCTGATCCTTGCTTGGCTGAAACTCAGATAAGTACATAAAAAGTACCCCGACTCTTCTCTAAAACTGTGCAACTATCGTTTTGTTTCCTCTCCCATACCCCTATTTTGGAGTTGAAAAGGATTTCAAAGGAGTGTATTGGAAATGAATTGCACAGTGCTTTGGTCCAGTGTTTGGCTGCAAGGATTGGGGAGCACGAAGAGATCCTGAGGCATACTGTGGCACATGTAGGCCTTACAGATTACATGTGTATCAATTTTGTTGTCTTTATCTAGATTCTTGTTAAATGTTTGCAATCACCAAACACTTTGCAAGGCAAAAGAAAAGGAAGAACAGAGACACTAAATCATCAGAGAGAATTTAGCAACTGAGAGTACAACTGAGACCCTCCCTAGTATCTGACAGACATGGTCACCTGTGTTGCTGAAAATGACACAGACAAGGAAACCCCAACAAATTAAACCAAAGTAAATAATTTTTTTCTCCATGGTTTAAGGGCCAGTAGCGAAAAAGTGCACTGATGGTAGTAATGCTAAAAGAGGAAGATTACCTCACGGTCATTTAGAAGTCTCTCCAAATCTGCTGCCATTTGATTCTTGACACGCAGCAAAGCTGTCTTTTCTTTATTTAAAAGACTGGTAAAAAGAGGATAGGAAATGCAGTAATAGCAACAGATAATCTCTTTTAATCTTGTATTCTGGCTGAAACAAGCATTTTCTGAAGTTAAATACTGGCAACAATAAAAATCTGCTCAAGTAATTGTATCAAATGATCTTTCTCTATATTCAAGCACTGAAATTTTTATAAATGGGCCTAAATGCACTGATACACACAACACCTTACTTTAGTCAAAAACTACTCAAAGCCTTCATAAAATGCTTTTGTTTTATTTTTTTCTCTGAAGGATAATTTAAATGATCAGAATCTTCTATTATCATTTCTTGGTTTCTTCTAGGCAAAATGAGATTATTTTACAAGCAAAGTAAGACTCCTTATATCTACACTTCCATATCAAAATGTGGATTTCTTTGTTGTATTAGCCAATAGCAATAGCACACTGTATGAACTCTTTTTATACTACTGTATTTAGAATTCTGAAAATAGCAGATACAAGGAAGAAAAACATCCAGCTCTTCCCCTTTTAGCTGTGTAGTTTCTGCCAAATTTGTAAATGTATTTTTGTTACTTTTAATTTTTTTATTCCAGCATAATGCATGGGATCAAGTTTGTCCTATGAACCAAGTAGGAAAACTGATTTAGCATGAAGGCATGATTTTATAGTAGAATATAAAGTTTAACTTTAATAATTCTTTGTTTTCACAGTTATAGAAAATGAGCATTTGAAATATTTAGCATACACACTGTGATTCCAGGCAGCAGCTCTATAATAATTAAATGTATTTTCATATTTAGCCCCAGCATCAATTTCTAACATTAAATTTCAGACTAATGCATGCATAACACCAGTACATAATCTAGTTTGTTAAAGCAGCCACAGATATTTTCTTGGAAGACATGTTATATATGCCATTAGCATGACTTAACTAAATAGGTTATACAATATTAACTGTAACATAAACCAACAACTATGAAAAATGCAATTCTGCATATGGAATGCAAATACATAATACTGGAAACAGGTCAGGAGTTCAAAAGCAAATATATTAAAATTTTATAAATGGGGCAATTACATATGTTGCAAACACAAATTATTTAATATTTCCAGTATCTGATCCCGAAATGATCAACAAAATGAATCAATCTTTAATTGGCCATGTATCATCCGCTTGTTTCAAACAAGCAACATCATCCTTTGCCCCAGAGATTTTCTGGCAGTTCCTTGCAAGCCCTGTATTGTAAATTATGATTGTCAATTCCTTCTAGGCATTCATTAATTCTCAGAAAAAAATTTATGCTTTTGCCAATTTGCTCAGTTGTTTCAACAATTTAAAAGGAAAGTACTAACATTTATAAAAAACTATAAAAATATTTTAATATTTTCAAGAGTTTTATTTTCTGTCACATTTTTAATCATGATGAAATTGCTTTTTTTTCCCCTTAGGTACTTTCTTTTTCTTGGCTTCATGTGTTGTAACTTACATGTTGCTTTTTCTTGGATTTCTGTATTTCCTAAGAACATAAACTAATCCTTCAAGAGGCTCACAAAGCTATTTGAGAAGCAATAATACAAGTTTCCCATGACAAGCAGTGTATTTACACTGACTTAAGCACAAACATCAGTGTTCATGACTGAACCAGAAGTTCATGTTTGAGGTTCAGTTTCATCTACAGAACAGAACCTATTCTACTTATACCAGTTATACCTTCTGAAACAATACATGAGTGATCCATGTAGAGCAGTATTAATTTTCTTTGTTTATAGTCAAATATAGGACATAGACTACTACAGTATTCAGTAGCACTTGATGTGTTTTCTGTCATACATATTGATACAGAATTACCAAAGCATGTGCAGACTTCAGATTTGGTAGTTTTGCAATACTTGTGCTTTTTCATCAATGTAGATAGAAGGGAGTAATTCATGTACTTATGAAAGAATACTGCAAAAGGCAAATACACATTTAACAGAAAAAGAAGTAGTTACCAGACAGAATGATAATATATGACAAGGTTAAACAGAAATAACTTCAAAAGTTCTATCTTGGGACGAAGACTGACCATGTCAGTCCCTGGTTTTAAAATGTTCTGAACCAGCATCTTGTCTATCAGCAAAGAGGTTCTAGCTTTAACCTGCCTTACACTCCCACCAAAGAGTAGTTTAAGCTAGTCTAGTTTTGACTGGCAGTGTAACAAATCAGAGAGCAGCTTCACAATTTGTTTTAGCTGACCTAAGTGAGAACTGTTGTTGAAGGATCATCCTTCCCTCACCACATCCTGGTAACCTACTCTTTCTGTTGGTACTAGACAATTTGTCACCACATAAGGTCCCTTCACTGATCTGGATGGACACTGGAGTCTTTTTAATGGTTATATTTCACATGGATCACCAAAATAACTTGATTTACCATGTACAGTGGAGACCTACAGCTGAAAGCAAGCATGCTCCATTTGGTGATGGAGTGCCTCAAGTGTCTTGCTATGATTCTGAAACCACTATCTGTGAGTCTAGGCAAACCAGCTTCTCACACTGGAGTTCAAGGGTTGTAACTTTCATCTAAAAAGACAGGACCATGATGTGCTCCACAGCTCTGGTCACTGATGGCCTCACCCTGAGCATGGGGAAGGTGCCCTTTGTGAGATGTCATGTAACTGTGGCCCCAAAAGTCCAGATTGGAGAACTAACTGAAAAGCAGTGCAGGTCCTGCTTTTTCTGTGTGCTTTTCCAGAAGAAACCACATTGTCTGGGAGGACATTCAGTTTCATTCCATCATGCTTTTAAAGCCTAGCCAGGTTTGAATCCAGGTACCAGGAATGCAGGGCTTACCATAAAATACACTTGTCATATGCATACACATTGCTCATAGCAACCACTGGCTTGTTTTGTCTTGCTTCACTCAGGATCTAAAGCCAAGGCAGCTTGGGTATCGTACATAAGACATTTTTAGGTGACGTGATTTTTCTACAGAATGGATACTTATGAACTTCAGCCTTATAAACTCTTTTCAGTTTGGGCAATGAAACCATCTTAATGCTTAAGTGTAAATATACTAGTTACTATCCTGTTCAGAAGCATCTATAATTAGATATTCTGAATAATATGTTTATGCTGGACACACAAAATAAACATGGGTTTATATAGTACTGGATTTTATTATTACTTCTATTCAGTTTGAAAAAAAATGTAGGTTTCTTTTTTAGTGAACTGTGTACTCCAGATGCTGTAAGAAATAAGGACTGTGCCTTTCTGTTAATTTGCCCTTACAGAATGAAGTTGAATAGTCCAATACGGAATTATTTTTTTGCATCTAATATTCAGATACAATATTACCACTGAAAAAACCAAATACAAATAGTATATGTAAAGGTTTTGTACATATAACTGAATATATAATATAGCCATATAGTGAAGCTATCCCCTGCCTGCAAATTACAGATGAATAGCTCAAAGCAGGCAGTTATTTATTAGTCTAGGTCAAATTTTGTTCTTAAGTCACACAGTTAGAAACGGAGGTATAAGATGTTTTGTAAATAAAAGTTCTTCGCAAGAGAGAATACATGACAAATTAGTGATCTCTCATTGTGCAGCTAAATAACCACAGCTCATCTTTTTAAACAGATTTAGGAGAGTATTGCTTAATGACTTTAACTGGAATGCTTCAGGAGGCTTAAAAACATATCCATGAAGTGTCCAAATTAAAATTACTTTTCCAAATTGTTAAAAAAATAACCCCAAAATAACTAGTTAAAAAAACTTGTATTATAGATCAGAAAATGTATAAAAAAGGACATATTTCTACAAATTTTGCTTGGAGCATTTCTCAGGTAAGCTGCAGTACTTTTGGAATAGATGATGCATATTTCACAGAATGGTAATGTTCTCATAAAAAGCTCATTGCCCATTCTTTGATGGGAAAAACTCATCTAACACTCTATGCTGAGCTTTATGTTTGGATGGCAATTAGAGAACCCAAAATGTTTAGGTAAGGAACATTTCAGTACAAAGCTTCTTAGTGAGCAAAATCCTTCTATGGCTTCTGGATTTGCCACACAGTTAAGGCTTTTGAGGAGTGCTTTTGGGTAAGGGAACCTCTTTTAAAACCAGCCATTGGTACTGAGAAATTTGAGTAACTGTGTTTAAAATAAATACTCTCTCTTTATGAATGAAGTCCTTTTAACATCTCCAGTTATTTATAAACCTGGATGTTTTTAGCAGAAAATTATGTACTAAAACTACAATTACTTCACTACACACATAAGAATGAAACTCAGAGATTTGTTTTCCCACAGCATGACATAGTTATAAGCATTTCTTTTCAAAATGAGTGCTAAATGTGTTTTCAATTTTGGCTAAAGAACTGTATGCTAGAGAGATTTCTTTATAGTAGCAAGAAGTCATCCTCACACATAGCACTGCTCTTATTAACCATCACTATTTACTTTTATTAACAAGAGTGCTATGTGGTCTAATATAAATAAGAAGTTACTTAACAGAGTATTTTGAGATATGCAGACCACCTATAAATTCACCCTGCACATGCCCTGCCACTCAAGACCAGAGGTTTTATATCCGAAATGTATCTGCAGGTGTATGGCTCACTTCACAAGCACACGTGTTCTGCTCCCAGAACCAAGTTCTCTTTGAGGCCAAGTGCCAGCACAGCCCATGGCCTGCCTGGGAGAATCCTAAGGGATGGGAAAGAGAGTGGTAGTGAACACTGATGTGGGCAACACCTGACAAGAGCCTCCATTACCCCTAAACAACCTCTCCTTCTATCTTCGAGTGGTAATATGCTTGTGCATTCACACTTGAACCTAAACAGCGGTCTCAGCACACCTTTAATAAGCTGGTGGTGGGTCCCTAAGTTGTTCATGCAAATCACAGCAGTGGTAGCTGCTCAGCTAAGCATCTACTCCAACCACAACAGCACTTGCAGCTCTTATGAAGGCATGGCTAAAGACCCACAGAGCTGCGTGAAAGATGTCCAGAACAGGCACACTTCTCAGCAAACCAACAAAGTATCTCCAGCTCTGCTGGAATATACTACTTTAAGACTTTAATTCTGTCTGGTAAGTATTCTGACTGTTTCTCCCCTTTCAGTGAGAAGCTGGATGAGGCTTTGAGCAACCTGGTCTAATGGAAGTTGTCCTTACCCATGGCAGGGGGGTGGAACTAGATGATCTTTAAAGGTCCCTTCCAATCCAAACCACTCTGCGATTCAGTCTGACAGCTACTGACACAGGCAACCTTGAGCACCACTTGAACGGTCCTTTCAAGTCAGGAAGACATTTTGATTTGAAGGCTCTGAAAGACAGCCTTAGCTCTAGAGGTGTGATGCTTAAGGATGAAGGCAGCTAAGCTGCTCTAGTCAAAGTGAACTTTGAAGACCATGCTGGAAAGAAATTTGTCTTCAGGACTTGTCAAAAATATTGTATCAAAATGATCTGTCCAGATCTCTCCCATTCCTCTTGCAGAAGTAACTGCTGTCAGAAATGACACTTCAATAGAATTCTCAGTGTGGAGAATCATGAACACATCTGTTGCCTGTTAAGGGACCATTATACAAATGATTTTAGGCCATTTTAGGAAAAATTGATGAAGATATGGCCCAAGAACATCCAAAATGAGATTTCTGTCATAGATAGCCTTCCTCGAACTTGTCTTCCTCTTGTGCTGATTCAACAAGCCTACTTTGTCAAAGTATCAAACTCACATCCAGTAGCAACCAACAAACTTCTTAAAACATGGAAATACAAAGTGATGCAGGTTGCTACAAACATTTATAGGTTGCAAGAAAGTACTGACTCATCATCCTGGGAAATCTGCTGGAACCAAATCACACCAGGAGTATGTTTTAAAAAGATTATTGGCCGTGATCACTGTGTACAGAAGGCAATTACGGATTAAGACCAAAAAAGTAAATTCACTTGCAAATAAGTCCTTGCTGATTGCTCCACAAGCAAGTTAAGTGGGAGGTGATAGAGAACACTGGCACTGATAACACAGATGTGCCTGCTCTGCTTGGGGAATCCATGATTTACATAATGCAGAACCATCTCTCTTGATGAGCAGATGAGAAAAACACAACACAAAAAGAACACCCCTCCACCATTGAATCTGCACACTAAACAAGAAGGAAGGAAAATTATGATCAAGCATAGGGCAGCTGTGAGGATAAATAAAATATTCAGTCTTGATTCTCAGGGTGCAGGCATATCAACACTACATTAATTTGTCTACAATCTGGTACTCAAATATGAGATTAAAAAAAAAGTATCCAAAAAATCACTAGTATTTTTAAAGGTCTGTCTGAAAACAAGAATTCAAGCACTATATTTCTTTTAGCTGGTTCTTGTGAAATTGCTGTTTAGAAACAAAACTAATGCATTATTGTGTTTAAAGTATTAAAAAATAATGTACCTGGTGTAACTGTAGCACAAATTAAACCTCAATTTAGAGGCTGTTGCAGAATTGAAGTAATAACTACTAATAGCTAATTGAATGACTATGAATAACTAATTGAAGTAATAACTATTAATTTTAAGTAATGGTTGAAAAATTTCATTTTGAATGTTTTTACAAGTATTAAAATTTCCTCTCAGCTCTGAGACACAGAGAAACCAGGCTTCATAAACCATGTTTAGTGTTTTCACTAGTATTTTTCTAATAGCAACAACATTATCTGCAGAATTTAGGGCTCTCCTTGAGGAGCATTAATTCTCTGAACTCATCCTCTCAAAAATATTCCACACACAAACCAACAAAATGCTGTTTAATAAACTAAGAGGGATAGGAACAGTGGGCTAAATCTTTTGATCCAGCAGAGCTTCACTTGGCATGTATTTGGTAGGGATTATCATTAATTTACTTAAATCCCATTCTGATTCAGTTCTGCAATAGCTGGGAGTAATTTGAAATCACCTAAGGGGTATTTTAATTTAAAACTGTCATCAGCAGATTCCAAAAGGTTATCTTCATGACAAAAAGTTTCTTGAACGTAATGGTTCTCTGGTTAGAAATCCCTTCCTCTAACCATCCTCTCACTTATGGGAAAGCAAATGACCAACATTATCATTTTTATCCCAGATTATGATTTCTCATGTGTGCCAGGGAATATCAGCTAACCAATCAGGTCCTTTTTTTTAAATGTGGAGCTATGAATAGCAAAATTAGGGACTACTAATATGCACAAAAAGCCCTAAGACATTAGGCTGTTCCCAAGAATTTCTCTGGCCAATTAAACTAGGAAAACTTGTGATAGTGGAATAAAATCTATTTTTAATTGAAAACAAATATTGAAAATACAGGAAAAAACCTTCTAACCAAAATATTTGATATGCAAAGTAAGTGTTACTTTTTTTGCTATAACATTTTTTGTCAGGTCACACTTTCATTTACAGAAACACAGACTAGTGGTGAGTACACCCCAGCTCCCCACAGTAGAGTACTGCTGGTATGTTTAACATGAATGCTCACACTGTTGGGCAGATCCATTTTCTTTCTTAACCTGAGGCACTTTAAGATGCAAAAAATTTCCTTTACAGTTAATGGAGAGTAAAAGGAATCTCTAGGAAATTACTCACTCCACCCAAAATCTGAATTATGCTTTGGAGATGTCACTTCCTCCATGAACTACTAAGAAAAGTTGACCTAAGTCTCTAATTTAGGTACCTTAATTTGTAGAGAAAAATTAGGAAGAATATCTGGGCATACAGATTATTGGCAATGAGCCATTTAACTCAAGATAATCAATGTTAATAACTCATTTAAATTCTTTCATATTTTAAAGCATGAAACATACACTTTCAGAAATGACCTCACCTATTTACTCCCTTTTTTTCTTCCTTTTGAGAGACTTTTGGACTACCTTGTGAATAATGAAATCATTCCATTATTATTACCATAATCCAAAAATTTAATTTGCTTGTGACCAACTCTTTGATATTTTTCACAATTGGAAAGTAAGACACTGTATATAGAGAACATTGTGATTTGTCATTTCCTGGAAAAATATAACTTGTCTTTGAAGTGCTTCTTGTATATAGTAAGTCTAGGACAGTATTAAAAACATGTGATTCTGGAATTAAAAAAAGATCTATTCTTACTGAATCAAAGTTAAGCCCAGTGAAAGACATCTTGTCAGGAAGTATGAATGAATATTTCAGTTTATTTATAAACTTACTGATTCATATATAGATTTGCTTGGATAATAAGCATTTTTAGGTATTCCTCAAGGCATAACAAGTACTATCCCAAACCATCAAAACCCTCTGAATATATACATATGTAAGACAGTATGTTAGATTAAGTATTAGCTAGGGTGAATCCTGTTTTTTTTATTTTAATTGTTTCAGTAGATTAGTTGGAAAACCCTGTATTTTTTATGTAGTTGCTTCATAATAGAATCACAGTAATGCCTCCTAATAGTTTGCTTTTCCTAAACCAAGACACCACAAAAACACTTAATACTTAAAATGCTAATTCTTCTGTAGAGCAGTGGGACTCGGCTACCAACTTCCTTGAAAATCAAGGGACATATTATTTTATAACAGCTTACCTGGGAATCAGGTGCTAAACATAATTTATAAAGCTGTACAATGCTGGGAAGTTGCTCAGTGGACAGAGAGCTCTGACAGATGGATACAGCAGCCAATCAGAGACTCTCCACTAGAGAATATGCTCTAATTATGGCTGAAATACCCTTTGCTGGTGGACTACTCTATTATTTTTCTCTGACTTTATTTCTTTATTTTTACTGTTGTACAGTTGTTGTGTCATTCTTTCCTTTTACTCTTCTAAACTCTTCTCTACTTCATGAGAGCTCTTCTCAGTTCCAAATTCACTTTAAACCTGTCATAGGTACTTTTCCAAACCTGAATTCCCCTTCTCTGACATTATGATAGAAATCACAAGTGCTACAGTTCCAGCATGAAGACTGGAGTTGGTCAATCATGGAGTGTTAACATCTCACAACTTTGTGGACAACATAATTTTTTTTCTAATGATAAAAATATAAGTGATTTTTCATTCAGTTTAAGAGAAAATAAAACAAGAATCAGTGATTTTAATTACCTGTTATCTTTTTCAAGTTGTGTAATATGTTCTTTCTGTAGACTTATTTGAGAATCTCTCTGTTGCACAGTTTCAATGAGGTATTTGTATGGCTGTTGTGCTTGGTTCAACAAAGAATTTGCTCTGTCAAGCTGCAAAAAAAAAAAAAGTATTACTACTATAAATTTTGTAATTCATAAAGCACAGTTACTTGATTATTATTGAATTATTATTGGACATTATTGATTTTTACCGATTG